>NC_081560.1:55112211-55266876 GCF_022355385.1 Mustela nigripes | reverse complement strand
CAGGACCCTGAGATCATGACCTGAGCCGAAGGGTCCTGGGATCGAGTCCCACATCGGGCTCTCTGCTCAGCAGGGGGCCTGCTTCCCTTCCTCTCTCTGTGATCTCTTCCCTTCCTCTCTCCTACTGTGATCTCTCTCTGTCAAATAAATAAATAAAATCTTAAAAAAAAAAAAAAGAGCATATAACCACTAACATTCATGAGCATACAATTGAGAAGAGAAGATAAATTATGTCTATATGTGACAATTATCTGAGTCATCATGTGTTAAATTCCAGAAGATAAATTATGATGAAAATTTTTACCTTGGCTGTGATAATCACATAAGTCTTCACTGGGAAAAGTTCCTTTTTTGTTATATAAAGTCCCATGCGGGGCGCCTGGGTGGCTCAGTGGGTTAAGCCGCTGCCTTCGGCTCAGGTCATGATCTCAGGGTCCTGGGATCGAGTCCCGCATCGGGCTCTCTGCTCAGCAGGGAGCCTGCTTCCCTCTCTCTCTCTCTGCCTGCCTCTCCATCTACTTGTGATTTCTCTCTGTCAAATAAATAAATAAAATCTTTAAAAAAAAAGTCCCATGCCAGTGATTTATCCTATGTTTCCTGCAATAACAGTATTTACTATTATTTATGATCTAAGTTAATTGTTATATGTTTATTAATTAGGAACATGTATTATTATCTTAGCTTTATATGTAAATCTAGGGATAGTGGACAGAGAGCATGGTAGTGGAGATGAAAAGAGACGTTTTATCTTTCCAAATCACCACATAAAAACAGAACAACTAAATTGCAACCCCCCAAATCCATGTACGTTTGCAACAAAACCGGGTAAGAAGGTTTCCCTACAGACTCCAAAACTCCCAGATACATGCAGGTGGTGATAACCCACAGAAGGTCACCAGACTTTCATGATATCAGCATCTGTATGGGAGAAAGCAGAAAGAAAAAACAAAGTGTGGGATAACGCTGAGAAGAGGAAAACCACCTAAGAACCAAACTCATGGCTTTCTTGATGAGATTGAATCTGAGTGAAAAAAATTTACAAATCGTGTTACCATGTTGGAGAAAAGTGTGTTGAAGTTAGGTCAAGAACCAAATGACCATTTTCCACACTAGGAAAATCAAGTTATAGCTAAAATGAAAAAAATATACATATAACCACATTATGTAATTTAGAAACAGAAATAAATGCTGGCTAAAAGAATTTAAAACAGCAACCAAGGCAATACACAATGGAGCAGGAGGCTTCTATTTTCTCCTATATCCTCACTATTACTATTTGATTGTTTGAACCATGTATATACATAACTTCGAGGGAAAAAGTCTGTATTAATAGCATTGGCAAAAAATTAAAAAGCATTTCAATGGTCTAAGTGAAAACAATATAAACTTTTGAGACTAACATTTGACTGCATTTTAATGTTAATACAGAAATATAGGAAAACATCAGGGAGTATTTCAGTTAAATCCCGACTCTGTCCAGAGAAAACAGCACATGCTGCCTTCACCCCGAGCAATTCTGGCTCCAGTTTATGTTCTGAAAATTATAGTATTCCCTTCTTTCCTTAACAGGCACTGAAATTATTTTGATGAAGATTTCTGTCTGTGAAATATTTCCAAAATATGTGGCAATTTAAAATCTTACTTAGAAAAAATAATCAGGATAATGACAAATAGCAGTTCACAAAAAGAGATGTCAAATTCATTTCTTGTTAGATCATCAAAAAATGACAAACCTGTCCCCATGTAGTCAACAAACGATTTATCAAAAATTAAATAGTCAAGCCTCAATTCCAAGTTTTTTAACACAAGACTGAGTGATACTAGAGTTTCTCCAAAAGAGAATTCTAAGACATCAGTATTGGTGATAAAATTTACTTAACTAGAAAACTGGTTAGTAGTCTTTCACCCAGCTTTTATTAATATCTTCCTTGACATTTTTCTTAAAGAAGTGGTTAAAGTTGAAATAGAAAAAATGTTTTGTAAACCTTTCTACCTTTCATCACATGTAATATTTTATTCCTCCCTTCCATAACCTAACATGGATTTGTCCATACTTCAATTCTGAGACTCTGAAATTGCTATTAGAGATTGATTGATAATTTTGTGGGGAAGTAAAAATAACTTCAAAAATAACATATATGTAAACTATAAACTTTTTGTAAAGCTACCATCTAATTACAGAGCATAATGTGTAAGTGCTCAGTGAAGTGAATCCTAGTATAGTGAACTCAGCTGCTTACCAGAACTCTGCTGAAGAGATTATTACTATACCCCAGAAGCCCACACTCACAAATACATTATTTTTATCTGGCTTTGAACTTTATAGAAATAAAATATAGTTTGTACGCTGATGTCTGGCTACTTCTTTTGGTTGACATTATGTTTGTGGGTTATACGGTTATTGCATGTAGCAACAATTCGTTCTTTCTCATTTCCGTATAGTATTCTGCTCAATTAGTATGCCACAATTTCCTTTATCATTTGATAGAGATGTGGGTTGTTTGAAGTTTTGGGGTATTAAGAATAGTGCTACTATGAACTTTCTTTTTAATATTCTTTGGGGACAGATGGGTACCTATCTGGTAGATATATACAACGGGTAAATTCCAGGATTGTGAAGCATGCATGTGAACCGCTTTGGTAGATCCTGTCAAAGAGTTTTCCATACTGTACCAAAGAACACAAACACCAACAGTGTATGAAAGTTCCAATTTTTGCACCAACTTGTCAACACTTAGCATTTTCAATATTTAACTTGGCACTTTTATCATCACTACTAAACATACATACCTTTTCATATAGTTATCAGTCATTTGAATATGATCTTTTATTGCTGTTGTTGACATGCTGGTTTAAATCTCAAGACATCTTTTGAGTTGCCTTTTTTCATTGATTCCTATGAATTCTTTGGATATTTTGGGCATGATAGGTTTTATTCTTCAGCTGATTATAAGTATATTCCTTTGTTTTAATTTTTGGAAGTTTTGATATGTCTGGCAGTGGCTATTATTATTATTATTTGTTTATCCTCTTTGAGGTTCACTCTGTCTCTCTCTTCTTTTTTTTAAGATTTTATTTATTTATTTGACAGAGAAGGATCACAAGTAGGCAGAGAGGCAGGCAGAGAGAGAGAGAGGAGGAAGCAGGCTCCCTGCCGAGCAGAGATCCAGATGTGGAGCTCGATCCCAGGACCCTGGGATCATGGCCTGAGCTAAAGGCAGAGGCTTTAACCCACTGAGCCACCCAGACACCC
This sequence comes from Mustela nigripes, assembly GCF_022355385.1. Taxonomy (NCBI): domain Eukaryota; kingdom Metazoa; phylum Chordata; class Mammalia; order Carnivora; family Mustelidae; genus Mustela; species Mustela nigripes. The sequence continues at coordinate 55,263,623 of NC_081560.1, read as the reverse complement.
CTCACCCCTCACCCCTCTCTTGAATCTAGAGTTTTATGTCTTTCATCAAATTTGGCATTTATTGATATTTTGGTATTTTATATTTTTTAAGCTCCATATCCTTTCACCTTTTGGAATTCTCATAACATAGAGCTAAGATATATATTTTTTTAAATTATGCTGCACATCCCTGAGGTTCTATTCATTTTAATCTATCTTCTCTGAATAATGTATATTGCTATATCTTCAAGTTTACTGATTTTTTTCCTTCACTCTTATTCCTCCCAGTGAACTCTAAAAGAAATTTGTAGTTATAGTGTTTATAGTTCTTAAACTTTTATTTGCTTGCTCTTTATATCTTTTCTTTTTTGAGAATTTCTACTTTTTAATGTTTCAAGAGTGTTCATAAATTCTCATTGAATTATTTTTCTGATAGCTTTTAAAAATATTTGTCAAATGGGGCGCCTGAGTGGCTTAGTGGGTTAAAGCCTCTGCCTTCGGCTTGGATCATGATCCCAGGGTTCTGGGATCAAGCCCCGTATTGGGCTCACTGCTCAGCAGGGAGCCTGCTTCCTCCTCTCTCTCTGCCTGCCTCTCTGCCTGCTTGTGATCTGTCTGTCAAATAAAAATAAATAAAATCTGTAAAAAAAATTGTCAAATAATTCAGATATCTGTGCCATCTCAGTGTTGATGTCTGTTTACTGTCCTTCCATTTTTTTAAAAAAGATTTTATTTATTTTAGAGAGAGAGAGAGAATGCAAGTGGAGGCAGGGATGACGGGAGAGGAAGAAGGAGAAAAGCTCATGCAGACTACGTACTGAGCCGAAACCCGACCTATGACTCGATCCCATGACCCTGAGATTATGACCTGAGCCCAAACCAAGAGTTGGTTTCCCAACCAACTGAGCCACCCAGCTCCCTGACTGTTTCTTTATTTGAGCTGGTGTTTGATATATGATAAATTATTTTCTTTTTATTGTATACTGGGCATTTTTAGTTTTACTATGTGAGAATCAGGTTTCTATGTAAAGCTCATCACTAAGAAACCAGGATGGTGACTAGGGCTGTGCTCACACAGATAATCTCTGTAGATATCCCCTGGCCAGGAGAGCTATATCCTTACTATGATTGTAGTCAGGGTCTGCCCTTACAGCCTCTGTGCATGCCCACTGTTAGAGAAGGAAACTCTCTCCTTACTGCCAGCTTGAAATGATAGTAATTTTGCTTTCACACAAATCCTCCATAAATGTCCACCAACTAGAAGCAGAACTGCCTCTTTACTGTAGAAGTGAAGTGAAAGTCAGAGTTTTGCTCACTTTGGCTGGAGTGGAGCTGGTCAAAACATTTTTGTTCTTCTCAAGTTGAGCCTCTGCCAGCCTTGTAGGTAGAACTTAAAATAAATAATTAATTAAGGCATAGCTTGCTTTAGTCTCTCTCTCTCTCTCTCTCTCTCTGTGTGTGTGTGTTTTGTTTTTATTTTTTTGGTTTGTGCCTGTGGTATATTCAGGCTGCAAAAACTCCTTTATCAAGTAAAATGAGAAATGTATAGAAAGAGAAAACCAAGAAATTAACAAACAACAACAAGCTAACACAAAATAGGAAACTCAGTTCTGAGACCCAGTGTCTCAAGAGAGCCCAGACTTCTTTTTCACCATATTTCAAAGTCCTCTGGTGTTTATTTCATGTATTTTTCCAAGGTTTCCATATAAACTAAAGTAGGATAAAATAGGGTAAAGTATATCTACTCTATTTTTTCCAGAACTAGAAGCAAAATGGTATCATTTCTAGGTTTCATTTTCAAATTGTTTGCTGCTAGTCAACAATACAGTTCACTTTATGTAGACCCTTTCACTGGGGATCTTTCTTTCTTTCTTTCTTTTTCTTTCTTTTATTAACATCTAATGTATTATTTGCCCCAGAGGTACAAGTCTGTGAATCATCAGGCTTACACATTTCATAGCACTCACCATAGCATATACCCTACCCAACGCCCATAACCCCGCCGCACTAGCCCTACCTCTCCACCCCCCAGCAACCTTCATTTGTTTCCTGAGATTGAGTCTCTTAAGGTTGTCTCCCTCCCAATCCCTCTTGTTTCATTTTTCCCCTCCCTAACCCCCATGAGCCCCTGCCCTGCCTCTCAAATCCCTCATATCAGAGAGAGCATGATAATTGTCTTTCTCTGATTGACTTATTTTGTTCAGCATATCTTCTAGTTTCATCCACTTCATTGCAAATGGCAAAATTTCATTTATATTGATATATAGTATTCCACTGTATGTATATACCACATCATCTTTATCCATTCATCTGTTGATGAACATCTAGGCTCTTTCCATAGATTGACTATTGTGGACATTGCTGCTATAACAACGTCCCTTCAGATGTGCATGTGCCCCTTCGGATCACTACATTTGTATCTTTGGGGTAAATACCCAGTAGTGAAATTGCAGAGTTGTAGGGTAGCTCTGTTTTCAACTTTTTTGAGGAATCTACATACTGTATTCCAGAGTGGCTGCACCAGCTTGCATTCCCACTAACAGTGTAGGAGGGTTCCCCTTTCTCTGCATCCTCGCCAACACCCGTTGTTTCCTGAGTTGTTAATTTTAGCCATTCTGACTGCTGTGAGGTGGTATCTTACTGTGGTTTTGATTTGTATTTCCCTGAAGCCGAGTGACGTGGAATACTTTTGCATGTGTCTATTAGCCATTTGAATATCGTCGTCATCTTTTTTTTTGCCATTTGAATGTCTTCTTCACAGAAATGTCTTTTCATGTCTTCTGCCCATTTCTTGATTGGATTATTTGTTCTTTGGGTGTTGAGTTTGATAAGTTCTTTATAGACTTTGGATAATAGTCACTGAGAATTTTCTTAGTTATAAATTCTAACACTCATTATTTCTTTTTTGATTTTCTACATTAAAAAGTATTTTATTCATGAATATTGGATTTTCTTTTTTCTTTTTGAATATTTTTAATTTAATTGCCATAATGTACAGGATTTAGTAAAAGCTGTTTGCTTAGATTTGTTGGGAAATTTTTAATATGGGATTATGAAACATAATATTTCTCAATTACAGTAAAAAATCCTTTTTAAATTCCCTGGTCTGCAATGAATTTTATCATGAAAGAGCCGTTTTATCAAGTATTTATTCTACAACTAATGAAACAATTATTTGTTTTTCTCTCCAGGTTATACTGAAGCTGGTGAGTGTTACTGGTAATTTTTCATATGTTAGAGCAACCTTATAATCACTGACCAAAGCTAAAAGCATCATGATTTCTTACCATTTTTATATTTTCCTAGGTTCTCATTGCTGAAATTCATGATTTCTTATCTTTATTTAGCAAAGAGCTTAGCCTTTAGTATTCATTTCTTATAGTGTTCCTTGTCAGTTTTTTCTGTTTGTTTGTTTAGATTTAAGTTGACTTTATAAACTTGTTAGGAAGTGTTTCCTCTATTTCTGTTTTTGTATGGTTGATTGTATTCTTCAGTGTTTGTAAGAATTCACCAAAGATTATTGCTTCGTGGGGAAGTTTTAAGTTAAAAACTTAATTTTAAAAATACATATAGATCAATTCAGATTTTCTCGATTTTATTTATTTAATTAATTTATTTGACAGACAGAGATGACAAGTAGGCAGAGAGGCAGTCAGAGAGAAAGAAGAAAGCAGGCTCCCTGCTGAGCAGAGAGCCCGATGTGGGGCTCCATCCCAGGACTCTGGGATCATGACCTGAGCCAAAGGCAGAGGCTTTAACCTACTGAGCCACCCAGGTGCTCCCAATTCAGATTTTCTATTTCTTCTTAAGTTAGTATTGTATTTTCTATAAATTTGTTCATCTTTAATTAACAATTAAATGTATTTTCTATAAATTTATTCACTTTAACTAAGGGCATCAGCAAGATCACAGTGTAGCAGATACCAGCTTTTGCCCTTTCCCCCCAAAAACACATATATGTAATATATAATGGAATATTATGGAGCCTTAAAAAAAAAAGAAAGGAAGTCCTGCCATTTGCAGTAATGTGGATAAACCTATAGGACATTATGCTAAGTGAAACAAACCAGCACAGAAAGACAAATGCTGCATAATTTTGCTTATATGTAAATCTAAAAGTAAAAAAATCAAACCCCTAGTAACAGAGTAGGATGGTGATTAACAGGGACTATGAGGTTCTGGGGGAAAGAGGCGATGTTTGTCAGAGTGTACAAACTTACATTACAAGGTGACTACGTTCTGGAAACCTAATGTACAACATAATATATATTTAATAATAATTTATTATATACATGAAATTTCCTAAGAAAATAGGTCTCAAACATTCTCATCATGAAAAATTTTTAAAAAGTAACTATGTGAGATGGTAGATACGTTAATCAGTTTGATTGTGGTGAACATTTCACTATATCTATCTATTTACCACATTGTACAACCTAAATATATCCAATTTTTATTTGTGAATCCTAGCACAATAGTGTAACTAATTGCACATGTATCAGATATTTTAGCTGTGTTACATATTTTCTTAGGAGCTTTTCTCCATTTTCCGGTTTCTTTTCTCTCCTCACTTCAGTCTAGATATTTTTCACTGGTCTCTCTTTTGCCTTATGCATTTTCACTCATCTTTCTCTTGCTTCCTCTCTCTCTCTTACCTGTTTGGTACTTAATATCAATATTGCACTTTTCAGTTCTATATTCCTTATTTGTTCAATTTTTAAATATTCTAGCTCTCTGGAGAAATTTTCTTCTTACTATTACTACTATTAATCTAAAGTCTAAGGTCTAGATCTGATAACTTCATTAACTGAGTTATTTGTGTGTTTATTTCTGTCATTTTGTTCCTTTGTGTCTTGGGATTTTTATTTTTCTACTCAGCAGTTATCAGTTGAATGCTGCATATTTTCTATGAGACAATATAGAAGATAAGGATTAGGTTGGCTATCTTCAAAGATAGTTCAGTATTTTCTCTGATAACCAATTATAATTGTTTCAATTTAGACTTTGTAAGTCTTAATCTACCTCTCCAGCCCCTACCAGTTAAGCCTCCTATCTAGGAGCCCAGAGTGTCTGCTATAAGCCAGTCCCTTCCTGGGTGCTGAGCTCCTGTTTTGAATCTCCTCCTTGGCACTGTGAAACTACTTAAAACTTCACTCTGTATTGATTAAATTTCTGTTAGTCTTCTCAGCCTTTTACTTTGTGCAGCTGAAGTGTTTCACTGGTGTGTCAAGAGGAAGTTCACTGAGTTTTTTACTTAAATCTACTTTTCTCTCTGAGATCTTGGTCCCACAAGTACTGACTGCCTTGAGAGACACTAAGTCTTTTTTTTCCCTCCCAGCTTTGTAGGATTTCCAAAGCCTGATGGGTTTTCTTTATTTTAGTAAGGATTTTCTGCCTGAAATTGTCATGTCTCCTATCACCAATAATCAGCAAATATTCCAAGGGTAAAAATAGGTAGAAAGTTTCCTCATCTCTCTGAAGTTTCCTTCTCTCCAAGACCTTGACCTTTCTAATTCTGCCTGCCCCCTCACTTCTCCTTATATATCCAAGCTCTGTGGTATATGTCCCAGAGGGCAAGGGGTCTTATCCAGCTTTCCTAAGTTTCCTCAATGGGAGCATTGTTTGCTGTTTACCAGAAATGATACAGTCATGGAGAAGCTGAAGTATACATTTTTTATTAAATTTATTTATTATTAAATATATAGTAATAAATAGCATTTATTAAATGACTAATATATTTTAACCACATTTCTATCAAATTATTTCTGATATTTTTATTCGATAAACTGATAGAGAATGTTGGCTAAAAATTTTGCTTCAGACTTTCTATACATTTCTCTTAAGCCATTAATAATTACTTAATTAAAATTACTAAATTAGGATTCTGATAAATCTCTGCTTGAATCTCACTTCTGTCACTTCTTTGGTTACTAGTTGTATGACTGGGCAATTTAATTATGTTCTCCCAGCCTTAATTGCTTTATCCATTATAAATGTAAAAAATGTTAACTCCTGGGTTGTTTGAGAATTAATTTAAATTATATACTAAAAAAGCAAAACCCGGTCCACATTAACCAGCCACTAAATGCTATTTCATTTTTTATCATCATCCTGTCCTCTGCTAAGGATGTAAAGTAACAATGGAAAGCCAAATGACCAGTAATAGATGACAGTAAAATAACGAGGCTGCAGCTATGTGAGTAATTGAGATTTAACAATAAGTGCCAATATATATTTAATTATACAATTCCGTGGAATTCAGCTTAGTTAAATTATTTGTTCCCACTTGTATAAAATTGTGAGAATGGAATGAGGGAGAGGGCAGTGGAAAAGCAAGGAAAAGAGAACAATATATATCTTTCTATAAGCATATAGTAGGGCTCTAAATATACACTTTTGAAGAAAGTTACAAATCTATTTATTACTCTCATGAAAGGTATATACTACCTATTGTTTATTAAATTATTAGCTTTATCTAATTAGAAATAATCAGTTGATAAATTGTCTTTTTCTGGTGAAATATTTGTGTTAGCTCTTTTGCGATACAGAAAATTTCAAGCCAAATCTGAATTTTTCTTCATCAACCAATCACACTGGTATCCCCATTAAAGCACTATACACAATATGCTAAAGCACAGGGTCTAGCTCCCCTATCCTCCTTTAACTTAAGAAATTATACCTTTATGAAAGGTGCCAAATGTAAGAACTTTTTAAATTCTTTTTATTTTAAGCATTGGATCCAATAAACTCAGTTACATTTTAATATTTGTAAGAGGCTCTAAAAGAGGAAACAAAGGTGGTAAAAGAATAGAGAATTAATCCTCAAAGGAAAAAATAGACGACATGAAAGTGGTTTAGCCTAGAAAATAATTAATTATCTGAAGGTCAGTTATGAAATGTTTATATATTTAAAAAGTTCAGTTGCCTATCCAGATCAATCTGATGGGGGGAAAAAAGATACAGATTTGAATTATAAGAAACAAAAATATTATCTTTAAACTATTTCACTAAAGAAGACTGAAGGATATTATTTTCCAGTAATGTTCAAAGAAAGCAAGCAAAATTTTTAAAATGTAGACCTCACTGTCATGCTCTTGACTATGCATATGTTTTGCTCTCTGGGAAATGATGTTGAGCAAACTCTTTTTTAGATTATTATTATTTTGTTGCTAATCTGCTAGTCTCTACAAGACTCAGGAGGAACACATATGGATAAGAGTGCAAAATTATATGAGGAACAAATACAGGGGAACTCTGTGAAGATACTGAGATTAATGTAGAAGAAAGGCATACAGAATGTTGGTAGGTCTTAATTTCCAAAATCTTCTGCAAAACTAGGTCAGGAGCAAACTTTCCGTGCTGTGGGTTTCTCCATTTTTCTTTTCCTTTTTTTTTTTTTTTTCTTTTTCTTTAAACTACCTGTTCCCATTTATACAAAAATGTTTTCAATCAGTGCAGATTACCAAATCAAGCATGATTTATATTTACAACTTCAGAGGTGAACTTGACTGTTTCATGGGGTGAGTCAACCCAAACATTTTTTAGAGTCATCCAGCCTACTTAATTTGAAAAGTAGCTGACAATGGCATGTTTTTTTGTAAGTTAATGATGTGAGAAATATGCATTGCATCCTGGGCTATTTCAACATTCAGAAAGGTTCTCCTCCAACAGAATTTCTAATACGTTTCTTTTATTTCTTTCATGACACAGTAATTTAGTTCTCCCAAATAACTCATATTCAGTTTTGTTGGTCAAGTGCCTGAGTTTTTCAAATAAGATGTTCTTAAAGAATTACTTTGCAACCAGGGATGGTTGAGCAAATAGAGAAAAACCTTGTCAGTAGAAGCCTGTATTTTTTCCTTAGTTGAGTACAAAAGGAAAGCAAGATGGCCTCTGAGCAATGTTCTAGAAACAGTGACCTGTCAAGGACCTCAGTGTTCAAGTTTATTTTGTCCCTTTCTTTATTACCCCCTCGTCTATTTGCTGGGTCAGTAATTCCAAGATTCTGGTAGAGAAGGCAATCCTTGAGAGTCTGCTGCCATGAAAGTGCTTGTATATGTTGTGGCTTCCATTTTGCATAGATAAGGGAAGAAGTACATAAAAAAGATGGAGAAGTAGGAGGAGAATGGCACTAATTTTTGTATGCCTCATTTTCTCTCTGTGTAGCATGTATCACAAAGAAGAAACACTGTCTATCCATATGTGTAGAGATGGGGTAGAATACGAAGTCCATTGCTTTGGGAACCCCTAAAACTGGGTTCTGATCTCCATGTAGCCACTAATACTATACTTTATTATTGCTACCTTGCAGGATTCTTCATCTATAAAATGGATACTGTTAGCTCATCTAAGATTCTTTCTTATTTTACAAATCTTTGTTGACTGAAATGTGACAAAACCAAAAGTCTATGAATCCCAAGTGTTATCTGGTCAATATTTTCTAATGACTGCTTACTCTACATGTTTCTGCAGTGATCTCAGTTAGGCCTCAGTGAGCCTAAAGCTGCCCAACTATTGGTCATGGGTTTTGCCTGGCAACTCTGAATATTTGTAGATAACACAAGAATTTGGAAAGGAACAGGAGGGAGGGCCTCTGCCTGCTGTGGCTTCTTATTGACAAGAAGACAAGAGCACACTAAGAGCATGAAAACGAAGTGGAAAGAGTAAGAATTCCTGAAAGGCATCAATGCAGTTGTGGCAACAAAAAAGTCTTTCCATGAAAATTATCTGAGAATAGATTAACATTCTTTAGGTATGGTTGTATAAGATTAGCTATCAGAGCAATCGTGTGTGTGTGTGTGTGTGTGTGTGTGTGTGTGTGTGTGTGTATGTGTGTGTGTGTGTGTTTATGAGAGAGATCTTTTTACTTCCAAAATTTCACTTATTTCTCATGCTATGTTCACTAAGCTATCAACTTGGCAAACATATGGACGAGGTACAGGAAGTGATGGAGGAGATACTCTACTATCTGTCAGATACTGTGCAAGCATTATATATTTATAATTTCATTTAATGATCACACTATTTTATAATACCTGATATGAAGTTTTTAAAAGGGAGCTCATAAAGATCAATTGACCCATGTAAGATCACATAGCTGTTGAAGTGTTGGAGGCTGAATTGCAACCCCGGTCTTCTTCACACTAATACTCATTTGGGCCATGCAGCCTCTATTAGCACAACAGGGCATTATCACTAAAATCTACTCATTCCAGACACTGGTGTGTCTTTGATTTTACTCTAGTTGCAAGCTGCAGCTGCAACTTCCTGCATTAGCTGTGTTGAACCGATGTAAGAAATTGCTACAATCAGCGGCTTAAGACAATTTTTCTTTATCATATCACAGTTCTGTAGCGTGAAGTCCTCTAGACTAGTCTGCTTAAGGTCTCAGAAGGCCAAAATCAAGGTCTCAGTGGCTCTTCCTTGGATGCTCTGGGGGAGAATCTGTTCTTAGCCACACCTGGAATTCTGTTGGCAGAATTTAGTTCAGATCCTTGTGCTTGTATGACTCTGGCCATTATTTCTTTGCTGGCTCTTAGCCAGGGGTTATTCTCAGTTTCTTCAGGTTACCTGTGCTCCTTGGTTTGTGGGACCTACTATTTTCAAAGTGAGCAATGACACATGAGATATTTCTTTTTCTCTGAATCTCTTTGACCCTCTCTTCCCCTGTATCTCCCTGACTGCCTCTTCTGCCTCTGCTAATAATGAAATAAATACATGGGTATGTATATACTGATATCAATACATTGAACTCACACTGATAATCCAGTATAATCTCCCTGTTTTAAACTACTTAGTAACCTCTGCAAATTTCTTTTTTGTGTGTGTGAAACAACACATCCACAAGCATAGCATCTCATGATAGTCATAGTCCCAGGGATCAGGGGGTAGAATCTTCTTAGATCATAATTCCTCCTGCCACAGGTCCTGCTGCCCATGTCCCTTGAGGACAATAAATATGGTCCAGATGGTTGCTTACATGCAGTGAGTCTGCATCCTGCATGAGAAAAACCAAGCTTGAGGAATCTACCACTTTTATAGCAAGCAACGAGACTGTTCTTTGTTTAGTAGAGAGACATTAACTCATCTTTCAAAGTTATTATCTCTCATTTGCATAAATTCAGCCCTGAGAAATTGATATTGTAAAGAGTAGCCAGGGCACCATATTCTTGGCAAGGTTGGTGAGAATTGTAGGAGGCAAAAGAGTCCCTATAGAGGACTATTTTAACAGACTCCAAAAATTCTTGAGGAACCCAGATGACAAATTAACCTTCAATCTCCAAATACATAGGTCATTCCCAATGAAGTAAAAAGATCTCTTTCAGATCAGACTTTCAGTTGCAGTGAAAAATATGCTCCTTGAATTTCAATTAAGAGGGAAGGGAGTAGAAATAAGGCTGGCTATCAAAATCTATGTAATTTTTGTGGGTGGGGCAGAGTCTTTGTCATGTATGTAAAAGACAGACAAGAGATAAATCAAAATCTATGAAAAAGCTCAGGATGTCAGATTTGAGAGAACTATAATGGAAACACCTTTGAATACATTATCATAGGGGTCCAGGTTTGCTGCTTGCTTCTAAGATATGTGATTTTGGACAAGTTACTTAATCTCTCTGAACCTCTGTTTCTCAGTCATTTGATGAAAATAATAATACCTGTCCTAAAGATTTATTGGAGGATATAAACAGGATAACTTCTATAAAGCCTTATAATATAGAAGGCTTCCCACAGATGTTTCTCTAGCAGCTCCCTCCCCAACTCTACATATATCCAAATATGAACTAGTTTGGCGTGAACCCAACTTTGTTATGATCAAATGCCATAGCTTCCATTCTGCAAAAAAATGTCTGCTAAAAGCCAATAGGTAACATTTGCATGAACACCCCCATTGTGCACCAGGCTTTCTCTCAAAATTAGTTTCTAATTTAGCTTAACTATATATATGATAAATGAATGCAAGTTTCCAAATTGTATTGATATTTACATATACCCATAGCTTCCCTAACACAAAACACTTCACTTCTATACATGTCTGAGTTTAGAGAGTTTTCCAAGAGTTTTAAGTATCATATGCTCAGAATTTTTAACTCACCATGTAAGTGTTAGGAAGAGTGTAGCCCTAAGCTTTGGAAGATGTGACCCTTTCTCTGAGATAAATACTTACCTGCAGGAGGCATTGGGAAAATGATGGTGGCTCCACTGCTCTGTAGCAGTTTCCGCACACCACTTAGGCAGGGCATAAGGCTCTGTGGACCACCTACCCAACTATATTCATTTTTTTTGATATCACAGAGCCCTCAATACCGTTTTGTAGTGTTTTTGCTTGGCTCTGTAATCATAATTGTGGTTAGATTTTTTTTTTTTTTTAAGTTCATTTTCATGCTTTCCAGCAGAGGCTCAGATCTGCAGTGGAAAATACATTTATAAAACTGTGTTGTTGCCTGTGTAACTTGCATTTTGGCCTTGTCCCAGACCACCTGGAACACCTTCATGGGTTCCAGTTATCCAAGAGCCACATCGTGAAAATCAGTGGATGCTTCACTAGGTTACTACTGGCCATGCTTTGAGATCCCCAAGTAAAAATCAGAAGCTGTTTAAAAAAAAAAAAATTCTCCTTTTGCTGCAAATAAAGTGTACCTTTTGTACATGTTAGTGTCTTGGTTCATATTTGAAATGTGCAGCATTAAAAAAAAAGAATAAAAATACTGGCCTTTAACTGGAGGCAGAGGTAAATTACAAAATGACTGTAGCATTCTGAGGACGCTGCCGCCTGTTTTTCTAACCCGGGCACTGGCATCTGCAAAGTACAGACCACACCCTCAGAGCCTACCTCAGCTTTATAGAAGGCCTAGTGTGTGGTCAGGGCCTCTAGACTCGCAGTTACAAGTTCAGACCAGGGATGGGCTCAATGATACTGATGGCTTTTTACAATTAAGTTGAACCCTCCTCTGGCAGAAGTCCTAAGCAATCAGTCCCTCAAGACTATACCACCAAGGTAAGGCAGCTAAGCTCCACAAATTTTTTCAATGCTCAACGATTCTGATTTTTAAATAAATATTAATGCTCCAATTTCTATGCTATGGAAAGAATAAGGAAAAGGCTTAGGAATCCAGCCCACAAATTTCATGGTTAGAGAGAACTAACTACCTGACCGGCAGATAGAGAAAGCCAAAGGCACACCAAACCACACAGTAGAAACTCAGTTTGCCAGAACTGTGGCTGAGTTGAAGTGGATTTGGCCCTAAGTATATTAATTCCAGGCACCCGGTGGTCTGAGACAGAAAAGGCAAAAGTAAGCAAGCTAATTGGTAAGAGGATAATCTTTTCCCTTCCTCTTCTCTTTTTTGTAACAATTTCTCTCTCAGATGTGCCTCCGATTTCTCCACACAGCAGTGGAAGGAAAAGGGGATAGCAGGTGACAGCGTGGCTCTGGGACCAGAGGCAGGATTTGTTTTGCAAAGTGTTCTAAAGTTTCAGGTGTTCTCCAGCCACATGAGGAGAGACCTTGTCTTTCTAAAACGAGAGAGCTGGGGCACTGGATGAGCTCAGTGTGTTAAGAATAGGACTCTTTGATTTCCGTTCAGATCTTGATCTCAGGGTTGGGGTTAAAGCCCAGCATTGGGCTCCATGCTGGATATGGTGTGTCCTTAAAAAAAAAAAAAAAAAGATTAAAACGAGAGGGCTGATCTCCTTCCGCTTTCCCTCTTTTTAAAGCAAAATTATGAACTTGGGATAACAAGTCTTTAAGCTTGCATAAACTGGCAACTTCTAGACAATAAATCTGAGGTACGGACTGCATCAGAACTTGTCTGCTTACCCGTTGAAAGTGTTGAACTTGACTCCATTTGTCTTTATCTGCTTTCTTTTGGGAAAGGAGAAACAAAAGAACACAGATGTGAAATCAAATGCCAGCTGCCCATCGTATTTATGTATTATTGCCTTTATTTAAAAATAAAGTTTGATTTTTTTTTAACCTTAGATTTATTTCTTCTTTAGGTAATTGTTTCTGAGACAAAAGTGCTCCCTCTAGCCACCAGCTTAAATAACACACATCCTGTGAACCAGAAAGAAATTTTCCTTAAGCGTGGACTTATGTTTATATAGCAATAAAACTGTATTCTGAATAGCAATGACAAGACTTCTGCAGAGCTATTAAACTTCCAATTTATTGGACTGGATTTTTTTTTTTTTACTGTGTTTTTTGTATTATTGTCGGGAAAATATTTCTATAGAAGACAAATAATGGGGGATAGCCAGTGGTAATAGGAATCATCTTTCAAAGCAATAAACTGGAAATGTGTTATAGTATTTAAGGTAATGCTACTCTTTTTTTGTTGTTATTTTCTGTTTGTTTTGTTTTAATTTAATTTTATTTATTTTCAGTGTTCCAAGATTCATTGTTTATGCACCACGCCCTCTGCTCCATGCAATATGTGCCCTCCTTAATACCCACCACCAGGCTCACCCGGCCCCCCACGCCCCTCCCCTCCAACACCCTCAGTTTGTTTCTTAGACTCCGCTACTCCTTACGCTCTTTACAAGTATTGAGGGGCAACTCAAGATCCCAAACTGTTGCATCTTAAGGTCAAATTATGTGAGAACCCATACAACTTACTGTAGAACGTGAAGTCCTTTATGTTTGTCTAAAAGACACAGTTAGAAAATATTTAGACATCATGTTTCTATTTTGAACCTACTTGTGCTGCTGTTTTACCAAGAGCTATACTTTCCTCCTAATGCTGTGCCTGTATATTTATGCCTTTAGTATGCCCACCTTTAAGTGTTAAAAGAAAACCAAAGACACAAACAATTCAAATCTAAATGATTTCAAATAATGTTTTAACTGTGCCAAATCAGTAAGTTTAAAAAAATTTCCTGTCCAGCAGGCACCCCCCAAGCAAACCAGTAGCCCTGTTCCACACAATGTAGTGAGGGCTATCTCCTCATTACCTCTGCTGGGCGGTCTTCTGAGAAGTGAGTAGAAAAAGCAGGACTAAAGTAGAAACTTGAATGGTACACAGGATAAACTAAAATTATGATAGAATGTTCCATAATAAAAAATTATGGCAGGGATAAAAGTTAATTTTTAAAGTCATTAAAATGAAGAAAAGGAGTTATCTTGAGTTAAATTTATTATAACAATTACCAGCATCTGATAACAATTGAAGGCTTGGTAGTAAAACTTGTTTTGCTTTGGTTTGGGGTAGGGAGTAAGTGAAAGGATATATACATAGCTCAAACTTTCAGTTGTTCTGGGAGGATTCAAAGAGCACCCAGAAACCCTAGTTCTCAAGTCTCCTGCTGGAGCTGCCTAGAACTTGGCCCTTGTTCACCCAGAGCTCCTTAGTGCTTCACCATTTTTATTTTGCGTGCACATACCTTGCATGTGGGAATGATTATGGCATTCCCTGAAGCACAGTGGTTTTGAGATGATATACAATTTCCCCTCCCACCTCCCTGAGAAAAGATTTCTATTTCTGTATTGTGTCTTTATGAATGGCAATATACCACTTCTTGGCATGATACCCAACATTTTGTGGATACTATAGATTCCAAAGGCCAATTGGACATTACCTGTGTGCTTTGTGAAGCTAGTTGTATTCATTAGAACATTATGGGCTTCAAGCCACTTGTAAGCCTTCACTTTGATAATAAATATCTATTATAATTTTTAGCAAAAAATTCAGAGATTGTTTAAATCGCATTAGCTTTTAATCTGAAAAGCAGGAAGTACCACTGCTTCCTTCTGGTCCTCTCCTACTGAATCCTGTCTACTGGATGCTGATCCCACACACTGACCAACATGCATCGTGCATCAATTTTATCTGTAGATTCTTATGTTTTCCACAGATAAGTATAAAGAATAGAAAAAGAGCTAAAATACTGGAAGGAAAATTTTAAATCTAATTGTGATATATTTTTAAAGAACATATATCTACTTTAAAAAAAATATATCTGGGTGGGGGTAGGTTTCAGTCCCTTTCCCCAAAAAAAACCCCTGTTTGTTTTCCAGTTTTCCCCTCCAAACTGCTTCTACAGGTATAGCTTTGGTGACAGACTGGGTCTCAATGTTTCCTGTGTTAGTGAGCAAATGAGCAAACAGATTTAACAAAAATGGCTAGTAGCCTCATAGTTCCTGACTAAAACTTGGAAGTCTTAATAGTGTTAAGAGATTTTTCATGTTTTACAATATGATTTGACCTATAATCTTCCTCCAGCATGAGTGCTTACTAGTTTCTATATTGCTTATTAAAAACTTTATTGTTAGGCACCTGGGTGGCTCAGTTGGTTGGGCAACTGCCTTTGGCACAGATCATGATCCTGGAGTCACAAGATCGAGTTTTGTATCGGGCTCCCCGTTTAGCGGGGACTCTGCTTCTCCCTCCGACGTCTCTCCTCTCATGCTCTCTCTCTCTCTCTCATTCTCTCTCTCTCAAATTAACAAAATCTTTTAAAAAAAAAACTTTATTGTTTATTAAATGAATAATTATTAAGTACCTACTGTGTGCTAGAAATTGTTTGAGGGGCTGCAATACAGCCATGTCTTGCTTGGTGAGATTTTAATTTTAATGCTTGAGATGATTAAATTACAGAAATTACTTTTTTTTTTTTCAGTAGAGATCAATTCCATTAAGTAGAGAGAGGCACGGGATAGTTCGGAGGATAATGAACACAGATTTAGTTCAGTCAGGGGATCTAGAGAAAAGTTCCTGGGGAAATGACTTTTGTGTGCAACATTCTTGCCAAATTTCTGATCGAGTATTAAAGGATTTCTTTATGCATGATTTGTGCTTACTCTCTGAATTCTGTTGGTGGGGAAACTATTTTTATTTTAGTTCATTGTCAGTAGTAGGCACATACAATTACAGCAAATGTTCTGTTGTAGAAAGGACAACCTATTTGTGCATACTTTTCTGCATCTGAAAAACAGGATAATTCTAACTTATTTAAATTCACAGCCCCTAGGGACTGAAACTGGCTCAGAACCAAAGGGTTCTGCTTCTTGTCGCGAGCCAGGACAATTATTCATAAAACATCAGAGTGTTTAATTTCTTAATCTGTCAATGTATAACAGATTTTTGGAGAAGAAAAATCATAATTCTGAATCTTTTGGGGTGACCCCTTTGGGATCCAGAGGAGCTGCACATTCGTGACTCAGAGCAATAGCAAACCATATCTCCGCTCACACAGCTCTTTGAGAGCTATGATTATGTTTACACCAGAAAACACCAGATTTTTTCAGGATCTTATCATTATTCTCAAATTGGTGAGAACATCTCTCTTTCATTTGGCTAATTTTGAATTGTCAGCTTTAAAGAAAGTTCTTATGTTCTAATTTGTATTTGAAATCACTTTAAAATAACTGTATATTTGACATAGAAGAGACTTAATTTGGAGTTCTCTCTTTTCAACCAGTGAAGCCAAATGTAATACATTTTTAAATATGACAGAAAAAATTTCAAATGGTTGGGGTTTTGACTTTCCATTCATTAATAAGCAGCCAAAAATACTTTAAAAAAATTTTTTTAACTAACTGTTTTGTTTGAGTGTGGTTGACACACAGTGTTATATTAGGTCCAGTCAAGCATACTTTACTTTGAATACAAATGTCAAAGTAAGGTGAATATGTACTTTTAGAACTTGGAAACAATTAAATACATATTCAAATGGTGACCTGCAGCAAGGAAGACTAGACTGAGAATGTTTGAGAATTACTTTATCCCTCTTTAGAGTTTAATTCATTTTGTATTTTATGAATCACTAGTTGTGACAACACAAAGATGTTTTTATTCATATGATTTAAAGATGATTTTCTACTTATATGTCTAATAGTTCCAAAAAATAAACTAAAGCATATTCTTTTGTAGCGTGGCTAGAAAGCTATCAATTAATTAAATAAAATCACATATTTTCACAGTTATTTTCAGGAAAGTTTATGAACTCAATGCAAAGATAATTTATTTTTATTAGTATTATTGTCATTATCATTGTTAGAAGCAGCATCTACCAATGTGGAAACTTTGGCCACGGGTGAAGTTTTTCTACTCTAAAATAGAAACCGTACCATTTTGCCTAAAGTAGAAAAATACCGAGCATTATCCTTTGCTGCATGGAAGAGGTAACCTGGGGGTAATATAATTTTATAAATTCGGGTGTGTAGGGTTGGTAGTCATAGGGATATGTGGTTCCAGAATGCAGAAAACAAAGCCAGGATGGTAACACTTGCACATTTCCTTTCCTGATTAGAACAAGCAACAAAATACTTAAATTGTTCTGGGAGGATTCAAAGAGTACTCAGAAACCCTAGTTCTCAAGTCTCCTGCTTGTGTTGCCTAGAACTTTTGTTCACCCAGAGCTCCATCATGATACATGAATGAACATTAGAATGTGTGTGTGGTGTTGTGCATAGAGACAGAGCTCTGTTGTACGTGGTTACTTTGCAATGGGAGCACTAGAATGGAAACAGAAACCCAGAACATGGGGCATATGATGAGTCCACTTTCCAACACATTTTTTTAAAAATGTTTTTAAAAAATATTTTATTTATTAATTTGACAAAGAGAGAGACACAGCGAGAGAAGGAACATAAGCAGGGGGAGTGGAGATGGAGAAGCAGGCTTCCCACCAAGCAGGGAGCCCAATGTGGGGCTCGATCCCAGCACCCTGGGATCATGACCTTAGCCAAAAGCAGACACTTAACAACTGAGCCACCCAGACGCCCCTTTCCAACACATTTTAATGAGATTGGACTTAGCGATTGCAGTAAAAAAATAGTGGACATTTAGTTTAGACTCTGCAGGATGCTTTATGATAGAGCTGGTATTTTCCTAGTTTAATGTCTCAGTCTCCCTTGTTAACAGTTGCCAGTTATGTCTATCTTGGTCAATGATCAGACTCATCAATGGCATATTTCAGAAAGCTCTAGCAAATATTTATTTCTAGAAAGAGAGAGTCCACAAATGGAGAGAAACACTATCAGCTGGGCTGAGGCCTACAAGACCATGACATAGTAAAATGGAGGTAGATGTCATGGAGAGTACTTGATGCAAGGAAATGCAAATCTCGAAATCACCAATCACCAATCAAATCAGATATACACCAATCAAATATACATTCAACTGTGATGCCATTAACTTAGAAGGCAAAGGCTTGCCTCTTGATGGCAGCAGCCTGTGACAGAGTTTATAAGGAAAATAGAAAATCCCCCAAATTGTTCTCAGCCAGGTTAAGTTGTGGAAATCGGATAAGAAATGATTACAGAGAGGAACTCTTTTTTAAGAAAATGGACCACTTTGTAGCAACAGAAGAGAGATCTCTTCAATTGTAAAGTTTGGACAAATATCCTAGTCTACCCTCTATCTGTATGGAAACCATTCAACAACAGTTCTGGGAAATCTAATTTATTAAAAAAAAAAAAAAAGTAAGAGAAAAGAGTACATTTAGCATCCTACTAAGATACTATATAAGAAAAGAAGAAAATAACATAAAATTCCTATAGGTAACCAAAATTCATCAGAAATATGTGCCATTAAATAAATGAAAATCATAAGCCAACATTCCATTTGGAGTTTAATCAGAGAATCAGAGCTACCATGAGTAACATAGAGTGAGGGCTTTCTTTTAAGGGTTAGACCTTATGCAGTTTTGGAAATTGCCTCTGTAACTAGTGTTGATCCTGAAGTCTGTTTAAGTCAGTCAAAGTGGCAGTTTAGGAGGAGACCAGGATGTGCAGGAGAGTGATAGTTTTCAACATGCATCTGTCTTTGACCATCTCAATCTTTGAATGTGTTCGTTCTTACTGCTTGATTTATTCATCAATGACATGAGAACCTTCTTTCCTAAATCAGATAATAATTTTTGAATACTAGAATATCATTTCCCCATTTTCTTGTGCTATTTACAATGTAAAAGCTATAGGCACAACACAATTTTAAATTTAGTTTGTGTTATTAACATTATTCCATTGCTTTTTAAGTTCAAGCAATCAGCAAAACAATAAATAAAGTGCTGATTTCAGCATTTGCCCATTTCTGTGGTGTAGATGCTCTCTCCATAGCCAGTTTCAGGCTACCAAAATGCCATCACTGAACAGAAAATTGGAAAGAGATAGAACACATCATTATATAGTATTTCCACCGTGCACATAAATGACATAAATAACCTAAAAGCATAGATAATAGTAATATGCAGTAAAGTAATTAGGAGGATAGAGATTGGAATATTTATTATTTTGTGGTTAATGTTGTATATATAATTATAAGTTTAATAATTTGAAGAATACTTGTATATAACAACTGGCTCATAAAATTCCTGGAAATTAGTAATCAGCTCCTATTAGCCAGTATTAGCCATCTCCGGTAAATTGTATACATAACATTTGTGTACTTCACTCTATTTAAATTAAACCTCAAAAAGTTACCAGTAAAATGAAGCTTACTAATTAGTTAATTTGCTTTTAAGAATACGATGGGTTAGCAATTTTGAAATTAATTATTGTATATTCTGGGCTTGAGGAAAATGTTTAAATATATTGATGATAATGGGAAGCAATTTCTCACTCTTGAAGAGGGAAGTTAAAAACATCAAAATAAGAGAAACTAGACTACATCTTGTGCTATTGGTTTGGAGGAGGATGTATTTGTTTAGATAGATACACAAATAAATATACATGTTTATATGTTCAAGTATATATTTATATGTATAAAGATGTACATAAACATGTCTGTATCACATATTTCCATGTACATATGTGTGTACATATGTATATATATGGCTAAATATACATATGCATTATCTCTGTTGGGACAGCCTAGAGTCAAGGATATGCCAGTCTGAGTACCTCTATTGTCCATGAGTGCTTGTTTCTAAATACCAGTCATCAGTAAAAAGAATCAGGACTTCTTGGAGGAATGTTTGATTCCTGAGTGGGGAAAGAAAAGAGCAAGATGAACCTGAGGAAACATTTTGCATCACAAATTAAGGAAATGCACAAAGAATCAAGAGCACATATTAAAAAGATACAGGAGCTAAATAAGGGTCTTAGATTGTAACCCACTGAATATAATTTCAATCTATAATTGCATTCTGATAATAAATGAATACGGGAGAAAGGAAAGTTTGTCCAAACTATAGAATACTATATAGCTACTATAAAAGGAATAATGGATTTAGAAACTTAAAGATGGATGATAAAAAGTCAATTAAAATTTGATAATGAATAGGAAATTTATAAATTCTCAAGATCTGTTACCCAAGTTACTTTTTAATTAAATAAAAATCAGTATCTTTATAATGGGGAGGTGTGGTAAACTTTACCTTAACCAAGTAATTGATGTTAATCTCACCAAAATAAGAAAGAAAATAATAGTATGTGCATTCTAATTTGATAAACTGAGATGTAACATCATTTTATCAATGGTATGCCTGCCAAAAATTCGTAGCATGAATCTATTCATCAGGAAATATTAGAACCAGTATATGGAATTTCTCACAACAATGAGCTGGGATCTAAAAAAGATGGGATTTCAAAAAATCAATGTCTTTCTTTGTCAAAACTGCCAAGGTCTGGAAAAAAAAAAGGATTTCAGAATAACTCTTCCTGATTAAAGGAGATTAAAAAGACATGGCATGATTAAGTTGCAGTCATCCCAGGAATTCAAGGATGTTGCAATATTCAGAATTCAATCAATGTGGCTCACCAAATCAATACACTAAAAAGGAAGACCCTTAGCATTAACAAGTGCAGGGAAAATAATTTTGAGGATTCAATATCCATTCGTAGTGAAAATTCTCAGCTAACTGAAGGGATTTTATTCGACTTGATAAAGAGAATAAAAAAAAAAACAACTCATAGTTAATATGTACTTAATGATGAAAGATAATACTTTCCTTCTAAGATCAAGAACAAGGAAAGGTGTTTGATATTGTCATCTAATCATCATTATATGGGGGATTTCTGCCAGTGCAATAAGGAAAGAAAAATAAATAAGAAAAAGAAAAATAGGGGTGCTTGGGTGGCCTAGATGGTTAAGCATCTGCCTTTGGCTTAGGTCATGATCCCCAGGTCCTGGGATCAAGCCCCATGTTGGGCCCCCAGCTCAGTGGAGAGTCTGCTCCTCCCTCTCCCTATGCTTTTCCCCTGCTGTGCTCTCTTTGTCTCTCTCTCAAATGAATAAATAAAATCTCAAAAAAAAAAAAAAAAAGACAGCATACAAACTGGAAAGGAAGAAATTAAAATGTCTCTTTCACAGATGACAAAATTTTCTATGTAGACGTTCAAACCATCTAAGAGGAGCTCCCAGAACTAATAACTGAATTTGTCAAGGTAAAAAGATACAGTCAGTGTAACAAAATCAATTGTATGCATATATACTACAAATGAAAATTTGGAACTTTCTATAAAGAGAAACAATACCATTATAATACCATGAAACATGAAATGCTGGTGGATAAGTATACCAAAATATGTTCAGTGTTTATATATTATAAACCACGAAAGAACCTCTAAGCAAAGAGAGATATATATCATGTTCATAGATTGTCAAATAAGCACATGAAAGATGCTCAAAGTCATTAGTCAACAAGGAAATGAAAATTAAGGCCATGATGCGATACCACTATAAATCTTCTACAATGGTTATAATTATAATTTTAAGAACAACAGTACAAAATGCAGGCAAGGTTGTGGTGCCACTGCAGTGCTCACACATTACTTGTGGGAACGCAAAAAACCCAAGTACTTTGGAGGAATCTTTGACAGTTTCATATGAAGATAAACATATACTGACCACATGATCCACAAATCTCATGCCTGAATGTTTAGAAAAGAGAAATGAAAACACATACTCACCTAAAGCATTATTCATAATAGCCACAAATTAGAAACAAATCAAATGTCCTCAATTTGGTGAATGAGAAAACCAACTGAGGCATATCTATACAACAGAATACTACTCTGAGGAAAAAAAAAGAAGGAATGAAATATTGATGCTTTACAAAAATATGGAAGAATCTCAAATGCCCTGAACTAAGTTAAAGAAGTCAGGCACAAAATATTGCGTAATGCATGGTTCAATTGATTTGAAATTTGAGAAATGACAAAATCATAGAGATAGGAATCAAATCAGTAATAGTGAGGGGCTGGAGTTGGGGAAGAAAATGTATACAAAGTGGTGTGAGGAAGCATATTGGTATGCTGGAAATTGATGTCTTAATTTTTGTGCTTGCTAAGCAACTGTGTATATTTGTCAAAATTCATAAAACTGGACATCTGAAATGAGTGAGCTTTATATCAATAAACTTTAAAAGATGTGACAGTTAAGGACAAGGGATGATAAATTTGTTATTGAATTCTAGACATGGGAAAAATGAGGTATGAAAGACATTTTCAGGACAATTGACAAAATTTGAATATGCTCTACTCATTAGATAATGTTATCATAATTATATTAAAGCTCCTGATGTTAATTGTATTACTACGGTCATGTAAGAAAATGTCCTTGTTCTCAGGAATTGTGTAGTCAAGTATTTATTGTTAAAGGGATGTGGTATCTCTAACCATATACATTAGTTTATGGATATATGTGTATATATTCATAAATGTTTGTCCCTATACATGTATACTTGCATATGTGTACACACACACACACACACACACACACACACACACAAATTAGAGAGTGGAGAGGAGAGGAAAAGTGAAGAAGGAGATGAATAGTAAAGGCAATTGGGGTAAAATGTAAACACTTAATGAGTTGGGTAAAAGGCATACTGGACTTTCTTATGTTATTCTTGCAACTTTTAGTCATGTTTCAAATTCAAAGGTACACTTCAAAAAAAAGAAATTAAATGCATAATACTTTAGGGAAAGAACTAAAACTAACATTATTCATAGACTACTTGATTATTTTTTTACATTAAGTTCCAAAGTTATCTACAGAAAAGGTATACGTATTAGTAAATTAATTTATCAAGTTTAAGGTATATAATTATAATATTCCAAAATCAATGTTAGAAGCATATGAAAAATTCAAAAATTTAAAATGATGCAATGTAAAAATGAACTAAAAAGCATCCAATACCTTGGAATATATCTGAAGAAATATGTGCTAGGTCTACACTGTAGACTATAATAAGATATTATTGACGCAAGTTAAAGAATACAAAAACAAATGGAGAGATATAATCAGGGTTTAGAAGACTTAGTATTATAAAGTTTGACCCTCAAATCCATCCATAAATTCATAAATTCATAAATCCATAAATTCAAAGGTATCCCATACAGTGTTGGTAAGATTTTTTTTTTAAGATTTTATTTATTTATTTAACAGAGAGAGAAATCACGAGTAGGCTGAGAGGTAGGCAAGAGAGGGAAGGGGAAGCAGGCTCCCTGCTGAGCAGAGAGCCTGATGCAGGGTTGATCCCAAGACTGTCAGATCATGACCTGAGCCTAAGGCAGAGGCTTAACCCACTGAGCTACCCAGGTGCCCCTTCTTTTGATGGGTGGACAGAGGGAGATATTTTCCAAAATGTATATAGAAATTTAAAAATTAAGACATATAAGATAATTATGTACAAGAAAACAAGTGGAAAACTTACATTAACATTTATAATAAGATTTATTTTAAGTCTAATCATGGCAATATTCAACTGGAAAAGGATACACAAATAGATGATAAGCCCAAAACAGAGTCCATGTACAGAATCATATATGCATGAATATTTGATTTTGGAAAATGGGTAAATAATTGTACTATAGTCACACAGTGGACTGCTATGTAGCAATAAGAGTGAATCATCCAAAGAAGAGGGGTGCCTGGGTGGCTCAGTGGGTTAAAGCCTCTGCCTTCGGCTCAGGTCCTGATCTCAGGGTCCTGGGATCTTGCAGCGCATCGGCCTCTGCGGGGAGCCTGCTTCCCTTCCTCTCTCTCTGCCTGCCTCTCTGACTACCTGTGATCTCTGTCTGTCAAATAAATACATAAAATCTTTAAAAAATAATAAAAAATAAAGTACCTGGAAGATATGTGGAATCTCACAAGCAAGGAGAGCAAATGGAGTAATAGCATAAAAAGTGAGACATGAAAGACTATATGCCATATGATTCCATTAACAAAAAGTAAAACATTTCTTAATGCAGAACTATTCTATCCTGATAGAACTGTGGCAAGTGGGTACTCTGGGGAGTGTGCTGTGACAGAAAGGGGACACAAGGCCTTTCGAATCCTGGAAATGTTTATTAGCCTCGATATTGGTTATATGGGTGTGTGATTAAAATGTATCAAAAAATATACTTGTGATAAATGCATTTATCTGCATTATCTGCCATAGTTCAATAAATTTTAAGTTAAAAAATAAACTTTGGAAGAAAATTAGAATAAAACTTAGAATTAAATAAGGTTCTTCTTCTTCCTTAGACTAAGACTGGGAGAGAGTATGTGGTTGGTAGAGGGAAGAGAGGCAAGGAGCTACAATTTGTTGGTCTTTATGCATTTCTCTTTGTTTGTCCCGTACAGGGTAAAGTAACCTAAAATGTAAGAGTGTTTGAGTGCCTTTACTTACAGCGAAAGGTGGTCAGAATTCACTGCACAAACGTTTTCAAGGGATGCCTTTGATATTCTCTGTTGTAACATACAGGATAAACCCTAGCGAAGCACTTTGAAGGCTACTAAAAGTTGGGCTCACTGCTGGAACACTTAACTTCTGTGACCTTTACTGAAGGCGTGCCAGGAACTCTACAGAGCACTGTGTTGTTCCTGAAAGAAGCTGTCACATGGGATTAGAAATTCAGTCAGAAATTTGACTTTCCCCGTAGGTTCTGTTGTGACTTGATTAAACTAGAGAATTTCCTAAAATAAAAATTCTTACTTTTTCATGCTGATGAACTTGTGTAAAGACTAAAAATCAAAATATTAAGAAGTCTCTTTTCTAATTTATTTTTTTCAAAACAGAGTTCAGTTATATGAAATTCTTGATATTAGTTGCCCATTTAACCTATTTGCAATTTAAGTAAATTCCCAGTGTTCCAAGCTATCTATTAACACCTCAAGGCATTTTCTATACTTACTGTATTTTTAAATATTGGTTTAACTTATTTAGATGAAAATATGTTTTAACACTGAGTAATATAACTGTTTTATTGTTTTTAGTTTCCTTTTCTTAATTTTTTTATGTTATGTTAGTCACTATACAGTACATCATGAGTTTTGATGTAGTGTTCCATGACTCATTGTGCATAACACCCAGTGATCCATGCAATATGTGCCCTCCTTAATACCCAATCAAAGCAACGGGATGAGGGTGAGATTTTTAAAAGGTGGGAAGGAATCATACCAGAGGTTAAATTGGATGGCTAGCAAGAGGCTGACTGCAAGCCAAGCATTGTAAGATGTCCCAAAGGAAGTTGAGTGACATGTAAGGTTACTGTCACCATATACCAGTATGTTCTTGACATGAACAGATAATCTCTTATAAGATATGCAGTGTTTCTTGACGGTGAAGGGCAGGGAATAAAACAGAAAGAGACAAAGATAAATATGAAGCCCTTTCTCGCTTCAAGAGCTCTCTGTATTGTGCTGGAAACAATGTTTAACAATTATTTAAAATACCTTGTAATGATTATTATAACAAGACAGAAAAGACCACAATAATATTTGAAGGGGGTCTTTCATAGATACTTTTCAGCATTGCAGTTAGAAGAGTGGGAAAATCCTGGAAGATAAATTCACTTATACAAAGAAGCAGAGTGTGGGAAAACTTGCTTGGAATTAGCTTTCCGTAGCTGGAGTTCATGATGTATAATCGTGGAAAGCCAAGTCTGGAAATCCAGATGAGGTCTCTTGCATGAAGGACTTTGTCTGATATTCTAAAAAAAGTACATCTTAAATCTATGTATATATAGGTGTGGAAGTTCCTATTTACACACAATGTATGAACAGAAACTTAAGATGCACAGTTTTGTTTATGCAGCAGCAACTTATCTTGTAGCAACCTTTTTTGTTTTTTCAAAGATTTGTTGATTTAGGGGCACCTGGGTAGCTCAGTGGGTTAAAGCCTCTGCCTTCAGCTCAGGTCATGACCTCAGGATCCTGGGATGGAGCCCCATATTGGGCTTTCTGTTCTGCGGAGAGCCTGCTTCCCCCTCCTCTCTCTCTGCCTGCCTCTCTGCCTACTTGTGATCTCTGTCTGTCAAATAAATAAATAAAATCTTAAAAAAAAAAAAAAAGATTTATTGATTTATTTTAGAGCGAGAGAAAGAGAACAGGGGGGAGGGGTAGAGGGAGAGGGAGATAGTCTCAAACCGACTCCCCTCTGAACATGGAGCCCAGTGCAGGCTTCATCTCAGGACCCAGAGATCACAACCTGAGCTGAAACATAGAGTTGGACACTTAACCGACTCTGCCTCCCATCCACCCCTCTTGTACCAACCTTTAACAAAACTGTCACTGTTATATAGATAAATATGGATGCTCCTTCACCAAGAGATTTTGAGGCTGCATTGAAAAATATACTACATATTTACTGAGTTCGGATTAAAAATGATGATTGTATTTCTTAGATTTCATGTATGAAATAAAAGGAAAGATAAATTGCATTTATTTATTAATTTTTAAAGCAAGGCAATGATCTTAAATCATTTTGTTGGCGTCCTTATTAAAACTGGATGTATTAAAAATCATAATAGTTCTAATACATGTATTTAAATGAGTGCACAGCATCTACTGGAGTTTTCTTCTAAAAATATCAACTAACGGGAGCAGAGGTGCCTAAAACTTTTGCCCTTCAAATGTCTCTTAATGGACATAAAGGGGAGAAAAATTACTTTAATGTGAAAAGAGATGCCTTTGGCCTCTCCTGGAAATAAATCACACTGAATGCAAGTGAATTTTCTTAGATACATCTTATGTATGCTCTTATTATTTATCAGACAGTTAACATCAGGCAATTTCTGAATAATAAAATAATTGTCAAAGTAAGTCAGAGAAATTTCTTTCACTTGATTATTAATTATGGAAACTAACCTCAACTCTTTGGACTCGCTGCTGCCTTGCTCAGATTGAGAAGTACAAAGTGAAGACCCTGCTGTGTGGGTAAACTGATGACTCCCTTTTAATATCAGGTCGAGCCAGGAACTCAGACTCTGCCAAGTTGACTCCACAGGGAGTCCCACTTCAACCCACTCACATTTCCTAATAACGGCGCTCTTTTTCAGCAGTGCTGAAATAAACTGAGCTCCTCTTTGGCATTTTGATTTGTAAATGAAGGTAGCATGTAAAATAATGAATTGCAGTGATTTTTAGGATGAAGTTTTAAAGCAGCCAAGTTAAAAGGACACCTATATTAGGACAATGACAGGCAATTGTATCCTAGTGAGAATGAGAAAAGATATACTTTCAGGATACCTTTTGCTCCCATTTTATTCCACCTGCAGAATGAGAAAAATAATTTTGTTGTCATCTATAATATGAAGATGGTAGTAGGGAAGAGGGGCATTTATTAATTTATGCCTATAGAAATAGGACTTTGAAAGAGGTTTAATTTATAAACTCAGGGCCAAAGAAGCTTCATGTGATGCAGGCCATGCGTTTCTGTGTTTTGACATTGGGGTTTAAGCTATCACGCTAGTTAGGATTTTTATGACTCCTTTAGACATGTTTATTTGAAATCTCTCTGGCTCTGCTTGGTGAACTCTAGACATGCAAAAGTACCCTGAGGGCACACACTCACCTCTGGCAGATTTGTTTCCCATTTTTCTCCTTTTAGAACTCTGGCTCCACCACTATTGCCACCCAGATCAAAAGCCTCATGTTTATTGTCCTGGCCACATGGTGGAAATATATCTCTGGGAAAGCCTTCCCTAGGTTTCCTGCCTGAAAAGACAAAATACTTTCTGTTCAGACACAAAGATTGTCCTTAAAGAGGCTTGTGTTTGCAGATGAAACTGCATGACCACACTGATGGCAAATCCAGCAACATTTTGAGATACTAACAAATCACTGCTTTGGTTTTGTTCCTTTAATGTTCGCTTCCCTCCCCTTCTCCACAGCACCGGGGTTCTTTGTAGAAGTCATTCTGACGACCTTGGTGCACTTTGTTCTTCTTGAGACCGAAAGAGTCACTTGGGTGTGCAAAAGACTGGTAATTTGAAATGCTTTCACTGAGCTTTGAAAGGTGAGCCACATATCAATCATACTTGCTATGTTATGAGTGTGGTGCCTTTGTGATACTGCAGGTGTATGCTCAGGGAATTAAATAAACAGGCCTTTAATTGAACAGATCCCAGAGTAGTGCCAACAGCAAGCAACCCAGTCTTACTCAATAGCAAGATTTCAATTACCAAGGTAAAAACATAATAATAGTGATAATAAAAAGCAGACATATCTAGCGATCTGTACAGCCACCTGTAGCTATGCTGTAATAGCACACAGACTGTTGGCTTTTCCTTTTTCTTTTTAGTTTTAAATTTTTCTTCCAGTATAGCTAACATGAAGTGTTGTATTACTGTCAAGTGCACAATATGGCAATTCAACAATTGTATACATTGTGTGATGCTCGTCATAAGTGCACTCTTTAATCCCCCTCACCTAGTTCGTGCAGACTTCACCCACCCCCCTCTGGTAACCATCAGGTTGTTCTCTATCCTTAAGAGTCTGTTTCTTGGTTTGTGTCTCTTTCTCTCTCTTTCTTTTTTCCTTCGCTCATTCGTATTGTTTCATAAATTACAGATATGAATGAAATCATATGGTTTGTCTTTCTCTGACTTACTTATTTCGCTAACTTGATCCACGTTGTTGCAAATGGCAAGAAGTCATTCTTTTTATGTGGCTGAATACCGCATCTTTGTTATCCTTCATCGATCAATGGACGCTTGCTTCAGTTCTTTCCATAATCTCGCTGTTGTGACTAATGCTGGTAAACATTGGGGTGCATGTATCCTTTTGAATTCATGTTTTTGTATTTTGAGGTATATATACCCAGTAGTGCAATTACTAAATCATAAGGTAGTTCTATTTTTAACTTTTTGAGGAACCTCCATATTATTTTCCACAGTGGCTGCACCAGTTTGCATTCCCACCACCCGGGCAGGAGGTGCGAGGAGGAGGGTCCCTTTTTTCCCCACATCCTTGAAGTGTTGGATTTTTCTAAGTAGAAATTTTATTCTTTGACCTAAACTCTTGGAGAATCCTCTATTCTGCTTTGTAGAGAACAGTGTGAGAAAGAGCAGGAGGAAGGAAAGGGGAAACAAAAGGAGAAGGTGAAGAAGGATGCTAAGGAGGAGGAGTAAGAAAAGAGTAGAAACAAAAGTAAATAAGAGATGCCTGGGTAGGTCAGTCCACTGAGCAGCCAACTATTGATTTCAGCTCAGGTCATGATGTCAGGGTGGTGAGCTCAAGCCTGTATCACGCTCTGTGTTCTGCAAGTATCTGCGTGAGATTCTCTCCCTTTTCCTCTGCCCCTCCTCCTGCATGTGTGCTCTGTCTCTAAAATAAGTAAGCGAATCTTTTTTTAACCACCCACACAATGAAAGAATCTATGTATCAAGAGACATGCACCCAAATATAAAGTAGAACATGACAATATCAATTACATCAATAAATGTGTCTAGATTAACACATCTATTAAAAAAGTCTTGATTGTCCAAAATCAGCATTTAACTCTATGCTTATATGAGAGACACACATAAAACAGAGATTAGATAGACTCAAAATGAGAGAATCATAACACATTAGGTGAAGTGAAGTAGGGCTCATTAAGTTGATAACTGATTGCTTAGAATTCAGTACAAAGAGAGGAAAAGACACAAAGAAGGACATTTTTAATGCCTAGGCTTCAATTCAAAATGAAGAGAAAATAGTTACATTTATCTAACAAATTCCTGGCAAATTTCATAAAGCAGAAACAAAAGAAGATGTATCAAAAAACAGACAAATACAGTAATAAGGGAAAATTTTTGACAAAGGCAAATCAAGTGGACAAAAAGAAAATTACTGAAGACCAAAACAACAAAATCGGTAAGATGATTCTGATAAATACTGAAACGTTTAATAGAGTATACATCTTATTGTTACGAAAACCTCAACAAATTTGAAAAAAATAGAAATAACATAAGTAGTATTTTCTTACTATAACACAATAAATCTAGAAATTAATAATAGAGGATTTTAAAGATTTCCTCACCTAGATGTGGGAAGAAAAACGCATTGGCAATTCTTAAAGAATTTCAAAGTCAAAATGAATATTTGAAAAAGTGATAAAAATGTGACATTAGGGTTTTAGGACTATAGCTAAAATAGTGATGACTGAAAATGTATTACTTGAGATAACTATGTCAAAAAATGATGAAAGGAATGAATAAATTAAACTCCTACTTCAATATCTAGAAAAATAATAACTGAACTGAAAGTATTAGCATGTAATAAAGGTAAAAATAGAAATTAACAAGTTAGAAAATGAAAAAAAAAACAGTAGAATAAAAAAATAGAAACCCATTAAATGAACAAAGGAAAAAAAAACAAATACAAAAATTAGCAATCACAGGGCACCTGGGTGGCTCAGTGTGTTGGGCTTCTGCCTTCAGCTCAGGTCATGATCCCAGGGTCCTAGGATCAAGCCCCGCATCAGGCTCTGTGCTCAGCAGGGGGCCTGCTTCCCCCGATCTCTCTGCCTGCCTCTCTGCCTGCTTGTGATCTCTCTCTCTCTCAAATAAATAAATAAATAGTTAAAAAAAAATTAGCTTGTTTGGAGATTTTTAATGACTGTTTCAATCTCCTTACTGGTTATGGGTCTGTTCAGGCTTTCTATTTCTTCCTGGTTCAGTTGTGGTAGTTTATATGTTTCTAGGAATGCATCCATTTCTTCCAGATTGTCAAATTTATTGCCGTAGAGTTGCGCATAGTATGTTCTTATAATAGTTTGTATTTCTTTGGTGTTAGTTGTGATCTCTCCTCTTTCATTCATGATTTTATTTATTTGGGTCCTTTCTCTTTTCTTTTTGATAAGTCGGGCCAGGGGTTTATCAATTTTATTAATTCTTTCAAAGAACCAGCTCCTAGTTTCGTTGATTTGTTCTATTGTTTTTTTGGTTTCTATTTCATTGATTTCTGCTCTGATCTTTATGATTTCTCTTCTTCTGCTAGGCTTAGGGTTTCTTTCTTGTTCTTTCTCCAGCTCCTTTAGGTGTAGGGTTAGATTGTGTACCTGAGACCTTTCTTGTTTCTTGAGAAAGGCTTGTACCGCTATATCATTCTCAATGGAGAAAAACTGAAAGCTTTTCCGCTAAGGTCAGGAACACGGCAGGGATGTCCATTATCACCACTGCTATTCAACATAGTACTAGAGGTCCTAGCCTCAGCAATCAGACAACAAAAGGAAATTAAAGGCATCCAAATCGGCAAAGAAGAAGTCAAATTATCACTCTTCGCAGATATGATACTATATGTGGAAAACCCAAAAGACTCCACTCCAAAACTGCTAGAACTTATACAGGAATTCAGTAAAGTGTCAGGATATAAAATCAATGCACAGAAATCAGTTGCATTTCTCTACACCAACAGCAAGACAGAAGAAAGGGAAATTAAGGAGTCAATCCCATTTACAATTGCACCCAAAACCATAAGATACCTAGGAATAAACCTAACCAAAGAGACACAGAATCTATACTCAGAAAACTATAAAGTACTCATGAAAGAAATTGAGGAAGACACAAAGAAATGGAAAAATGTTCCATGCTCCTGGATTGGAAGAATAAATATTGTGAAAATGTCTATGCTACCTAAAGCAATCTACACATTTAATGCAATTCCTATCAAAGTACCATCCATCTTTTTCAAAGAAATGGAACAAATAATTCTAAAATTTATATGGAACCAGAAAAGACCTCGAATAGCTAAAGGGATATTGAAAAAGAAAGCCAACGTTGGTGGCATCACAATCCCGGACTTCAAGCTCTATTAAAAAGCTGTCATCATCAAGACAGCATGGTACTGGCACAAAAACAGACCCATAGATCAATGGAACAGAATAGAGAGCCCAGAAATAGACTCTCAACTCTATGGTCAACTAATCTTCGACAAAGCAGGAAAGAATGTCCAATGGAAAAAAGACAGCCTCTTCAATAAATGGTGCTGGGAAAATTGGACAGCCACATGCAGAAAAATGAAATTGGACCATTTCTTTACACCACACACGAAAATAGACTCAAAATGGATGAAGGACCTCAATGTGCGAAAGGAATCCATCAAAATCCTTGAGGAGAACACAGGCAGCAACCTCTTCGACCTCAGCCGCAGCAACATCTTCCTAGGAACAACGCAAAAGGCAAGGGAAGCAAGGGCAAAAATGAACTATTGGGACTTCATCAAGATCAAAAGCTTTTGCACAGCAAAGGAAACAGTTCACAAAATCAAAAGACAACTGACAGAATGGGAGAAGATATTTGCAAACGACATATCAGATAAAGGACTAGTGTCCAGAATCTATAAAGTACTTAGCAAACTCAACACCCAAAGAACAAATAATCCAATCAAGAAATGGGCAGAGGACATGAACAGACATTTCTGCAAGAAGACATCCAGATGGCCAACAGACACATGAAAAAGTGCTCCATATCACTCGGCATCAGGGAAATACAAATCAAAACCACAATGCGATATCACCTCATGCCAGTCAGAATGGCTAAAATCAACAAGTCAGGAAATGACAGATGCTGGCGAGGATGTGGAGAAAGGGAAACCCTCCTACACTGTTGGTGGGAATGCAAGCTGGTGCAGCCACTCTGGAAAACAGCATGGAGGTTCCTCAAAATGTTGAAAATAGAACTGCCCTATGACCCAGCAATTGCACTATTGGGTATTTACCCTAAAGATACAAATGTAGTGATCCAAAGGGGCACCTGTACTCGAATGTTTATAGCAGCAATGTCCACAATAGCCAAACTATGGAAAGAACCTAGATGTCCATCAACAGATGAATGGATCAAGAAGATGTGGTATATATACACAATGGAATACTATGCAGCCATCAAAAGAAATGAAATCTTGCCATTTGCGACAACATGGATGGAACTAGAGCGTATCATGCTTAGCGAAATAAGTCAAGCAGAGAAAGACAACTATCATATGATCTCCCTGATATGAGGAAGTGGTGATGCAACATGGGGGCTTAAGTGGGTACGAGAAGAATAAATGAAAGAAGATGGAATTGGGAGGGAGACAAACCATAAGTGACTCTTAATCTCACAAAACAAACTGAGGGTTGCCGGTGGGAGGGGGTTTGGGAGAAGGGGGTGGTATTATGGACATTGGGGAGGGTATGTGTTTTGGTGAGTGCTGTGAAGTGTGTAAACCTGGTGATTCACAGACCTGTACCCCTGGGGATAAAAATATATGTTTATAAAAAATAAAAAATTATATTAGAAAAATAATAATAAAAAAAATTAAAAAAATTAGCAATCACAAAGGACACAATCATCAAAAGACAATTTATAACACATTTTCCTTATTCACTGATCTATTGATGGATACTTAGATTGTTTCCATATCTTGGCTTTTGTAAATAACACTACAATAAAAATAGGGGTGCATATATCTTTTCAAATTAGTGATTTAGTTTTCTTGTAATGAAATTATTGGATCTTGCAGTATTTCTATATTTAATTTTTTGAAGACTCTCCAGACTGTTTTCTTCAGTGGTTGTACCAATTTACCAGGGTTCCTTTTCCTCTACATTCTTGCCAACACTCATTATTTCTTGTCTTTTTGACTTTAGCCATTCTGAGAGTTGTACTGTCACACACATATGTGTGTCACACATACATACACACAGTGGAATATTACACATCTATAAACGTGGATGAAATCTTGCCACTTGTGAAAGAATGGATGGGTCTATATTATGCCAAGGGAAATGAGTTAAACTGAGAAAGGCAAATACCATAAGATTTCACTCTTGTGTAATCTAAAAAGCAAAATAGATGAATAAACAAATAAAAAGTAGAATCAGATCTAAAAATATAGAGAACAAACTGATGGTTGCCAGAGGGAAGTGGATTAAGGAAATGGACAAAATGGGTGAAGGGGAGTGGAAGAGTCATGCTTCCAGTTATGGAATGAATAAATCACAGAAATAAAAGGCACAGCGTAAGGAATATAGTGAATGATCTGTTTTCCATAGTGGCTGCACATCACCACCAATGCTTTTCCCAACAAGAAAAAATCTGTGTTTTTTCCTCGCCCTCACCAACTTGTTATCTCTTGCGTTTTGATGATAGTCATCCTAAGTGTGAAGAGCTAGCTAACTATGCTTTTTGATTTGCATTTCCCTGACCATTAGTGAATTTGAGCAACTTTTCATATAGCTATTGGCCATTTGTATGTCTTCTTTGGAAAAAATGTCTATTAAAGTTCTTTGCTCATTTTGAAATCAGGTTATTTAGTGTGTTTGTTTGTTTGCTATTTCATCATATAAATTCCTTCCATATTTTGGAGATTAAACCTTTATCAGATATATGGTTTGCAAATACTTTCTCCCATTTAATGGGTTGTCTTTTCACTTGGATGATTACTTCCTTTGCTGTGCAGAAGCTTTTTAGTTTGATGTAGTCCCATTTATTTGGTTTTACTTTTGTTGACTTTATTTCTGGTGTCATATCGAAAGGTCCATTTGACTTGATGATATAAGGCTCCAATTAATATCTTTTGCATGTGTGTATCTGGTTTTCTCAGCATTTATTGAAGAGGCTATGCTTCCCCATTGTGTATTATTGGTGCCTTTGTCAAAAATTAATTGACTATAGGGGACCCCTGTAACTTAGCTGGTTGGGTGTCTGCCTTTGAGTCAGGTCATGGTCCCAGGTTCCTCGGATTGAGCCCAGTATCGGGCTCCCTGTGCAGTGAGGACTCTGCTTCTCTCTCTCTCTCTCTACCTCCTGCTCTGCCAACTTGTGCTCTCTTTCTGTAAAATAAATATATAAAATCTCTTTAAAAATTAGTTCACTGTGTATGCATGGGCTTAATTTGGGGTTCTCTGTTGTGTTGCATTGATGTATGTGCCTTTTTTTTAAATGACAATACATACTGTTTCGATTACTATAACTTTTTTAATATTAATATATAATGTATTATTTGCCCCTGGAGTACAGGTCTGTGAATCATCAGGCTTACACATTTCACAGCAATTACCATAGTACATACCTTCCCCAGTGTCTGTAATCCAGCCACCCTATCCTCCACCCACCCCCCAGCAACCCTCAGTTTGTTTTCCTGAGATTAAGAGTCTCTTATGGTTTGTCTCCCTCCTAATCCCATCTTGTTTCATTTTTCCCTCTCTCTACCCAACCCCCATCTCTCAAACACCTCATATCAGAGAGAGCATATGATAATTGTCTTTCTCTGATTAACTTATTTTGCTCAGCATAATACCTTCTAGCTCCATCCACTTCATTGCAAATGGCAAGATTTCATTTCTCTTGATGCCTGCATAGTATTCCATTATATATATATATATATATATATATATATATATATATATATACCATATCTTCTTTATCCATTCCTTTGTTGATAGACATCTAGGCTCTTTCCATAGTGTGGCTATTGTGGACATTGCTGCTATAAACATTTGGGTGCATGTGCCCCTTTGGATCACTACATTTGTATCCTTAGGGTAAATATCCAGTAGTGCAATTGCCCGGGTCGTAGGGTAGCTCTATTTTCAACTTTTTGAGGAAACTCCATACTGTTTTCCAGAGTAGTTGCACCAGCTTGCATTCCCACCAACAGTGTAGGAGGGTTCCCCTTTCTGTGCATCCTCGCCAACATCTGTCAATTCCCTGACTTGTTAATTTTAGCCATTCTGACTGGTGTGAGGTGGTATCTCACTGTGCTTTTGATTTGTATTTCCCTGATGCCAAGTGATGTTGAGCACTTTTTCAAGTGTCTGTTGGCCATCTGGATGTCTTCTTTGTAGAAATGTCTGTTCATGCCTTCTGCCCATTTCTTGATTGGATTATTTGTTCTTTGGGTGTTGAGTTGGATACGTTCTTTATAGATTTTGGGTACTAGCCCTTTATCTGATAGTCATTTGCAAATACCTTCTCCCATTCTGTCAGTTGTCTTTTGGTTTTGTTGAATGTTTCCTTTGTTATGCAAAAGCTTTTGATCTTGATGAAATCCCAATAGTTCATTTCTGCCCTTCCTTCAATCGCCTTTGGTGATGTTTCTAGGGAGAAGTTACTGCAGCTGAGGTCAAAGAGGTTGCTGCATGTGTTCTTCTCGAGGATTTTGATGGATTCCTGTCTCACACTGAGGTCTTCCTTGTATTGAGTCTGTTTTTGTGTGTGGTGTAAGGAAGTGGTCCAGTTTCATTCTTCTGCCAGTGGCTGTCGAGTGTTCACAACACCATTTGTTGAGGAGACTTTTTTCCACTTCTTCTGTCTTGTGGTTGGTGTATAGAAATGCAACTGGTTTCTGTGCATTGATTTTATATCCTGGCAATTTACTGAATTCCTTTATGAGTTCTAAAAATTTTGGAGTGGAGTTTTTGGGTTTTCCACATAAAGTAGCATATCATCTGCAATCTGAGAGTTTGACTTCTTTTTTGCAGATTTGGATGCCTTTAGTTTCTTTTTGTTGTCTGATTGCCAAGGCTAGGACTTCTAGTACTATGTTGAATAGCAGAGATAATGGATATCCCTACCATGTTCCTGACATTAGGAGAAGAGCTCTCAGTTTTTCCCCATTGAAAATGGTATTCACTGTAGGTTTTTCATAGATGGCTTTGATGATATTGAGGTATGTACCCTCTATCCCTACACTGTGAAGAGTTTTGATCAAGAAAGGCTGCTGTACTTTGTCAAATGCTTTTTCAGCATCTATTGAGAGTATCATATGGTGGTTGTTCTTTCTTTTATTAATGCATTGTATCACATTGGTTGATTTATGGATGTTGAACCAACCTTGAAGCCCAGGAATAAATCCTACAGATTGGTTATGGTGAATAATCCTTTCAATTTACTGTTGGATCCTATTGGCTAGCTAGTATTTTGGTGAGAATTTTTGCATCTGTGTTCATCAAGGATATTCATCTATAATTCTCCTTTTTGATGGGTCTTTGTCTGGTTTTGGGATCAAGGCAATGCTGGCCTCATAAAATGAGTTTGGACATTTTCCTTCCATTTCTATTTTTTTGGAACCATTTCAGGAGAATAGGTATTAATTCTTCTTTAAATGTTTGGTAGAATTCCTCGGAAACCATCTGGCCCTGGGCTCTTGTTTGGTGGGAGATTTTTGTTGACTGCTTCATTCTCCTTGCTGGTTATGGGTTTTCTATTTCTTTCTGGTTCAGTTTTGATCGTTTATATGTCTCTAGGAATGCATCCATTTCTTCTAGATTGTCAAATTTGCTGGCATATAGTTGCTCATAATATGTTCTTATAATTGTTTGTATTTCTTTGGTGTTGGTTGTGATTTCTCCTCTTTCATTCATGATTTTATAAATTTGGGTCCTTTCTCTCTCTCTCTCTCTCTCTCTCTCTCTCTCTCTTTGATAAATTTCGTCAGGAGTTTATCAATCTTATTAATTCTTTCAAAGAACCAGCTCCTAGTTTCATTGATTTGTTCTACTGTTCTTTTGGTTTCTATTTCATTGATTTCTGCTCTGATCTTTATTATTTCTCTTTTCCTGCTGGGTTTAAGCTTTCTTTGCTGTTCTTTCTCCATCTCCTTTAGTTATGGGGTTAGGCTGTATACTTGAGACCTTCCCTGTTTCTTGAGAAAGGCTTGTATTGCTATATACTTTCCTCTAAGAACCGCCTTTGCTTTGTCCCAAGATTTTGAACAGTGGTGTTTTCATTTTCATTTGTTTCCATGATTTTTTTTTTTTTAGTTCCTCTTTAATTTCCTAGTTGACCCATTCATTCTTTAGTAGGATGCGCTTTAGCCTCCATGTATTTGGGTTCTTTCCAACTTTCCTCTTCTGATTGAATTCTAGTTTCAAAGCATTGTGGTCTAAAAAATATTCAGGGAATGATTCCAGTTTTTTAGTATCAGTTGAGACCTGATTTGTGACCCATAATGTGATCTATTCTGGAGAATGTTCCATGTGTACTAGAGAAGAATATGTATTTTGTTGTTTTGGGGTGGAATGTTCTAAATATATCTGTGATGTCCATCTCATTCAGTATGTCATTTAAAACCTTTATTTCCTTGTTGATCTTTTGCTTAAATGATCTATCCATTTCAATGAGGGGAGTGGTAAAGTCCCCTACTATTATTGTATAATTGTCAATGTTTCTTTGATTTTGTTATTAATTGGTTTATATAGTTGGCTGCTCCCATGTTCAGGGCATAGATATTTAAAATCATTAGATCTTCTTGTTTGACAGACCCTTTGAGTATGATATAGTGTCTTTCCTCATCTCTCATTATAGTCTTTGGCTTAAAATCTAATTTATCTCATATAAGTATAGCCACCTCAGCTTTCTTTTGATGTCCATTAGCATGGTAAATTGTTTTCCACCCCCTCACTTTAAATCTGGAGGTGTCTTTGGGTCTAAAATGAGTTTCTTGCAGACAGCATATCGATAGGTCTTTTTTTTTTTTTTAATACATTCTGATACCCTGTGTCTTTTGATTGGGGCATTTAGCCCATTTACATTCAGGGTAACTATTGAAAGATATTTTAAAAATATTTTAAATATTTAAAAAATATTTTAAATATCTAAAAAATATTTTGGGTATATTTTGGTCTGTTAGAAGAAACTCATCCCAAAATTTTAAAGAAAGAAAAACATATATATACACACATATGCCTATATATGTGTATATGTATATATATATGCATATATACATGTATGCATATATATATATATATACACACAGACAAAAAAAATAAGGGTAATCACGATGAGGGGATGAAATAAGACTATAAAGATGAAAATTAAGAAGATTCTAAAAAAGGAATTGATAAGATAAGAAGTTGGTTAAAGAAAGAAAAGAAAAGAAAAAGAGAAAAAAGAAAAAGAAGAAAGAATGTGATCATGCTGGAGACTACAGCAAAGCCATGATCTAGATTTAGGGTACATTTTGATTAGAAGAAACTGTATCCCAAAATTTTAAAGGAAAAAAACCCTATATGTATATAAAAACTAAGGTTAAGGAGTGCCTGGGTGCTCATTGGGTTAATGCC
The DNA here is from genome assembly GCF_022355385.1 of Mustela nigripes. Taxonomy (NCBI): domain Eukaryota; kingdom Metazoa; phylum Chordata; class Mammalia; order Carnivora; family Mustelidae; genus Mustela; species Mustela nigripes. The sequence continues at coordinate 55,224,464 of NC_081560.1, read as the reverse complement.
TCTGCCTTTGGCTCAGGTCATGATCTCAGGGTCCTGGGATCAAGCCCTGCATCAGGTTTTCTGCCCAGCATGGAGCCTGCTTCCCCCCCCCCCCACTGCCCACCTGCCTCTCTGCCTACTTGTGATCTTTCTCTCTCTCTCTCTGTCAAATAAGTAAGTAAATAAATAATAAAAAAAGAAACCAGAATGTGGTGAAGCATCTTTCCTATTTAAAAAAAATAATAAGGTTAAATACAATGAAGGGATAAAATATGAGTATAACAATGAAAATTTTAAAAGATTTTTAAAAAGGTATTGATAAGATGAAATGGTTAGAAATGTTAAAGTAGGAAAGAGGAAAATTTTAAAAAATATAGAATATCTGGAATATCCAAACCCAGAAGATTCCTGCAGCATGGTCCCATGCCACTCCTTCCCAAGGAGGAAGGTGAATCTCTCCGGATCTTCCATTTGTGGGGACCCTGCTCAAAGTGTAGTGCACTGGCTGTGCCATGGATCATGGTTTAATGTAACCCTGAGCAGAGAGCTCACTCCTCAGCTCCGTCTCTGCAGCCTGCTTCCTCGCTCTGAAACCTGGGAGCTCTGCCACACCCAGACACCCCTGTCCTGAGAGCACACTGTCCCCTCGAGTGCTCCACCCCCCAACTTAGCCACTGGAGTGACATCCCTCCATGGAGCTGACGTCTACAAGTTCCGATTTTGTGCTTTGCTGCTCTCTCACCTGCCAGGAGCCGGCCCCTCTCCCCGTGGTCTTTCTTCCTGAATGTTGCCTCAGATTCACTTCTCTGCACATCCTACCTTCTGGAAAGTGGTTGATTTTCTGTTCCTAGAATTGTTGCTCTTCTTCTCTTTGATCTCCTGTTGAGTTTGTAGCTGTTAAGAATGGTTTGATAACTATCTAGCTGAATTCCTGTGACCTGATACTAGGTCTCCTATTCCTCCACCATCTTGCTCCACCTCTCTCTGATTACTATAACGTTTTAAATGTATTTAGAAATCAGGAAATGTGATCCCTCTAGCTTTGTTGTTCTTTTTCAAGATTGCTTTGACTCTTTCCGGTCTTTTGAGTTACACACAAATTTGAGCCTTTTGGGGAGGGGTTGCTTTGAATTTGTACATTGCTTTGGGTAGGATGCACATTTTAATATTAATTCCTTCAATTCATGAACAAGAGATAGTTTTCTGTTGATTTTTATCTCCTTCAATCTTTCTTCCATGTGTTATAGTTTTACATATGTAAACTTAGAATACGCTCTAGGTAGCAATACAAATCATAAGGGAAAAGAATGAACTTTTTAAATAAGTCCTGCTAGAATAATGGCCAGCCTTGTAGAGAATGACAAAATTGGATTTATTCTTTATTTCATATGTTAAGGTCAATGTGATGTGGATCAGGAATTTAAATTTATTAAATTTAAGAAACAGAACCATACAAGCTCTGGAAAATAAACCTAAGTGAATTCTCCTGTAGTCTGGGTGTGGAAGAACTTTCCTAACTGTCACTAAAATTCCTTGATATAAAGGGGAAATGGGATATATTGAAATACATAAAAATATTTTCAATGTGTCATAGAAAAAACACAGTACATATGTAAAATACAAATTTCAAATGGTTTAAAATATTTTCAAATAAAGTTGCAGGCTCTCTAAGTTTCTTATTACTGATGTAACAAATCATTGCAAAATTAATGGCTTAAAACAACATAAATGAATTATCTTACAGTTCTGGAGGTCAGAAATCTAAATGATCTTCACTGCAGGGCTTCATTTCTTCAGGATGCCGTAGGAAGAGATTCCGTCCTCTTATCTTTTCCAGATTCTAGAAGCTGCCAGCGTTCCTTGGTTCATGACCCTTCCTTTATCTTCAAAGACAGCAGCATAGCCTTTCATTATGCATTTTCAATTTTTAAGACTTTGTCTATTACAATAGCTTCTGGAAATTTTTATAAAAAATAAATCCAATGACCTACTTTTCTAAATCAACAAAATTTTGAAATCTCTTAAAGCTTTGTTTATAAATGAAGCATCGTGTTCAGAAATACAGCGTGAACTTTCTGTTGGTATGTTCTGCATAATGGTTCTGCATTGTGTCTACACAGCCTGAATCAGGGCTAGAAATTAGGGGAAAAGAAGGCCCCGCATTCAATTGTAGAATATTTATCTATCCATTTTACTTCAATCACAACTGAAGCTTTGAATTCTTGGAAGGAAAGTACTCAAATTTTGTCTTGGTCTCTTTATGAGTAGGAATATTTTGAATGATGCTACTATATTCATAGTTGTAAGTCTATACTGTGGGATGAACCCTCTAGAGCTTATTACTATTAATGTAAGTATAATTTTATAAAGAACACAGTATATTCATTTCCTTTATTCCCTTGTTTAATCCTTTAGTTTGGTTTGCCCAAGGAGAATCTTTACCTTGCTCCCTTAGATCCTCTTTTTCTTTTCCTAGTCCTCATTTTGCACAGTTCAGTGACTGTGTTCTACACCCCATTCTTTATTGGAATCATAATTTTATTTTTTTATTAGCCACAGTGCAGTCAGTTACTTTTCTTACAGTAGGTCAAGGTAAGACATATGTCAACTAAAATCTTTTTAATTCAGTTGCTTGCACCATTAATATTGCTCTGAAACTGCCCTTGCAAATACCCATGCATGCAAGAACTGTGGGGCTCTTGAGTGCATGATATGCAAAAGCCTTTGCTCTTTGAATGTTCTCTTTGCACAGAGTAGTAATGCTGAGTCTAGTAAAATGGGCCATCTTGACTTTTATTTTTTTGCCAAAAAGTGGATAAAATATATTGAGAACTTTTTGAAAAAATTTCTCCATTGGTCAGAAGTTTTTAATTTTTTATGGCTTTCAGATGCCCCTGTTATTTAACTGCTTAGGGTTTTACATATTATGCTTTACAATATGAACTTGTATGGTTACCAAAGAACTCACTAAAATATGATGATATGTCTACATACTGGAAGTTCCTTTGCTAGTGAAGTATTCTCTTAGTAATTTGGAATAAGTTTTTTTGAGAGTTCAAATTTAAGATCAACACATAACTGTTGAGAGTATAATGTGCAAAATCAAGTTAGAAATAGAGTAAAACTTCACCTTCAAGAGCTTTGTTGTTGCATAATTTAATATATAAACTTTCTAAAGAAGAGTTTCTTTGGAGGAGGGTACATTTGGATGAGGGGTTTTTAACTATGAACTAAAAAGTAGTAGGCATACAGACAGATGAAAGATCTTCAAGCCAGCAAGCCCAGGGGAGAAAGGAGTCTTTGAAAATGGACTTTATGCATTCTATACTCCTTTACAAAGCCAACATGTGGTACAGAGTGGAGGAGACTACAGACAGTGAATTTTAGTGTTCTATCCTGTTGAGGTGAGTGCCTATCTTATCACATTCCACTAAAATTTTACTAAATCTCTTTTTTATCTGGTTTCATGTATATAGAGAGAACTATTTAGTTTTGATTTTCCATTTGATTTTCACCAAGAGATGATGTGCTAATCAAACATATGTTAACATTCCAATTTCTAATAACGTTGTATTTCTCATTGCAAATGTAAAATTTCTCTTTGGGTGTTATTTATCTTGAAGAAATCTATTCTGATCTTGTATAGTTGATTATTCTTCTTCATATGACAGCTTTTCTCTTCCAAATTAGTAAATGATCATTTTTCTTCGATATAATTCTCTCTTGAATTGCTGAAGTTGAGCACACCCCCAAGAAGCAGGTATATTAAATATGTGCTGATAAAATCAAAACTTGGGATTTTGTTAAACTGACCTTTCCAGTCAACAAAAATTTATTAAGTGCTTACTGCATATCACATTGTTCTAAGTGTTTAGGACATATCAGAAAATAAAGCAGACAAAATTTCTACCCTCAGATTCTAGCTCAAACTCGAGCGGTAATGTATGGACATCTGTGAGGTGTCTTCCTGACAGCTTGCTTGTCTTTCTTCTGCCTGGCATGCTCAAACGTAATTAAAATATTTGCCTTTCAAGTGAGTAACATTTATACTAGATACCTCCAGGAGGAAGTATGTCATTTCTATCTCATTTTAAGAAATACTTTATTATAAGTCACTTAAAACATTCTCACTCTCACACAAAGTTTGCAGTTTTCCATTTCCAGGAAGCAATTTTTCTTGGAAAATCAAATTCCCTGTCTGTACATTCTGAATCATTATCTCTTTCAAATCAGAGCCATCATCTCTCTGAGGAATTAAGCATTCAGCTGTGAAAGCATAGTTGAATTCTTCCTCTCCATCTATTTAGGTGATAAATTGGCTTCTTTATGCAGCAGTATTCCTCTGAAAACTCATTTTGGATTTTTGTACAAAAAGAAAGCATAGCTTTCGATGGAAAAAATAATTAGTTCCTAGATTTTATACTCATAGGGAACTCTTTCCAAAGCCAAGAAATAGTAGATGGAGGCATCCATGTGATATGTGATGTATCAGTCTCTTGAAGGCATCTGTAAGTATTCCCATTAAAAGCATTTCACATTTCACAAAGTCAAAAACCTGCTAATTATATGATATATTTTAGAACTAAAGTACTGATTAAACATATTTTAAATAAAAAGCCTAAAGTTCAGTGATTGACTCATGTATACCTGTGTATTTATGAGCAAGTTCCAGAAAAGTAGCAATTTGGTTTTATTTTTATGTATAGTCTCAGCTTTTTCTTTTTTCACATCTTTTTTCCACCTCCCATTTCTTCCCCTTTAAATCTTTCTGTGGGGGCACCTGGGTGGCTCAGTGGGTTAAAGCCTCTGCCTTAGGCTCAGGTCGTGATCCCAGGGTCCTGGGATCGAGCCCCACATCGGGCTCTCTGCTCCGCAGGGAGCCTGCTTCCTCCTCTCTGTCTGCCTCTCTGCCTAGTTTCTCTCTGTCAAATAAATTAAATTTTAAAAAATAAATAAATAAATAAATCTTTCTGTGGTCTTCTGTGTCTCCTACATCTTTAATATCCTATTTCAGAATTTTATTATCATCAGTCTAGAGCATTGCAATAGTCTCCCTAAATCAGAGCTACTCAAATGGCTGGTGGAAGGTAACTAGATAAGGACAGAATTTGAGCTTAAGCATTTAGAAACTAGTACAACATTTGAATGTTTTTGAGAATTCTAAGCATGTAATGACTGGATCTGTCTCACTGAATGTGACTAGGTTGTGGACCTTTTAGGGTGTTGTTGACTCTTAGAGTGACTGGCATGTGACACAAGCTGCATACTAGCATGTGTAGCATGAATGCTTATTGGTCTGCGTCCAACTGGAAATTAAAAACAGAAGAAAATGAATAAACAAAAAACTTGTCCAACAACAATGGTTCACAAAAAACTGACCTAATTACTCTTTCTGTCTTCCTCTTTGGAAGTACTTATCGATGGCTCAAAGTACTTATCAATGGCTCTTAGAAAAGCCCTAGCCCCTTGTCATGTCATGCAGGATTTTCCATTATTTTTTCCTTCCTCTAGTCTATCCATTCATCACTCTCTCACACACCAGTAAGCAACAGAAATGCCAAGTTGTGTGTGTGCCATGGGAGGCCATATGCTGTTTACACTTTTATGTCTTTGCTCAAACATGTGTCTTCTCTGGTTTGAAACCTTCCCTGAGCACTCAGACTGGCTTTATTGTACTCTTCTCATATAATTCTTAGTGTATATACTCATTGTCACACACATCCCACTGGAACATCACTGTTTGGTCCCTCTCAAGAAGATGAGCTCTTTTAGATAGATGCTATGTCCTATTCCTTATTAGTAAGCCCCTGTCTTTCAGAATAGACATTCAAACAAGACTGAAAGTTAATGAGTGATTAATATGTATTAGGCCAAAGTCAAGATTCCTGGGTTTGACCTCTCTATCTGTGTGTAGTAGGCATAAATGCTTCCTTGGGTAGAATTGTAAGTTTATTTTTCCATTCAAATGCAAAGACAAGGAATTGGACTCAATGATATCTAGTGTCATGTCAATAAAATTTGAGGCTCTATATTTTGAGAATTTGTTACTGTGTACACTTTCAAAGTACAAAAATGTTTTATTCTTTATTCTTTCTTCAGATGTCCCCTAAGCCCTCGGACCTGCAGAACCATTTAGTAAGAGGAGAAATCTTCAGTTATTGTTATAGAAGCCTTTTAATCGTGTTAACTCTACTTTTCAGCATTGTTGTTTTCCCCTGAAGAGTTCATCTTATACATGCACTCAATTCAAAGTAGTAATGAATTATTAATGAAATTCCTTTCCAAATGAACATTGAAGGAATTTGGATAAGCTTGAAAAATATTGGAAATTTTACAATCCTTTTTGTTTTAAAAGCCACACAGGTAGTATACCTATATTAGACTTTTTATAGAAATTCTAGCAGTTTGAAGAGCAGTGAAATATATATAAAATAAAAGGGCTTCCATGTAGATATATAAAGTTATGTAAGTGATAGGCCAATTAAAATTATAAATGTGTTGGGAGCAAGAGAGCAGACCACCTCCCTTTTTAATGCACACACACTCAGAGACACCCTCACCTTCCTCCCCCACCAGTGACCACCCAGACACAGTAATGGTTACCTAAGGGTAATTCAGTAACATGACACATTCAAGTACTCTGGGTCACACACAGTGTGAGATCATTATTCAGTACCCACCTATATTAAATTTTTAAAACACTCCTTGGATTGGATCCAAGAATTATCTCATCAACACTTAACACCCCAGCCACAGATAAAGAAGCAGGAGAGTGGAATATCACACTGACATATGAAGGAAAGGAGGGGCTGAATTGAGACATGGGGAAGGGAGCGTTTCAGAAACACACAGGGGCTGCATTTAGCCCCTAGTCCACACACTGGGTGAGCCCGCACACTTGGCTGTACCTCAGAAACCCAGCCAGCGCACATTGTACACATCTCCACCAAGTGCTTTCAGCTCCTTACTGGTGGTAGAAATGGATGAGTGAGGAAGGAGAAGGGACTAAGAGGAAGTGACTGAGAGAACACCGAGAACCGTTTAGGAGAAACAGGGACAGAATGAAGAATGTAGAGCAGGCCTGCTTGTTCACATCGGCAGCTGTGTTTCCTAAGAAGGAAAACAGAAAGCCTTCTTTTTAAGCCTTTCAGTATTTAGAGGTCTACAAAAGCAGATTTACCTTAGAACATATTTAGCTATGCGAGTATTTCCAATAGGTGAGAAGCAAGATTTTTGACATGCTCAAAGCATGTATGTTGCTCATTCTCTAAAGAAACATTCTTCTTCAAAGGATATAGACCTACCTTTTTACTTAAAGCACTCTAGACTAATGATGGAAAAAATCACTTACAAGCTAGAAAGAATTTTGAAAGATGATCTCTTGTTATGACTGGTATTCTTTTAATTCTTTTATGACTTTCACGGATGTACTTACATCTTTATGACTTCTGGGAATATTTATTAACTGTTGGTGACTGAGAAACAGGTACACAATGACAAACAAGACTGACGTCTTTTATAGTCCACTGAGGAGTATAGGCCAAAAAAAATCACAATAAACTGTTAGAAGTGTTATGATAACAAGGTAATAAGTATTGTGAAAGGCATCGCAGGAACTCCTGATTAAGGTGACAGGAAAATTAAAGCCAGTGACATTTTTCTAAACTACGGAGGATGAGTAGGAGTCTACCAGTGAAAAATGAGAATAAATGTTTTGTTTTCATTTTTTTTTCTTCTTGATTGTTAAAGGTAACTGGCCAGAGGTAAGAAGAGAGAGAGGATGGATGGGAGAGAAAACATAATGTGAAAGACAGTTATTTTATCATAGCTAGAGTATAGATGGCAGGGTGGGGAGTAGTGTAAGGTGAGCCTTCAAAGGAAAGCCAGCTGATCAGGTCAAGGAAGACTTTATGACAGTGACCATATAATTTATCATATGAACTGGGATAGTTTAGAGAATGAGAGAAGACACTATTAGTAATTGTGCCAGAACATATGGTGATTCCATTGAAAAGATGTAGAAAGAATTTTCAGGAGAAGCATGACATGCTGACATTGCATTTTTATTTTTATTTTTATTTATTTTTTTGAGAGTGGGGAGGGGCAGAGGGAGAGACAAAATCTTAAGCAGACTCCATGCTGGGCATGCAGCCTGACATGGGACCTGAGACATGAGCCCAACACAAGACCCTGAGATCATGACTGAGCCAAAATCAAGAGTCAGATGCTTAACTCACTGAGCCACTCAGGCACCCTAATGGTGCATTTTTAAAATTTTAATTCAAATGTACAGTGGTTTGGAGAAATAAGGATGGGTTTAGGAAAAGAAGCTCAGATGTTTCAGATTAACCAGGGTGATTGAAGATCATGATCTGAACTAAGATAGTTTTAGCTATTTGTAGTGGAATAGATACACCTTGATTTACTGGAAGTATAGTCGACAAGTGTTGCTGGAGGGGCTCCTGGGTGGCTCAGCCATAAGCAACTGCCTCCAGCTCAGGTCATGATCCCAGGGTCCATCCACCTCAAGGGCTTTTTGCTCTGTGGGAAGCCCGCTTCTCCCTTTCCCTCTGCCTGCCGCTCCCCCTCCTTGGGCGCGGGCTCGCGCGCTCTCTCTCTCTGACAAATAAATAAATAAAATCTTAAAACAACTACAACAAAGCGTTACTGGAATTGAAGGGGTAAAGAGAATGGATTGAAAAAGATCCTTTCCAAACTATGACTTAGGCTGCTGAGTTCATGGTGATGACTTTTATTGAGATAGGGAACACTGTAGGCATATTCTGATTTGAGGAGATGGCAGTAGAACACGGTTAGTTTGTATCCTAGTGAGTTTGAGGGGCCTGGGAAATTTTTAGTCCAAAAACTATTCAGTAGACAGTTCATACATCAGGAGTTATAAAAGCAGGGGTCATTTACAGATGTAGTAAGGGGAAAGGAATATATTTTTAAAGAAGAGAATATAAAGGAGTTAAAAAGATATTGGACTATATCTTGTTCTCCAACGTTTAAGAATTTGGTACAAAAAGAAAGATTGGCCAAGGAACCTAAGAAAGAGAAAACAAAGAGGTAGAAACCAAAGAGTGAAAACTTTTTAATGAGATGTCAAAAAAAAAATAAGGGTTACAAGTAAAATAAATATACAATAAATCCAATCACAGATAGATCATAGAGGTTGCCATGTGTTTTATCTCTTTCTTTTCTTTTGCTATATTTTGCCAGAGACTGCTCTATGGATTCTCATTTGATTTCTTTTGCCTTGATTTATAAGAAATGTATTGTGATTTTAATTCTATTAATGACAGCCCAGGCATTATATGTAGGTTTATATAACTCTAATTATATAATTTTAAAAGATGAAGCAGTAATTTTAACCCGATTTTATAAACAAACATTGCTACTTTATTTTGGTTCACATTTCTTCTTTCTTCTTGTTTTTTTTTTTTCCTTTATTTAACTTAGAATTGCATGTCCTATTTGTATCTGCTTTCTAAATTACCTACTATTAATAATTCCATTTTCTCTTTATATTCTCTTTTGATGATATGATGGCAAACTCTCTTTTACAAATAATTATTTCACTTCCATTTGCCTTCTGGAAGCTGACAGATCTGAATATAAATACCAACTCAAGCTTATATTAATAGTATGAACTTAAACTGTTGTTTTTTGAAAATGGGAAGTTTCTGGCACAAGTTAGTATTCAGAATGTATTTATTTTCTCTTTTGCTTTATTCCTGATCTTTAGCCTGTTTTAATATTCACTGTCCATTTCTCCTGTGACTTTCCAGTTTGGGGATTCTGCTTTTGATTGAATCATCTGACCACTTAGAAAACTTTGGCAGGAGAAAAGCACTGTATTAGTGCATTTTCCAAAACCTTGTAAATATGAGGATGTCTTTCTAGTACAATAAGATCATTGGGTCATAATCCTCTCCACTGTCAAATCTTTAAGGAATTTGTTTTCTTTGTTTTATGGAATTTTACTGTCAAAGAGCAAAAATATGAGTCTGGTTTGATTTTGCTTCTTTGAAAATAACCTCTTTTCTTCTTTCTGAATGCTAGCAGAATTCTTTAATCTTGAAATCTAATGTTTTTACAGTTTATGTGTATATGTGTGTGCTATTGAATTTAGTACTCTGGTTTTGCTTAAACAGTTTTGCCATCTCTCAGGCTCCCAAGTCAGATCTTTTTGTGACCTGGAAAGTTCTCTTTACACATACAATGGATTATTGTTTCCAACCTATTTGCATTATTTTTCAAAATCATCTATATTTTTATGTAGCTTTACTCTACCTGACTCTAAGCCTAGGGTGAGTGGTCCAGTGAAGCTGAAGAAAAGACTTGGAGACGGCGATACAGATATAGGTTTATTTGGGGAACTTACATAAAGAGAGTCCAGGAGTGCCAGCAGGACAAAGTATCCATATTGGGATCTATATGCAGCATGTTTTTATAATATAAGAACTTAGCTTAGCAGCTACCTAGTCCTAACCTTCTTGCATGGCCAGCGCTCCAAGGAGAGCAAGTTCTTCCATTGGGGCACTCTTCCTTACAACAGAGAAGCTCCTGGTTGACCACCCCTGGAGCTGCTTACTTTGAACTCTGAAGAGCACCTTCTTCTACACATTCTGCTTGATGGGCATGTAGAGGGAGGACAGGATCTCTACATTCTCAAAACAGTGATCAACAGGGACACTCGGTGTGCATGCACAAACTAACTATCTGGCAGGTACCATACGATTTTGTGACCTGAATTTTTATGTTTTGTCTTCTATAAGTTCACCTTCTGTTATATTTTATTTCTTTATATAATTTTTTCTCATTTTGGTAATATTTCCAGATTTTGCCTTCTTTATTGACAGTTATTTGGAAATATTGTGAAATTATTAAAATTTACAAATTTCATTTCATTTTGTCTTCTACTTTTTAAAATTTCATTGATCTTTCTAGTGATTTGGGGGGGGAGATGTCCTTGTTTTTTAACAAGCAACTCAATTTCCTTTGGTAATTGTGGTCAGTACAGCCATGTCTTTATTTTTCCAGTTGTTTCAGTAACATAAGGATCTTACAGTCTGTAGATCAGAAGATTGATACAAATTTCACTGGGCATAAAATCGAGACATTAGCAGGTTGTGTTTCTTTCTGGGAGTTCTAGAGGAGAATCCATTTCTGTTCATTCTAGTTGTTGGCTGTATTTGGTTCCTTGTAGTTCTTGGATTAAGATTCCTGAAAGTGAAGATAAAACTCTCTAAGTTCATACTGCAAGGACTCTTTCCATAAGCATGTCCCCTAAATGTCCTCACTCTGCAGCTTTTCTTTTCTTTTTTTTTTTTTTCTTTAAAAAAAGCAGGACTTTTGCCATTATCCTGTCAGCCCCTAAAGACCATTCTATTTTTTTCTCTGAAGTACAAGATATCTGCTAAGAATGGTGGTAGGCAAGCCTAAACAGAGGATTTGAGATGATGAGAGAAATAATGACATAGTTCTAGAGGAGAATGGAAAGGAAATTAACCAAGACAAGGAAAAGAAGATCTGGGAAAAATAGTCTATTTGGCTAAAAGTGAGAACCATAAATTTGTGGTTTCTGCCCTCTGGGAACATAAAATTCATTTGGGAAACATGAGAAGTACTCAAATGGTTAGAACCCAAACAATGTACACTGGTACATAACTATGAATGAGCAATACAAATAAATTTATGACTCAGTCCCTTTTCCTTTTTATGCTAGACATTCCCAAATATAAAAGGCAAAACATTTTTCTTATTCTTCCATCAAAAAATCTAAAAAGAATAACAAACATGGATGGTCACATCTCCTAACTAGTTCATCCACTTTCTGATAAGTTTTCTTAATGCTCATATTGGGATGAGTAATAATCTAAATTTACTTAGTTTATTATATATGTTAAAGATGCAAACTCTGACTTAGTTTTGCCCCTGCATCCTAAATACCTTTAGCTTCTAATCTTCAAATTTAAGTATAAATAAATAAAAAGAAGATGCCTTTATAAGTGATTCCTATTTGATGTGAGCTTTTTGGTCTATATTTAGAAAATGTTTCAAAGACAGTTATAGTATGTTTGAATTTTAAACTGTGGATTATATTAATTATACTGAAATAAAGAAGACAAAAAAATTATACCATGAAATTACCAAATATGATAATATATAATTAATAATATACTAATTAATTCACATTAATTCAAGGAAAACTAAAGAGCTTATAGTTATACTGAGTCCTAGAGGATAAAAGTCTGGGGAATGAAGAAGTAGAAAGTAGAAATTTTGACAAGATGGAATGACATTAGAGATTTAAATAAAAAATTGTAGCTGTGCTGGGTGGGGTATACTATGGTATATCAGTCCACCAGGTAACATGGATAAGTTGTGATTCTCACTAGAAATTTCCCCAAACAGGCATCATGTTGCCTGATTTCAAGCTATATTACAAAGTGTGATTACCAAGACAGCATGGTACTGGCACAAAAACAAACACAAAGGTCAGTGGAACAGAATAGAGAGCCCAGGTATGGACCCTCAGCTCTATGGTCAAATAATCTTTGACAATGTAGGAAAAAATATCCAATGGAAAAAAGACAGTCTCTTCAATAAATGGTGGTGGGAAAATTAGGCAGTTACATACAGAAGAATGACACTTGACCAATCACTTACACCATACACAAAGATAAACTCAAAATGGATGAAAGATCTCAATGTGAGATAGGAATACATCAAAATCCTAGATGAGAACATAGGCAATAACCTCATTGACACTGGCCACAGCAACTTCTTTCAAGACTCATCTCCAAAAGCAAGGGAAACAAAAGGAAAAATGAACTTTTGGGACTTATCAAGATAAAAAAAGCTTCTGCACAGCAAAGGAAACAGTCAACAAAACAAAGAGGCAACCCATGGAATGGGAGAAGATATTTCCAAATGACACCACAGACAAAGGCCTGATATCCAAGAGCTATAAAGAACTTCTCAAAGTCAACACCCAAAAAACAAATAATCAAGTCGAAAAATGGGCAGAAGACATGAACATACACTTCTCAAAAGAAGTCCTACAAATGGCTAACAGACACGTGAAAAAATGTTCATCATCACTAGCCATCGGAGAAATTCAAATCAGAACCACATTGAGATAATACCTTACACCAGGTAGAATGACAAAAATTCACAAGGCAAAACACAACAAATGTTGGAGAGGTTGTGGAGAAAGGGGAACCCTCTCACACTGTTAGTAGGAATGCACGTTGGTACAGCCACCTTGGAAAACAGCATGGAGTTTCCCCAAAAAATTAAAACTAGAGCTACCCTCTGACCCTGCAATTGCACCATTGGGTATTTACCCCAAAGGTACAGATGTAGTGAAAAGAAGGACCATATTCACCCCAATGTTTATAGCAGCAATGCCGACAATAGCCAAACTGTGGAAAGAGCTGAGATGCCCTGCAACAGATAAATGGATAAAGAAGACGTAGTTCATATATACAATGGAATATTACTCAGCCATCAGAAAGGATGAATACCCAACTTTTGTATCAACATGTATGGGGCTGGGGGAGATTATGCTGAGTGAAATAAGTCAAGCAGAGAAAGTAAATTATCATATGGTTTCACTTATTTGTGGAACAGAAGGCATAACATGGAAGACATTAGGAGAAGAAAGGGAAAAAGGAAGGGGGGAAATTGGAGGGGGAGATGAGCTATGAGAGACTGTGGACTCTGGGAAACAAACTGGGAGTTTTGGAGGAGAGCAGGGTGGGGGGTTGGGTGAGCCTGGTGGTGGATATTAAGGAGGGCATGTATTGCATGGACCACTGGGAGTGGTGCATAAATAATGAATCTTGGAACACTGAAAAAAATCAAATCCAATTAAATTAAAAAAACAAACAAAATATGTGTTAATCGACTGTTTATGTTATAGGTAAGGCTTCCAGTCAATAGTAGGCTCTTAGTAGGAAAGTCAAAAGTTGTATGTGTATTTGTAATAGTTTAAGGTGTTAGTACGCCTACCCACCCCCATCTTGTTCAAGGGTCAACTCTGTGTGTGTGTGTGTGTGTGTGTGTGTGTGTGTGTGTGTAAGAATAAGAAATCTACTATCTGTCCTCATGAAGACATTAATGCTATCCAATCAGGGTTTCACCTAATGACCTCATTTAACTTTAATTACTTCCTCCGAGGCCCCATCTCCAAATACAGCCATCTTCCTGGAGGTTAGGGCTTCAACATATGAATTTTAGGGAGACACAAACATTCAGTACATACCACCATCCATGGGATAGAATTACTGGAAAAACATTTTAGCTTTATTTAAAAGTAGTCCCCTCCAAATGCACTGGTCGGAGCTACATAAATAACTTCTAATATTTGAAAAAGAGGCACAGTTGAAAGCAGCATTAGCCTTTTCCCAGTGCCCAGGACCTCTTTGAAACCTACTTGAGTCTCAGATTTATCCTATCCTTTCCCATGACTGGCCAGGGAGGTGGTGGAGGTAGAGGTAGAGGGTGGAAAATCCAAGATCACACAGTACAAGTGGCTCACTCTCATCCTTTTAAATGACCAGAAACTATCCTCTGGGTAGGCCAAAAAGCTGGTTTGCAAAATCTGAATCCCTTTTCCCAAAAATATCCGTTACATTTGTAGTTCGAATATTTCATTCAAAGCACTCTCATCTTCCAATAAGTACCCACCAATCTTGTTAGGTTCTTTGGAGCATGCAACCACCTCTTTTTCCTAAGGATGATCTTGACTAGATTTTACATGCTTAAAATAGCTAACCTTCCTATTGCCTTATGCATTTGCTTTCTGAGTGCTATTGTGAATAATCATGCTTCATGTGTAAGTATGCACATATTTCTGTTTCACCCTTTACCTAAAATAATATTAGCAAAACTGCCTTGAACCGTGGATCTTGACAATAATTTTTATAACTTGATTGTTACCGATATTGCTATCAAATAATTACCCTACTATTCCAATCGTCACCTAAACCCAATTAATTGAATAGCACACTTGTTTGTTTTTCTGTTTTGTTTTGTTTATTTATTTATTTATTTTGGTAACTTTCCCTGTTATATCTCTGAGAGAGTTTTCTCTTCATGCAGTTTTTTGAGCTGAGGAAATAATTTACTGGACTGTTTTATATTTTCGTTTGTTTAATTCAATTGAAGACAAAACGTATTTCTGGAATGGATTATGGCAAAGCAGTTGTCAAAAACAAAGTATCTAATAACCTCTTCACTGCCTATGCAACAGTTCGCTATTAAAACATTTGTCCAGGGTATTAAAATGACATACAGATTGATGTTTATTGCTCTGGAGTAAAAAGCGCTGCCTGTTGTTTTCCAGAAACTCTGTTTCATATCAGTGCATGCTTGGATTTGCTCTCCAATATGATTTCCATTCCTTAGACCCAGGCCTCCTAGATATACCATCCATGATCTGCCCACTACTTGTCTTCTGTACATCAAACAATGCAGGACTCGTTGGAGTATATTATTTTTAAAAACAGGTCTGGTACTTTCTTGGCTCTTTTGTAACTGTTATTACTGGAATTTTTACAATCTTACGGAACTCAATGGGACCCTACAATTTCCATGAGTGTAGGATTTCTTCTTTCCTGTGTTTTTATGCCACAAAACTGAGTTTCAAAGAGAAACACGAGAAACATTCTTCTTTCTACAAGGACTAAAAGGGCCTCAGCAAATTCCTAATCTAATTAACATCTTTAACAACTCAGACAATAAATTGACTGCAACTGCTCTGGAAGCTCTGTGCCACCTTGTTAAGCTCCTTTCCAAGACTGCTGTAAATCAAAGGAGAAATGCGAGGGTCGTTGCACATGTTTGTTGCTTGTTCCAATGTGAAAGGCTGATTGCTTTACCAACTGCTCATTTAGACTGAATATTTTTTTAGACATGTTTAGCATTTCAGGTTTGGAAAAGAGGCCCCTCTGAAGGCACAGGATTATATGTTGGCTCCAGGTCTTTAGGCCAAAATTGAATAACTTTATTACTTCGTATAGATTATGCACATTTTCAAAGAGCATAATGGGCAAATTAAAACATGAAAGAGGGGATACACGACCCTTCAGTATCTAGTCAGAAATGATGGTGTGCTACTAGACTTCTATAATTTATTTTTTATCATGAATTTCTAGGAGATTTCATGTATGTTCACTCTGTGGTTATGATAATGGCATTTCTCCAATGGGTTATCATCAAGATAAGTCAATGGTGGTTTTTTTTAAGAGTTCATTTATTTATTTGAGAGAGAGAAAGCCAGAGACAGATCAAGAGCAGTGGGGGAGGGGGAAGGGAAGGGGTAGAGAGAGAGGAAAAGCAGACTCCTCACTGAGCAGGGAGTCCGGGAACTGGATCCCAGGACCCTGGGATCATGACCTGAGCTGAAGGAAGACGCTTGACGACTGAGCCACCCAGGTGCCCCTAAGATAACTCAGTGTTTTATTTCAAACTGAACCTTTATACAACTGAGACACAGATAGAAAGGCAAGTGTAACTTAATCGTTTGAATGTAAATTCAGTCTATCTGAACACATCCTACCTTTCGGATGTCTGAGTATACCAGTACTCAGACCAAATTGGGTGGTAGACCAAGTTGGGTGAAATTTTGCCCCTTGTCCAGTTTGCTCAGTTATCTACAAAGACCACAATAGATTCATGACCATCATCCTGGGATTTTAACCCATGTCTTTTTTTTTTTTTTTTTTAGCAATGTCTTTTATTAACTGCAAATTACAGAGTCCCTGGAGCATAGATCTTGACCTGGTATAAAACAAAAGAAAACTAATTATTTTAATGTTCAATTCAAAAAGGGTTTCAATTATTATCATGCAGCATTCAACTGCCAAGTAACTTTGTTGAAATGAAAAAGGCAAGAGAATTGTACTGCACTGTGTCAACAAATAGCAAGGATAGGCTTCAGGCCTATTCACAGAAAGGGAAATAAAATAATGAAGAAAAAAATTAAGAAACATCTTATCTCATTCATTTTTAAGAAAGGACGAATAATAATACACAATGGTAGTAAATTTGGTACTTCCATATACTATTCATGGTATTAACGAGGGGCATAATTTTTTGGAAAACAATTTCACAGTATATCTATACAATCAATACTAATGTTCAGAAATCCTGTAGGTGGTTATATCAAAAAGAAATAATAGAGATGTTTGGAGAAGCATTTGTAATGATGATAACCAAATTGTTAATTAAATTATGATACTTCAACTACATACATTTTACTAAACAATTAAAGTGATGGTTATAAATATCATATACCTATATGGAAGAAAGCTTATTGTGAGCTTACATTAGGGGGGAAATAAAAGCAGGATGAAGATCTTGTATGCATTATAATTATAGATATTTATAAATATACACATAAAAAGGGGAGTAATACTAAAATAATGGTAGCTGCTGTTTGAGGGTAGTGTTTTATGGATAGTCTTCCTTTCTGCTCTCCAAACTTTAGTAATATGGTTATATAATATTATTTTATGATTTTTTTTAAAGTATGGTAAATTTTTTAACACATTATTCATAGATCAGTAAACAAAACCTCCGTGCAAACCCTTCCAGGAATTAGCCTCTGCCCAGCTTCCCACACTATTCAGTAAGTATGCCTTTATATCTGAACTACTGTGAGGGAGAGAGAAAATATCAAAAATAAAAAAGGTCAAGCCTACCTGCGCTTCAAGAGCTGGTAATATGTCATGAGAGTGAATTGTGAGTAACTGCAGGGCATCTGACACTCTGACTCCGTGGTCTGTTTCCACATCTTCTGGATGGAGGCTAGAAAATATTTTGTAAAAATACATTTTTGTGAAGTGTCTTGGAGTATATTGATTTAAGCTTATGGAAAGTCTGATGCTTACAATGATGGGAAAGTCAATCAGGAGGCAGACTGACAAAGCTCACAGCTGAGTTTTTATTTTTATTTTTTATTTATTTTTTATTTTTGTTTATTTCAGGGTAATATCACAAATCTTCCAAATTATCATTTACCCTTGTGTGTTAGACTTGAGAGGAAACCTTCCACATCTGTGTCATCCAGATGAGTTTCTTCTTTCTTGAAGTTTTGACGTAGTGTTATTTCTATATTTAAGGTTAGCAGATATCTGCAGTTTGGGGAGGAAGCCTGGGATTTGCTTTCCCAGATGCATCATATCTCTAGGTTGGAGGAATAACTTGGAGAATTCAGCTGCTCAAGGGGGAATAAAGGATTAAGCTTGACTTTCTCTATGGAGTCAACATCTGGTTAAATATCTGTTGTTCGTATTCCTGACTACCTAAATGAACAAATTGAATACATGATTGAGTCACATTTTGATTCTTCTCCTTGTGGGTTGTCTAATTTTTAAAAAAGTAACTTCTCTAGTAACTTCTTGCAATACTGTTTTCATCACACATTTAAGGGCAAGATGGACGGTCTGATCAATGCAAAGATCTGGTTCTTTGAAGTGTGAGATATTTTGTTTCTACACCACACTAAAGATTCAACTGAAATGATCTGTTTCTATCAAGCGGATCAAACCCAAACTGGAAGGTTAATGCTTCCATGAAAGTATTTTTACTTACACAGAGTAAATCTGACCTCCTAAATCAGAACAAGAGATAACCCAGAACAGTTCTTTAGTTTCTCTACTCCATAAACACTATTTAAATCTGAGAGTTTGGAGACAAAGTAGCAAGATCCTGAAGAACTGGAGAAGGACTAAAGGCAGCCCTGCTCCAGACTGACTATCGTACTGGGAGGACCTAGGGAATCAGAATCAGGTTAGGCCTGAAGGGCTTTTCAGTTTTTAAAGAAAAAGCCTGAGAGATTTAGTCTGCCCTATTACAAAAACTACTTCTGTTGAGTACTGAGTAGAATTGTTGCCTATGTTTGTCCGTAGTTTTGCCATAAACTACTTTTCTGGTCATTAGGACACGATTTTATATGATTAAAAAAAAAAAATCATCTAGTTGCATTAGTCTCACCTTGCTTTTCTTCAGGCTATCTTTATTATAGTTTGTTGGACCTATTTAAAACCATTTATGCCTTTATTAATCAGGCCACTTTTCACCTTGGATTTGTGGTGACTAATTTATCTATTTAGTAGGGAATTCAAACTATACCTGATATCAGCACTTTACCAATAAAAACCTCATGTGAGGCTTTGATTGCTTTCGTGCAAGAAAAATTATAGGTGCAAAAGGCTTTGTCTCTTGTTGCTATCATTAGTGTGTTTGGTGGTTAACCTCAAAGAAATAGCAAAATATAAAGGAGCTAGTTAAAAAAAAAAACTGTGCAATTGAACCATTTCACCCATTCACCTTTATTTTTTTTCTGCAGTCATCTTATCATCTATATCTCTAGCACAAAATATTGTGCTTAACACATGATCAATACTCAATACACCTATACTGGATTGGTATAAAATTAATCAATCAGTATACTACTGTTATGTAAAACCATGTAGTAAATTTCAGAAAAGATAAATCAAGATTTTCAGATTTTCTTTCTCAAATTAAACTCAAACATGTGATCTAATGAGATTCTGGGACTGCAGTCAACATTGAATTTGGTTGTAAAATGTATAATTTATTGGTCATCACTAAGCAAATTGCTGAGACACTAAATCATTTTATAAATACACACAGTGACAACTGTGTTTATCACTCGTTTCCATGAATTGGTCATGCAAACAAAAGATTTGCCTGGACTGTTTTCTTTCTTAACATATAAACTTGAAGTCTTGAGCCTTCCAATCATGCCTAATGGGAGTTCTTAAGCGTTATAAGGTCCATGAGTAAATTGTTAAAAAATCTAATTTAGTAAAGGCTTAAAATAGCTATATTTTAAAAGATTGGCTTGACCAGACACATACACACACAAAACCCCTCATATTGTACTATTCCATTTATACAAAATGTCTAGAAAAGTCAGAGACACAGAAAGAAAATTAATGGTTTCCTGGGGCTGTGGGTAGGAACAAGAATTAACTGTAAATGGGCACAGGGATCTTATTAGGGCAATGTGAATGTTCTTTAACAGAATCATGATGATCGTTACATAGCTTGGCAAATTTACTAAAATTTTTCACATAACATTTATAAAGCATGGCTTAAGATGTACTCAAATCTGATTATCTCAGTGATTATACAATAAAATGTACTCAGTTTAAGCTTCTTATATAATTTATCCTTTTCTTTTTACCCATACAGTATGATAGAAATAAGTTCTGGACATATCCTATGGCTTCCTATATTTGGGAAAACTTGCCTTGTCCTCCACTTTTAACCAGTTTACCAGACAACTCAGAAAATGACAGTGACCCGGATATTTTCTGGAAGGAAATCTAAAATCGATGCAAGCACATCACTCATGTTTATCTTTATCACAGCTCTGTATCCCCAGAACCTACTATGGTGTCATGTACTTGGTATACCTTTGTAAGTATCTGTTGAATGAAGAAGTAGAGAACTGCATGAATGTATAGCTCCATCATAAAGTTGTGGGTTCTATAGCAGAATATCCTATAAATATGGGAGACTGTATTAAGTAATACATAATCTGCTATTTGTTTTGGTACTTTATGGTTGTTTAAGATTAACACATAGCACAAGTATTTCACCAAACATCACTTTATCTCTATGCTACTATTTTTTTAAAAGATTTTATTTATTTGACACAGAAAGAGAGAGAGAGAGAGATCACAAGTAGGCAGAGAGGCAGGCAGAGGGGCAGGAGGAAGCAGGCTCCCTGCTGAGCAGAGAGCTCAATTCGGGGCTCGATCCCAGGACACTGAGATAATGACCTGAGCCAAAATCAGAGGCTTAACCCACTGAGCCACCCAGGCACCCCTCTTTATGCTACTATTATGAAATATTATTTTCTTCTCCTCCAAACAACTGAACATTTCCCCCATGGGAGGGGGTTAAAAATAAGCACAGTGTTCCATCAACTTACTAGAATACAACGAAAAACCATTTTTACAATCACAGAAATCATGGGTAATTACATGTTCTGGTTTATTCATAAAAGTATGCTGGAAAGACCTACATGCAATTCAGCTTTTGGCAGTAGACATTTTTAAGGAACAAAATCAATAAAAGTCAGGGTGCATTAGGAATTTATGGATCAAACAAAGGCATTTTGGCATAAAAACGAAATTAATTCTTTGTAACTTGAGTTTGACTTATGATAGTCGATTCTATTGAACTTAAATGATAGATTTAAGTCACAGAGTGCTGATTTCATAGTCCCTTTGTTTGCCCTAGCTGTTCCTGCATAGGTGTTAGAGGTAATTAACTGCCTAGTAATTCAGAAACTGCAATGAATCAAAGCCTCTGTATGAGTGATTATAGAAAATGGCAACATATGGTTTGTTATATAGTTCATCCTTATTCTAGTTGTTTAATGTTGGGAGCAGTTACCCTGGAGTTTATTATGCATGACTATTAGACAATTGGTTTCTCTTGCTAAATACCAACTTTAAATCCATGGATGCACATACATATACATACATTTGTGCTCCCACACATACCCGCATACAGGCATGAATGTACGTTGTCACACCAAAAAGCTATAGAGTATGGCAATTGTAGTCATAAATATGACTGATTAGAACCTCAGGGTTATGTTCAAACTAGGAGCCACTTCTTTTGAACACAGAATTGTTTTTCTTTGTTCCATTCTTTAAAAAATGGATATCTTATGGGGGGCCTGGGTGGCTGAGTGGATTAAGTGTCTGTATTCCACTCAGGTTATGTTCCCGGTGTCCTGGAATGGAGCCCTGCATTGGACACCCTGCTTAGTGGGGAGTCTGCTTCTCTCTCTGCCTCTCTCCCTCCCTGCCCCTATTTGTGCTCACTCTCTCTTGCTCTCTTCCAAATTAAGAACAAAATGGATAACTTGTGAGAAATTTATGATTCAGATTCACACATGGCCATAAGGTGGTAGTAAGAAAGAATGCATCTTCTCGTTTTATGTGTGGTACCATGGAGAAAATTGAGGCACCATTATCAGTTAGTAGTCAGTGTCTCAGAGATACTCAAACTTATACCTGTCTCTCAACTGCATCTATCACAATGAAGCCATTGGAAAGTTTACTTCTGGAAGTCGTTCCATAATTGGAAGCTCAGTGCTCAGCTCATTAGCATACTGTCTGGGCAGGCTGCTAGGAAACAGTTGGTAGTTGCTTTCTGTACCTTTGATCCTGTGGCAGAGGTAAAGAGTTTCTAAAACCAAGATCCAGCCTCTTATTTGCAATCAAAGCCTGCCCTGGAGGCCAAATGTGTGTAGTTCAGCCGCCAGAACCACAGAGGACTTGCCATGTGTTTTTCACCTTGGCAATTTCTATCAGCCGAGTTTCCACTGGGTGCTTTGTTTTCATTTAAGAGGTTGATGATAAGGGACTGTACCAAAACCATGACCAAAGTCACCACATACCTAAGCAGGGTTTTCTTATGACAGAGCTAATCCAGCATGATAGAAATGCATTCCTCCTTTCTGTCCTGGATGGACAGAAGTACACCAAGGGGAGAATATCGTGCCCAGAAGACAACTTTTCCCATTCATTGCCTTCTTAGGACCTGGAGGAGTCATTAGTTAAATTCCCACACCAAGTCTTTCCCTAAAACCTTGTTTGATAATGTGGGTCTTCCTCATTACCCTGGAAGCTCCCAAGGATAAGGGCCATGGTTTTGGGGGTTTTTTTTGTTTGTTTTTTTCTTTTCTTTTCTTTTCTTTTCCTTTCCTTTCCTTTCCTTTTTCTTTTCTTTTCTTTTCTTTTCTTTTCCTTTCCTTTTCATTTGCTAGAGTAAACACAGAGCCTTTAGCATAGTGCTTAGTGCGTCATTGGAAACTGATACTTAGTTGTTGAAATTTTTCAAAAGTTTTCTAAGATACATTTGTTGAATAGTCACTTAACTGACATTCAGCTACAAACTCAGGCCTGTTATGATTCTTAAAGTCCACTCATGTAAGAAGAGCCTGATTACTGCTGTGTAGGTTTGGTGGTATTTTTATTCTCAACAATTACCAACTTGTTTTTGGAACTTTCAAAATAACGTCTCTACCGAAGGCCTATTTACAAAACCAGTTCATCTGTTTGACTCAGTATGAAAGCATTTCTTCTTTCTGAGATCACTGGGGGCAGTGAAGCATGAACTCTTTTTTCTACATATTTCTTAGTCCTGGGCTTTAGATCTACCCATTTTCAGTTACCTAACCAGTTAGGACTGATGTCAGCCTTATCTCGGTTTATACTTAGATTAGACACCCCATGCCTGCGGCTTGCAGGAGCCAGAACTCTCTGGAGCCCCCTGCTCACTTAGAGGGGTAGTCCTTATTTTCCTCTCTGAGTGGCCCTTGGCTCACATGGAAAACACTTCTCACAATGTGAGCATCGGGTCTAGGATGAGCATTCCCTCCTGGGAACAGAATTTCTCCTTGTCTTGATTTCTGCCCAGGTGAATGTTGGTCCTCAAGCCTGACGATTGTTACTCTGAGGATTGATTTGGCCCTTGTGAAGTACGGACAGGGTCCCCTGCATCGAATAAAACCGAGGAGGCAACATGCTTCACTTTCCCACTGGCTTAGCGTTGAGGTAATTATGGTTCTGGGTTTTGTGCATGTTTGGAATTTAAAACTGTTGCTTTGTCAGTGTGTTGATTTTATGGTCAGTCTCAAGAGTAAGTAGATTTCAAAAACAGCCAGTTAAAAGGAGAGTTGGCTGACTGTTAGATAGAAGTATCTGGATAATAGGAATATGCGTCCCACAAGATGGTTCTGAGAGGAGGGCTGTAATTGACTTAAGCCCCGTTTTGCTGCCTGTTCTTTTAAACATGTGGTTGGAAACCCTCTTCTGGTCTCTTAGCTCAAATGCTCAAACATATTCTGTAACAGTCATGCAGCCTCGTCCAACACAAAGAAAGTATTGTACTTCATCACTTGCCTAGGTTTTTCTACAAGATCAAAAGTGAAAGCTATTTCCATTTGAATTGGAAATATGTGGTATACTTTTTCTTGATAGAACTTTTAAGATTTCTCTGTGCATTGTAAGGAAGGA
Organism: Mustela nigripes; assembly: GCF_022355385.1. Taxonomy (NCBI): domain Eukaryota; kingdom Metazoa; phylum Chordata; class Mammalia; order Carnivora; family Mustelidae; genus Mustela; species Mustela nigripes. Next base: position 55,200,399 of record NC_081560.1, on the reverse strand, counting down.
AAAAATAAAATTGGATTGTATCCCCTTAAGGCAGAAAAAAAATGGAGTACGATTTTTTTTTTCTGGCAAAGTCACCGGCTAATATCAAAAAGACTATCAAACTGTTGAACTGCATAAGGGACAGTACTTAGAGATGGGAAATAGGATTTAGGAATAGAGTTAAATCTTAGAGGCTGAGAGTTTGTGCTACTTTCAGCAAGGGTTTGCACTATTTAACTTAGAGTGATTCATAAAAGAAAGAGTTGAAAAAGCAACTCCTGAGACAAAGACATTTACAGAGCGTGTTTATGTGACTTAAGAAGTAGTGACTCCAACATCTCTTAAATGTGTTAGAAGGGCCATTTTCAAAACAGCAATTAAGATGAAAAAGCCAAACATTCCTAATAAGGAATTTATTAGGGAAGGTTTTCTTGTGTAATTACAATTTGTAACTAAATAAAAGTGACAGAAACCATTGTTTGACCTCAAAGAATTACATAACTATTCGCAACCAGCACTTTGCCTCCTGTGTCTCCCACACCCTCACTTGCCCTGTTGATTTATAGGTCCCAGTGACAACTCCAGGCCCAAAGCAGAATAGGATGAGGGCCATTGACCTGGTGTAGTCCTTTCATTTTTATTATACTGGGCCCAGCATACAATGATACACCATTAGGAAGGTAGAGGTGGGAAGGAGTCATGAGGATTTACAACTGCATCGTTCTGCCATCTCTCATATGAATTTAGGACCAACTGTATGGTGGAATCTGCATCTGGGAAAGAGTCCAGGGAGACTGACCATGACTGCTGGAGGTAGGGATCTGGTGAGAGAAACATGGGCCATGGCTATGGAGATGAATATGGAGGGCTCAGATCCCAGGAACTCATCCAGGTACACGGGAGTCCTCAGTGTGTATCCCTGGCATGGGCAGGAGAGTATAGTAGGCAGAGTAGCCCCTGAAGAAAGTAGGAATGGGCCTGGAGCTGGTGCTTGGAAAGCCGGAGGCTCACCGCATTTGAAAAGGGAAGAACAGAACAAACAAGGCACATTCAGAGTTGTGAGAGGCTACCACAGACCCTAACCCTGAACCTATGCCTTTTATCTCATCTTGGCCTAGAAACCACGTCCATTTTGAATGAAGCCAGGGGCAAAGTCCTACAGTGTCATGTGTCTGGGCACATTTAGTGGACCAAGTAGGAAAGAAAGCCAGGGGAAACTGCACCCTCCACTAGAAAAGGACAGCTCAAAGCAATACGTTTTTCCTCCTGATGTGCAAAGGAGAACCTGTAGGTGGGAACTGGTCTGTAATTCTCTCTTCTACTCAGGACATAGTCTTAGGGCCTCACTTAAGGATCATGTAATAGACAGAACAGATGTACCTGAGAAAACACTGTATGTACTCTTGTTTATGGCTGAAGACCTAGCAATGGGCTTCTCAGTGAAGAAGACAGGGCGTTGCTCTTTGGACCTGGCTGGCCTTATGAATAGCCTCCTGTAAGTGCTATAAATTCATGAGCATCTGTAGATATTGGTACCCGCTCTTCCTTGTATGCCTGTGCATGAAACCCTTGATAACTGCCTTTGATAAGACAGAATTTATTTTCTTCACATCAAGAACCTTTTGAACATTTTCAAAAAAGTCCCATATTTTTAGGAAATGGTGGATTTCCTCCTTATTCCAAAGATAAAAGTGTTGGCCTGCATGGGAGGCACCTTGAATGCCTTCAAGCTACATCTTTGAGTGATTCTCAGGGCCATGCTTTCCATTGACAGGGCCAAGGTCAGGCACTGCCAAAGGATGTGAGATGATGAAGTCTTAACCTGGCAGAGCAGAGATGCAGCCTCCCCCTAGGATTTAACATTATCATTAGTGTGGTGATCCCAGGATCATGACCTGAGCTGAAGGCAGATCCTTCACCAGCTGAACCACCCGGACATCCCAAAAATAAGTGATCCTTTGATAGGAGCTTATTTCTTAAGCATTTGCCTGTGAAAGGATGAAGAGTTTATCTCCTCACTGTATTGAAAAACAAAATCTAGGGGCCCCTGGGTCACTCAGTTTTTAAGTATCTGCCTTCTGCTCAAGTCATGATCCCAGGTCCTGGGATCGGGCCCCATATTGGGCTCCGTGCTCGGTGAGAGGCCTGCTTTTTCCTCTCTCACTCCCCTACTTGTTCCCTCTCTTGCTGTCTCTCTCTTTCTCTCTCTGTCAAATAAATAAATAAATAAAATCTTAAAAAAAAATCTAAATCTAAAATTCTCAGTGTCAAGGGCAGAACTGGGAAAATACATATGCAATGTGAAGTAATCGAGTATTCCGGTCTCAGACAAATACCCATGATTTGTTTAAAATCCAAAGCAGAAACACATTCCCAGAATCAGGAATTTTGTAAAGAAACATTAAGTGGGAAGGCAGCATAGCAAGGGATTAAGGGTAGCAGCTCTGAAAGCAAAGTACCAGGATTTTAATCCCAGATCCAAAATTTTAGATTGTGGGATCTTCTTCAACTTAGTTGGCCATGGTTTGCCTCAGTTGCTCTTTCTGTGAAAATGAGGGTAATGGAGACATCTACCCACAAAGTTGAAAACATTATTTGACTTTTTCACTCTGAGTTCAAGTGTGATTCTAAGAGCCTTAGGCTCTACTTGTGATTCTAGATTCCCATGTACCTCTACAAGTCTATGTAAAGGCATAAGGAATAAAGTGAAGTACCAGCTTAAGTGACACCAATGTGTATCCTATTATACTGATTATTTAAGGAGTGAAGTGGTTCTCCATTTAGGGAGGGTTATCTGGGCTTAGCAGGAAGAGTCCAGTGTTTAGTCTTCATGGAATCCTAGATCGTCTGGGTTCCCCCCCCCTCTTTTGGAATGTTATACTGTTGTCTATTACTTAACCAAAAGGGTTTTGCCAAACCCAGATCATTTGGAAAATAAAAGCAAAGCTCCAGACAAATATTAAGACGGGAGTTTCCGACTGGTTTTGAAAGGAGGAACTATTTTCACTTTTCATTTCTCAGAAGGCTCAAATAATGCATTTGCAGGGATGCGGGGAGGTGGAAACAGAGGGTTATTTAGTGGGAGAGCAGCTGGTGAGGGAAAATTATACTAGTGAAGTCCCTGACATGGTGGAAAGATGGATGTGGTAGGAGACTTAAAAGGGGAGGTCCAGAAGAAGTACCATAGCATCAACACTGGAAATATTGGTAGTTGTTTCAGGCATTGAGTGGGAAATGGAAAGTGGCAATGTCACTTAGCTTGGAAAATTGCCATTAGATTTCTATCCGTTGGATGGGCAGACCTCTTTGTCAAGGTATGCCAAAAACTCTGAAGTCAAAAGACACAAGACAAAACTAATTATTTCAGTTAGTGTGAATTGAAGCATTTGGGTAGTGGTTAGAAGACGGCCGTATGGGTTTATCAATCTGAGGTGTATTTGCTTACCTTTAATTTATTGTTTAGTATTGTATAATTAAATTCTAAGTGCTTCTGAGTGTGGAGAAATGGAGGCATGCAGAATCTGTAAGCTAGAAGGACTAGAAGGAGTATGCATAATTGTTGCGTTTCTGTAGGTATAGTTTTATTTTGAATGTGGCAAAATAGCACACTACTTATTTTCCTAAGGTGTGCCTTTCTGTAAAATGAAGACCCCTTTCTAATAATGCCAGTAATGCTGGATTCAGTATTATGACTTTTTATGTCAGAGTTTCTTAAAAAAATTCTCTAATCTAGTGACTCTAAATGATTCTATAGTCTAAAATGACTCTCTATCTAAATAATATATTCATAACCCAAGGCAAAGATTCAATAATGATTAAAAAAATAAGAGATCCCAAACTCTTGACACTGTGGACCCATACAGTTTTATGAAGTTTCAAATCAGTTGTAACTTTTAAAGATTTAAGATTTCCCTGAAAATCGGGTGCCTGGGTGGCTCAGTGGGTTAAGCCACTGCCTTCAGCTCAGGTCATGATCTCAGGGTCCTGGGATCTAGTCCCGCATAAGGTCTCTGCTCAGTGGAGAGCCTGCTTCCCCCTCTCTCTCTGCCTGCCTCTCTGCCTACTTGTGATTTCTCTCTATCAAATAAATAAATAAAATCTTAAAAAAAAAAAGATTTCCCTGAAAATCCAATTCTCAGCTTCTTTTGAAGGACATCTATAGGCTGTTTGAACACATTCCTCAGTGACAGCAAGGATTCCTTGCCTGCACAGTCGTCTCCCTGACCCACCTGCTTTTCTCATTCACCTTGTCTAGCCCCAGATGGAATTTGAATCCAAGACATCATACTCAGACTTATCTTCATTTTACTTACCAATGGAGTATTTCTTAATTGAATAGTCAAAAGGAAATGAAGTAGTGATGTATGCTATGCTACAAAATGGATGAATCTTGAAAACATTATGTTAAATAGAAGAAGCCATAAAAGAAAAAAAAAAAAAAAAAACCCACAAAAACCAAAAATAAATAAAAGAAAGTATATTGGGTGGCTGAGTTATGGACATTGGGGAAGTTATGTGCTATGGTGAGTGCTATGAAATGTGTAAGCCTAATGATTCACAGACCTGTATCCCTGGGGCAAATAATACATTATATGTTAATCACAAAAAGAAAATATATGAAATGAAAGAGGGGGGGAAAAAAAAAAGGAAGGGGCTAAATGGTGGCACTACCTCCCTGCCTCCACATTTATCCATCAAGACCATTTTCAGAGGCAACAACCTTTGGGGAATTCTCTTTCCTTTAAGCTTTTCAAACTGTTCTCATCAGTTAGTTAATGTGAAATTTTGAAACAGGAATTTTGCCATCAGAGTCAAAGCCCCCAAACTCAATTAAGACAAACAAGCAGATGAGATAGCACTGACCGAAAGAATGTGACTAGATATTTCTCACAAACTTCCACCGTTCAGGCTGTTGACATGTGTCTTGCTGCAGCAGGGATCATCTGCCAGCGGGCAGGGACGGACCAGCGGTGCCCAACCCCCTGAGGTATTTCTCATGCTGGCTGTTGGGAAAGATTCTGTACAGCAGCTTCAGAGACACAATCATGTTTGTTCTTTAAGTCATCAACTATGTTTTTTATGCTGTACTTTCTTCCAGAATGCTTAACCTGAAGCTGTGGGATTCAACACTTTTAATGCAGACAGGTGGGATGACCGAGGCCCCAGAGTGGTTACGCAGCCACTGTAATACAACTAGAAAAAAAATATTGAAGAGTCAATTCAGATGAATGACTGATTTGAATGATATAGATTTTGCTTTTGTTTTTTCCCCTCTCTACCACTCCTCTCTCCTCCTCCCCCTCCCCCTCCTTCCTCCTCCTCCTCTGCTCTTCTTCTCTCCTCCCCCTTCCTCCCCTTCTCCTCCTCCCCCTCCTCTTCCCTCCCCTTCACCTCCCTTCCCTTCTCCTCCCCCTCCTCCTTCCTCCCCCCTCCTCCTCCTCCTTTTTGCCTTCTCTTTCTTTTCCCCCTCCTCTTCCTCCTTCTTCATAGTCTCTCTCTCTCTCTCTGGCATTTAGTGGATATTGGTAACCAACTTATGTCCATACTTTTTCTGTGAATGGGAAGGGATGGTTAAACTAGCCTAATGATTATCTGGAGATTAATCTCTAATTAAATGCTTATTTAAAAAAGATACAGCCTTTTGTACAATCTTATAAAACTATGTCTTTTTAATGAATGAAACAAGATGGGATTGGGAGGGAGGCAAACCATAAGTGACTCTTAATCTCACAAAACAAACTGAGGGTTGCTGGGGGGAGGGGGATGGGAGAGAGGGGTGGGGTTATGGACATTGGGGAGGGTGTGTGCTATGGTGAGTGCTGTGAAGTGCGTAAACCTGGCGATTCACAGACCTGTACCCCTGAGGATAAAAATACATTATATGTTTATAAAAAATTTAAAAAATAAAAAAATGGAAAAAAAACAAAAAACAAAACTATGTCTTTTAAAAAACAGCTTCTATTTAGGGACATTGTCCTACTGTTTCTAAGTAACAATCATTTAGAAACAATTCCTAGGCTGGAGGATTATATAATTTTTGGAAAACATATATTATAAATATTGAGGATGATAAAAATTTAGTGCAGAAAGAAAAAACCTGAATAGTTTAATGGAAAAGACAGAAGCCTATTTCATGCAAATTATTCACTAATTAGAAGCATAAAAGGTACTTCAGAAAAGAATATGCAGTTTCTCCCTTTTACAAATATGCTGTTTTTCGGAGTTCTCATTTTTTTTTAAAAAAACTTGAGTATAGTGCTTTAGAATTCTTAAGACATATCCACATACATTTTGCCACTTTATTTTTATAACCCTGTATAAAAAGACCAAGCAATTACTGTTCCCATTTTAGAGGTACAGAGACTGAGTCTGAATGAGATGTTTCGAATCACTTTCTGGAGGATCACACAACCAATTAGCGGTGGAGCCAGATGTGGAACTCTTTATTCTGACTTTCAATCCAGAACTCTTTCCACTGCATTACCCACACCCTCAGTTTGCAGTAGAATCTTTTCCAAAGTAACACTGAAATTAAATGTCTAGTCCCAAAGGTGCTACAATGCTAAAATACGAGATGTGATTTAAATTAATTGTCACGTTCTGTGGTAAAGAAAAGAAAATATTATTCAAGTTTAACCTTTGAGACAAATTCATATGAACTCAGCCAAATACTTGGAGAAAATTCCACAAAACTGCTCCATGGAAGGTGAATCAAATTCAGCCAAAACCATCTGCAATGTCCTACTGCTGTTTAAAGTGGAAGCTATTCCCTTGTGGTAGTGCTTTGAATGCCATTTCTCAGAATATATTTTTGTATCATCCTGACATGCTGAGAAATTGCTAAGTTCTTTCTAGATATTTCCACTTTTTAATTGCTTGAGCAAATGGATAAAAACAAGTTTTGCAGCAGTCAGACTAACAGTCTCCTTGGATTTCCTGGTTCTCGTGTCTTTTATGGATTGGCGGGTATAAATGAGCAGTGAATACAAAAAAGTGCTACAACTATTCTGTTTTTTAAGATCTTAAGACCAGTGTTGTCTAGTACAGTGAGTAAAAGTTCATCCTCAAAATCAGAAATTTTTCAGCTTTCTGTTGTTCAGCCATGTGGACAAATTGCTTAAGTTTTTTAAGCCTTGTTCATTCATTTATTCATTTCAAAATATTTATTCACTCTGTCATATAATAACAAATGCTATGAAATATGTTAGAGGCTAAAGATATGGCAGTAAAGAATGAAGACAAAGAAAATGGAACAAAAAGATGAAAAAATGGAACTCTCATGGGGCTTCCATGTTAGTGACCCAGTATCACTGACTGTAAAATGGGGATAATTGTATTTACTCCATTGGATAATTCCTGGGATGTTATAAAATTAGCCCTGGTTTAGAAGTGTACTTGTGCACATTAGATGATCTAATCTTTGTCTTAAGCATGTTGGAGAATAGATTTGAGGAATAACAATTTCAATTCCGAAATACCCTCCTATGTATTTAAGCTGTGATCCTTAGTGGAAGTGAAAATAAATGAGAAAACCCCAAATAGGACCCAGCAAAGGGAAACATATCATAAACGAAAAGTGCTAATTTAGCATATATCACTCTCTCTAATTTTTTTTACCTTTTTATTTTGAAATAACTTCAGACTTCAGAAACCTTTTAAAAATAGTAGAGGGTTTTAGTAGACCCTTCATTAGATTCCACTAATGTTAATATCTTGAATAACTGTAATACAACTAGCAAAACCAAGAAATTCATGCTGGTAAGGTGCATTAGTTAAACTAGGAATAGACCAAATTTTTTAGTTTGTCCTCTGTGGGGTTTCTGTTGTTGCTGTTCTTACAAATATTCTTCTGTTCCAGGATCCAATGCAGAATATCACACTGCATTTAGTAGTCATGCTTCCTGAGTCTGTGTCAGTTCACCAGCCTTTCCTTCTGTCTCATGACTTTGACATATTTAAAGAATACTGATCAGGTAGAATGTCTTTAAATTTGGTTTTGCCTGATGGTTTTTCTCATGATTAGGTTGAGGTTGTATATTTTGGCAAGAATAGTATGGAAGTGATGTAGTCTCCTTAGTCTACTCTAGGAGGGGTTCAAGATGTCTTACTACTGGTGATATTAACCTTGGTCACTTGATGCCTGTGGTTTCTGCTAGGTTTTATCTTTGTAAATAATAAATATCTTAGGGAAGATACTTGGAGACTATGTGCAAATACCCGGTTTCTCCCCAAGATTTTATCTAGTAATTTTAGCATCCATTGGTAGATTTTGCCTGCAATAATTATTATTGTGTTCTAATGGAGATATTTCTATTTGCTTTTTCTCTTCTACATTTATAATTATTATTTTTCTGTAAGGAAGAACTATCTCTTCTCTTTCATTTGTTTGTTCAACTTTCATGAGCTTGTGGACTTTTATTGCATGCTATAATGCATTAATATTTTATTTACTTTTTACTCAATTGTTCCATTTGTAACCATAAGGAACTTTTTTAACTTAACGCCTGTGTCCCTTCCACATGTACCCAACTAGGTCTGAACACTTTCTTACTCTCTGGCACAACAAGGTGCCTCCCTTTACCTTTAAGGAAGGATGTCAGGTCCTTTGAGAACATAACCTGTGTAAGGCTTTAATATTTTCTGAAAATGCTAAAACCAGGAAAAGATTACCCTCCAAGACTTTGTCAGGAAAGATTAATGTCAATGGATGTCTTTGGTCCAACATTGTACCAAGCACTTAACTGTTTTCAAGCTAAACTAGTCATATTAAAGAATCTGTTTCCCTATATTCCTTACTTTATATAAGGGTGGTGGCTTCAGTACATCAATGTACCATTGAAATGATTTCTGAACTTTTTTCCTCCCTGACTTGGTGAGGATATCACAGCATCCAATGTACAGCGATGTGTATTTTGGTACATAAATGCATGAGGATAATTTTATTCACTTGACATTACTCAGCAACACTCCTTAGTTCTGGATCTGGGAGTGTGGGGTCAAGCCAAATTAAATGCTATTTCCAGAAATCTGTTAGGTGGACTTACTGGCTCTGTTATACATTTTAAGAGTATGAGAAAAACACACCCACTCAGTAGAAGGGAGGCTTTGGTGTAAGTTTTCTGTAGTATCTACCTTCTTTTAGAACAGAGGCTAGCAAACTATAGCCCTTGGACCAAATTAAATTAGTTGCCTTTTTTTTAATCACCTGCAAGTTGTTTGTTTTATAGTTATATGAATCCCTACATAATATCCTCAATATTTTCTCTTGGCTCTCAAATCTTTCCTGACCTCTGTTCTAGAAGTCACCCCTCTTTGCTTTGCTCATGTTCTTCCCTCTGCCTGAAACATTCTTCTCTACTTTGCTCCATTGACTGATGCCTACTTGTCCTTTCAGTCTCAACTCCAGGACTCCCTATTCTGCAGTCTTTTCCTACCCTACCATGTAATCAGATGCCTGTCTTCAGACGACCTGTACTATGAGCCTATAGTATAAGGGCATGACTCTTTTCTAATTCAGTGGTGTGCTGGAGCCAGCTGATGGGACCCAATTATATATGTCTTTTCTCAGTTCCACATTCAGTGATATACTGATATACTCTTATACTGAATACTGACACCCTAAAATTGATCCTGTTGGGAGTATTTATACTGTGGAAATTTGCAAATTTCGCAAGCCAGTATTTTCCTCTCCCCCATGCCCTCCAGAGAGCAGGGCATTTAACTTTGCAAGCACCCAACTATTTATCACGATGTTTTTTATGTACTTGGTTTTTGATTTGTTTTTTGGGGGGGGGGAGGTTTTTTTTTTTTCTGATTTTGCCATCAGAATCTGAGCTACTTAAGGATTGAGTCTGAGTTTTATTCATCTTTCATAGTGCCTTATATACATTCAGATGTTCATACTTTTTGAATTAATGAAAAACTGAGTTAGTGAAAGTTGTATACATGGAGGAAAATCCTTTTTCTGTAATCATTTCTAAATCTAAGGAATAATATAAGGTAGTGGCCTAAAACTTATGTAAATCAAAGATTTTTTGCTTAAAGTAACCATTTTCGGATCCTTAATACAAAGTAAAGAATGGGAAAAGTTAGGGAATAGAAAGAGATTGCATAATAAGATAATAGAATTTCCTAGTTGAAAGCATTCTTTAAAAATCATAAGTTCCACAATGCTGGTGGCAATGTGGAATAAGTCTTGAGGCTTTTTGATTCATGTCCCAGGCTGTTTCCACTGCCCTGGACGCCAGCAATTAGGCCAGATTTGTCCAAAGGGAACCCCTGTCTCCTACGTCTGTATTTTCTTTATTCTTGTGTTAACCTTCCCTTAGTTTCTCTTCCCATTCTTTAATTTAGGTAAATAGGCTGGGGAGAGAAAAGGCTGTTGCAGAGAGTCTGCAATAATGTAAAAACTAGGAAACTAGATCCACTTCTCCCCTGCAATTCTTGGTGGAAAATGAGTGGAGAGAGGAAGCAAGGAAAGAATGTCTTTGTCAAAATTAAATATGCAGAAACATAGTAACATATTCATATTCTGGGACATTATTTTCAGAAATCTCACTTCTTCTGACCAGTGTGCCTTTAACCTGGTACAAAAATAACACATGCATACCAACATGCCTTCTATATTACTCAGGGTGCTAGGTATCTTCAGTTTATCTCTATGGCTTCTAATCAGGAAAAAGGAACATATTTCAAAGGACAAAATGATTCCCTACATATCCTAGTCAATCCCTTTCTGGGACTCCTGGTGTCCAGGTGGTACTTCCGTTCTATGACTATGAATGTAAAATCAATTTTCTAATTTCTTCTTCCTGTTTCTTTCAAGTTAAACTAAGAAAATATTTCATGGGTATAATACAGTACATGTACTTTAAAGTAGAGAAAGTGAGGCACATAATTTATATCCTGTTAGAAAAGTCACAATTATCCTTGGTCATAGAGGCAAACCCAAAGAGAAAAGGCTATTTTTACAAATTAAAGATTCCTGAAAAGGCAGTGGAGGAAATTAGAAATCATTGCTCTTATGTCTAAACTCAGTATCTGAATCCTTCAATAGTTTTATGGTCTTAATGTACAATTCTTTATCACTCTATTTTATGCAAGAAAACTTTACAGAATGTGAAATTCTTTTTTATAGAAACAATATATCTATCAAATATATATTTTTTCAAATGACACATAGTCCACTCCCCAGAAAGGTGTTCTCTTATTTCCCCTACCACTGAGAATCATTAAAAATGATCAGTTGGTCAGTAATGAGTATTTGGGGCATTTTTCATTGCCCCATTGCATTCAAAATAATAAAGCTAAATTTGTCGACTATCTTTGTGCTTGCATGACTTGCTCAGTATTACAGAAGGCAGCTGGAATATGAATTGTTCAGGGTTAAAGTAAATTGCTTTCCAGTTTTAAATACAGAATCTTTTTCATAGTCCCAATACTCATAAGTGCTACTAAAACTATTTCACAAGTGCACTCCCAAAATCTTCAAGCAGTTCAATAGTCCATGCTGTCTCAAAGCGAAAGAGAGAAAGTCCAAGTGATGATGTTGCCAAAGCAAGAGGGTTGTATTTGGCTCCTCTACTTGAAGGACAATCTAGCTACTGTGAAAAGCCTGGGAATTTGACTTCTGTTATAATTGGATCAGATCTTTCCAGCAGCTCCTTCAAGGGGATATTACTTTCATATGGAACCTGTAGTTCTTCCAATTTGAGGCTTTGATCGTACAAATAAATGTTGAAATGCTCATTCTGATCCTCTCATGCTAATAGAATTGGTGACTGGATTTGTATTCAACTGTATAAAAGACACAGGGGAGTGGGCAAAGAACTAAATGGGCCATTTACTTAGAAGGCATGGTGCTGGTCTGAAGATGATGAAAAGATTGTCTAAGGTTTTCAGGAGATTTGCTTTTATTGCTAAATTAATAACCACTCTATGTTATCATAAAATCTGAAGTTGCTACACAGCTATGAACAATCAAACTGCAGATTTCTTGAGGAAATGTTCTGTAGTGTTAACAAGGTTTTGGAGATACCTCTGCCATCATTCTTCTTAATTCACCATGTGGTTAAAGCTGATGTATCTGAAAAGTACGTGGATTCCTCTTTCAAAATATATTATATTTGATGACTATGCTAATAGATATAGGCATACCACTAAGGATGTATTTGAAATTAAATATGACATTAAGCTTTTTTTGAAAAAACATTTTTTTATTATACAATGCTTTAAGAGTTATAGAAAAGTTGCAAAGATAGCAGTTTTTATTCACCTAGTTTCTTCTTTTGTTAACATCTTTCATTAGTATGATGCCTTTGCTACAACCAATGAACCAGTATTAATTCATTATTATTAACCAAAGTCTGTACTTCATTCACACTTTTCTTAGATTTTAGCTAATGTCATTTTTCTGTCTCAGAATACTACCCACGATACCACGTTAGTTTACCACCTAGTTTTTAAACTTCTAGATGAAGTAGTGTATGTCATATTTCTCCATTGTAAAGTTACTATTTTTTCTTTCCTTTTCATACTATAATCTTTGGAAGGAAGTCACCAAATGCAACCTACACATAAGGAGTGGGGAATTATGAGTAGGAATATAATATAAAGTATTTGGAATTTTTCTGGACAGATTTATCATTCATTTATCTATTTGGTCACTTATTTCTTTTTTTTTTAAGATTTTATTTATTTATTTGACAGAGGTAACAAATAGGCAGAGAGGTAGGTGAGGGGGGAATCAGGCTCCCTGCTGAGCAGAGAACCCCATGTAGGGCTGGATCCCAGGACCCTGAGATCATGACCCAAGCCTAAGGCAGAGGCTTAACCAGCTGAGCCACCCAGGTACCCCTGGTCACTTACTTGTATCACTGTACACCTATGGATATTTATTTTGTAACCAATGTAATATTATTTATTTTGTTGTTCATATTATGTCAGCTTTTGCCATTGGAACCTCTTTGGGTTGGCGCCAATATGTCTTTGACATACCTCTTCTCATTCTTACCCGACATTGTTTTGTTTTGTTCCAGTGTTTTCTTATACTATAAGATCTTTGGATGCCCGCTTTTCTTGTATATTCCATGACTTCAGTCCTTGAACCAACCATTTGGGATTTAAATATCAAAATCAAACTTTATTCAGTAATTCAACAAATCTGTGTCTGTATTTTAATCTTCATTGCTCATCAATGTAAACAATTTTAGTAATAAAAATAGAAGCTTCAGGGCACCTGGGTGGCTCAGTGGGTTAAAGCCTTTGCCTTTGGCTCAGGTCATGATCCCAGGGTCATGGGATCGAGCCCCACATCAGGCTCTCTGCTCAGCAGGGAGCCTGCTTCCTACTCTCTCTCTGCCTGCCTCTGTCAAAAAAATAAGTAAAAATCTTAAAAAAATAGAAGCTTCTATTTGGTTGCTAATGGGTTATTTTAGAAAGGCAAGTGACTTGTGGCTTTTTAAAATTATAATCAAAGATATATTATTCTAATTACTTCTGTTCAAACCCAAAGAACATTAAGTTAAATATGTCTAATTTGATGAAATATCATCTGTTTGAATCATGACCTTAAGAAATCATTCTTGACTGAAAGAGGAAAATCAAATTACTCTATGGAATATTGGGGAATATGCCTCCTGGCATGAAAGGCTAGATATTCTGAAAAAGACGAGTTCTGAAATAATGAGCAAACAGCTAACTAAGATTGTGCCTGGGATATAATTTGAGAACCTGGCAAAATGGGAGAAAGAAGAGAAGAGCGGCATCTGGGTGGCTCAGTGGGTTAAGCCTCTGCCTTCGGCTCAGGTCATGATCTCAGGGTTCTGGGATCGAGCCCCGCATCGGGCTCTCTGCTCAGCAGGGAGCATGCTTCCTTCCTCTCTCTGCCTGCCTCTCTGCCTACTTGTGGTCTCTGTCAAATAAAGAAATAAAATCTTTTAAAAAAAGAAGAAGAAAGAAGAGAAGTGAAGGAAGGAAATGAAAAGGAAGAAAAGAAAAGATAAAAAGAAAAGGAGGGAGGAAGGAAGGAGAAAAGGAAGAAAGAAAAGACTTCATTCAAGGTTGTCAACTCATTATTACCTGACAAAAATGCAAAACTAAAGCTAAAAATAAGATTCTGATTCTGGAATTTCACTTGAGAATACATCAATAGAGGAATCCTACACAATTTTAAAGAAATAGAAGAGAACGTTTTGTATCAATTTAAAATTCAACGTAAAAGGAAAAAAAAGTTTCCTTTAAAATTATGATACGCTACTATTTTGAGGTGGCAGGCAGGAGGAGGGACTATTGGGGAAGATGCCATAAACAGCAAATCTCTTTTCCTCACATCTCTTCAATGTAATCCTGTGGGGTTTTTTTCCAGAACATTAGGTACTAGTCATTAATTTCTGCTGGTAGTCTCATGTTGGTGAATCATCTCTTGGGAACACACTTGTCATGGTTTTAAAGAAAGTATTTGGTGCTTAAGATTCTTTAACTTTCTTCCTGTTTTACTTTTCTTTTAAAGGTCAACTTCCTTATACCTTTAGAATTTCAGTATGCTAGAGTCTGTTTTGTCATAACAGTAGCACTTGTGTTTTCATTTGAATGGTTGAGTCAGCAGCATCATTAAAAAAAAAAAAAACTACTGTTTTTTCTACTCTTTCTTTTGAATATTTTTGAAGGAACGTAAGTAGGCTAACTCAATTATTTTTTGCTCTTTTTCAATAAAATCTCTTCTTTTTCTTTAGTTATTTAAAATAAGTTTGTTATTCATTGAGTGTGTGTTTTTTTAAATTCTGTTTTCCTCTCATGTAATGTAAGAGCTTGAGCCAAAGAGAACACTTTATTTTTTGAAAACGTTTTAGTATTTTATAAAATGAGAAGAGTTGAGTGGCTAGAGACCTTCTGTGGAATACTATCCCAAATCTACTGATAACATTTATTTTTCTTTTATCTATTCTTCCATGTCTCTGCCCGCTTATTCATCCATCTATCTGCTGCCTCAATAATGCTGTGTGAAACACTACACTAATGGAATTTTGAGTAGTACAACTGTTATGCAGTTCCTGTATAAACAGGACAAAAAACTTACTTTCTAATGGAAGGCTGCATAAACATTTTTCCAAAAGGTAGATGATGTTATAGACTAGATGAGTGGTATAAAAAATTAAATACAATAGACAGGCAAAATTATAGAGTTTTCTTGAAATTGGGGCAATCTTATCAGGTCAGATATAAAATCATAAAATTACATTTGAGCTGATCAGATATCATTGATCAGAAGGGTGGGCTGGATGTTAAAATGATGAGAAGGAAGAATGGATTCAGAATGAATGTATTCCTTCATCCATTTATTTAGAAAGTGTCCGATAAAGATTTGTGCACAAGACACTTCACTAGTTCGGAAGCACTGTTTGAGGAACAGCTGATGGGTGGCTCAGTGGGTTAAGTCTCTGCCTTCAGCTCAGGTCATGATCTCAGGGTCCTGGGATCGAGTCCTGTATCGGGCTCTGTGCTCAGCGGTGAGCCTTCTTCCCCCTCTCTCTCTGCCTGCATCTCTGCCTACTTGTGATTTCTCTCTCTCTCTCTCTCTCTCTGTCAAATAAACAAATAAAATCTTTTTTACAAAAAATCAGATTTGTATTGCAGTGAAATCTTTGACTAGAATTCAAAGTTGGGGACTGGTCATGTAAGAACCAGAATATTAATTACTGGATACTAACATTAATTAGTGGATACTAACTGATTTGAGCAAGAGATGATGGCAAGTCCTATGTTTCAAAGATGGATAAAGAAATTGGTGATATTAAGGATTTGGTTTATGTAAGTATTTGTAAGAATTGCTGTAGAAAATAGATAGGAAGTTTTTCCATAAAGACATCACAAGAAAATAAAACTAGACAGCAGTATCCCTTATGAATATAGATTAAAATATCCTTAATAAAATGATAGCAAATGAATACCCTATTATTTGTCCTAATTGCTAACAGTGTATCTAATGAATCCAATTGAAATGAGACCCATAAAATTTCCAATAAATATTTTACAAATTAAGAATTGTAGGGCACCTGGGTGGCTCAGTGGGTTAAAGCCACTGCCTTCAGCTCAGGTCATGGTCTTGGGGTCCTGGGATCGAGCCCCACATCGGGCTCTCTGCTCAGCAGGGAACCTGCTTTCCCCCCGCCCTGCCCTCTCTCTCTCTCTGCCTGCCTCTCCATCTACTTGTGATCTTTCTCTGTCAAATAAATAAATAAAATCTTAAAAAAAAAAAAAAGAATTGTATGCTTTGGGGCACCTGGGTGGCTCAGTGGGTTAAAGCCTCTGCCTTCGGCTCAGGTCATGATCTCAGGGTCCAGGGATCCAGCCCCGCATCGAGCTCTCTGCTCAGCGGGGAGCCTGCTTCCTTCTCTCTCTGCCTGCCTCTCTGTCTACTTGTGATCTCTGTCTGTCAAATAAATAAATAAAATCTTAAAAAAAAATTGTATGCTTTATTCATTCAGCTGTTGAAGGACATCTCAGGTCCTTCCACAGTTTGGCTACTGTGGATATTGCACATTATGTGATGAGCACTGGTGTTATATACAACTAATGAATCATTGAACACTACATCAAAAGCTAACAATGTACTATATGTTGACTAATTGAACATAATAAATTTTAAAAATTTAAAAGAAGAATTATATGCTTTTCATGATAGTAGATAATGGTTTTAAAAGCCTCTCTTAATGTGTAAAGGAGTAATGTATTCTTAAATTGCCCAAATGCTTGTGTTATAAACATTGACTTTTGTTTAATAAATAGAAACTGTAGATAAAGAATTTTATGTATTTAAAATGACAGAAATAAACCAGGCTGAACAAAACAAAACAAAAAAAAATAGGTAGGAAATTAATAAGATTCTTTAGCATTTACTAGAGAACTGGTAGTGTCTATTTTTATTAGAAACAAGGAGTCCAGTTTTATTCATGTCTAGTTATACAATGGAAGCAGAGAAAATATAAAGTGAAATTGTCTCAGAGTTGAAGAGTAGCTTGTTAGTCATAGAAAAGATGAAAGGATCAGCTTTCTAAATTCAACAAGGTAATTATGGAAAGAAAAAAAAAGTGGGGGGCGCCTGGGTGGCTCAGTGGGTTAAAGCCTCTGCCTTTGGCTCACGTCATGATCCCAGGGTCCTGGGATCGAGCCCCGCATCGGGCTCTCTGCTCAACGGGGAGCCTGCTTCCTCCTATCTCTCTGCCTGCCTCTCTGCCTACTTGTGATCTCAGTCTGTCAAAAAAAAAAAAAAAAGTGGGTGAGTTCAAGGAACTTATGATTATTAAAATAATAAAAAGGTGGTTTTGAGACAGAAGCTTATGGATGTGTATGGTATGCTGTGATGGTTAATTTTATGTGTCAACTTCACTAGGTTATGGTGCCCAGATGTTTAGTCAAACTCCAATCTAGATATTGTGTAGAGATATTTTTATGTGATTAACATTTATGTTAGTAAACTTTGAATAAAGCAAATTACCCTCCTTATTGTGGATGGGCCTCATCGAATCAGTTGAAAGTCTTAAGAACTAAAGTCCTTAGGAAGTCCTGAAGAAGAGGAAATTCTGCCCCCAGACTTCCTTTAGACTTGAGCTGCATCATCTAGTTTTCCCTGGATCTCCATTTTCCTGCTTTCTGTAGCACGTGCCAGCACCACCATTGGGAGGGCCAATTCCTTCAATTTTTCTTTTTCCCTCTTTTTTTGTCTCTCCAGGTGTGTGTATCTCTGCATAAACATACATACACACAGAGACATACACACACACACACACACACACACACACAGAGGAACCCTAAATGCATATACACAAGTGTATATGTGTATTCTGCTGGTTTTGTTTCTCTGGAGAACCCTAATACAGAGGTTGTTATATATATATTTTCCAGCTCTGACTATGGAGGAGATCTAAAAACAATGACATCCTGTAGGGATGAGCATAGTTAGCACTTACATCTTGGTTTTTAATTATTCTCTGGTGAAAGGTTCTGGGTCCTTGGAAAAATGGCTGATTCTAGGATTGAAGCATGGAAAATATGAGATGAGTCTGGAAAATCTTGCAGTGCCAGAGTCTGAGTGATCTAAAAATAGTTTGGGGATGGGCATGTTGAAAGGACACATGAGCAATTTGAAAGAATCTACCATAGCCAGATTTGGGATAAGTTGAACAATAAATTAAATAAAATTCATAGACTAAAATAGATATCCATGTGTCTATACTGATATAAATAAGTAAGTGATTAAAAAAATGAGGAGAGAGACAGCTCTTCCATTCTGTAGTCCCAAGTAATAAATGTAGAAGGAAAGATGGAAATATTAAATCACAATTGGCATAACAATAATTTTTGCAGGCAAGAATCATCAATGGTTGCTAAAGTAATGAGTAAAAGTGTAATAAAAATGGGATATTTGAATAGTCTGTCTTTCTCCTACAAGATGCTTACCAATTACAAATGGGAAAAAACAGAAAATGTTACAGTTTCAGGTGAAACTTTGCAGTTGCAGGTGAAACAGTAGAAAAATTGATGAAGGTTAACATCACCAGTAATGATACACTGAGGCTTTAGACGTTTCCTGATATGATTCACCAAGAAGGTACAACATCATTTCTGGGATTTGTTTAACAATAATGCATATGGATTTTTATCAGCTGTATAAAAATATCATTTTCATAAATCACTTATATTAGTCTTTAAGTTTATTCATATTTGTGTTTTATTAAACTTACATGCTGTGCAGTTATCATAATCCAATTTTAGGACATTTTTATTACCACAAAAAATTACCTCTTGAGAAACTGCAGTTAATTCCTACTCTAATCCCAACTCCAGGCAAAAATTGATGTGCTTTTTGTCTTTATAGTTTTGCCTTTCCTAGTAATGTTATATATGTAGAATCATATATCTCCTATATCTGGATTCTTTCACCTAGAATTACAGTTTTAGATTTGCCGTGTCTTGTAGTTTCTTCATATTGCTGAATAGCATCTCATTATATAGATATACCATATTTTCATATTCATTCACCAACTGAAGGATATTTGGTTTGGATCATTTTTATGAATAATGCTCCTGTAAACATTCATGTGCAAGTATTTGTGTATAAATAGCTTTTCATTTTCCTGGGGAAAATACCTAGAGGTAGAATTGCTGAGTCATATGGTAAATGTATATTTGTAAGAAACTACCAATCTCTCTTCCAAAATTGCTGTCATTTTGAATTCTTACCAGCAATTTCTGAGAGTTCCAGTTGCTCCATATCCTTACCAGTACATGATATTGTCAGTATTTTTCTTTCTTTTTTTTGTTTTTAAAGATTTTATTTATTTATTTGACAGAGAGAGATCACAAGTAGGCAGAGAGGCAGGCAGAGAGAGAGGAGGAAGCAGGCTCCCTGCTGAGCAGAGAGGCCGATGCGGGACTCGATCCCAGGACCCTGAGATCATGACCTGAGCCGAAGGCAGCGGCTTAACCCACTGAGCCACCCAGGCGCCCCTGTCAGTATTTTTCTAATTAAGCCATTGTAGTATATGTATAGTAGTATCTCATTTTGGAATTAGTTTGCATTTCTCTAATAAATAATGATGCTTAGCATCTTTTCATGTACTTAACTCCTACTTATTTATCCTCATTGGAGAATACATGTTAAAATGTTTTTCCCAAATTTTTATAGGATAGTTTCTTTTTATTAATTTTATTGGTTTAGTTTCTTATTATTGAGTTATATGACTTCTTTTGTCATATATATAGTAATCCTTCATCATATATATATAGAAATCCTTCATATATATTTTTAAATATTATTTCCTAGTATAAGGCTTGCCTTTTCATTTTCTTAACAGTGCTTTTTGAAGAGCAAAGGTTTGCAGTTTTGATGGAGTCTATTTTGTAAACTTTTTTCTT
Organism: Mustela nigripes; assembly: GCF_022355385.1. NCBI lineage: Eukaryota > Metazoa > Chordata > Mammalia > Carnivora > Mustelidae > Mustela > Mustela nigripes. The sequence goes on along the minus strand of NC_081560.1, from coordinate 55,180,506 downwards.
TTTTGCCTTATGTTCTTTTTTGTCCTAAGAAATATTTGCTGGATCAAGTTCAAAAAGATCATCTCCTTTTTTCTTCTAGAAATTGTATCATTTTAGCTTTTATCTTAGATCTATGATTGATTTCAAGTTTATCTCTGTGTTTGATGTCAGCTAATGAGAGAGGATCATTTATCAATACACAGATATCCAATTTTTCCATTCCCATTTATTTTAAAAAAATGATTCTTGTTGAATTACCTTGGCACTTTGTATAAAAATGATATCCTTTCTCCCTGAAACGCTTGATAGGATTCTACATCAACATCCACTGGGCCTTGAATTTTTTTTTTTTTTTACATTTCTGAAGGTTTTTTTAAAATAATAAGAAATAGAATACATTTTTAGTACTATTTTAGATTTACAGAAAATTTGAGCAGATAGTACAGAGTTCTATATAGCCAGCCCCTATTATAGAATACCTCCAAACAAACACAATTTCCCCTCTTAATGAATCTTGCATTTGTGTAGTCCATTCATTATAATTAAAAAAACAATAGTGACATATCATTATTAACTAAAGTCCATAGTTTACATTTGGACCACTCTTTGTGTTGTAAAGACTCAAATGCATAATATGAAGTTTGACGAACGCATATTTAACGCCCTAAAAACCACCTGTGCTCTGCCATTTTACCTCTTACCTCAGTCTCTATTAACTGCTGACCCCCACTGCTCTAAAAAGATATACAAAACTAATCAGGTGTTTTTTAGAAAAGACAGTAAAAGAATTGTCTCCATAATTTTGCATTTTCCAAAATGACATATAATTGAAATCATAAAACTTTCAACATTTAGACTGGTAGCAATGTGTATTTAAATTTCTTATTTATCTTTTTATGGTTCATAGGTCATTTCTTCTTATTGCTGAATAATATTCCATTTTATGAATTATTATATTATATGTAATATAATAATGACTTATTATTTCATGAATATATTGTGGCTATTTATCTATTCATCTATTGTAAAATATCTTGATTGTTTTTGGTTTTTAGTCATTAGGGATAAAACTGCTGTAAACTTTTCAGTCCAGGTTTTTGTATGGACATAAATCTTTAACTCCACTGGGTAAATACCTAGGAGCATAGTTCTTGGATCGTATGACAAGACTATGTTTATCTTTGTAAGAAACTTTCAAATTGTCTTCTAAAGTAGTTGTACAATTTTGCATTCCCACCAGCAATGAATGTGTGTTCATGTTGCTCAGCATACTCATAAGCATTTGTTATTTTCAGTGTTTTGGATTTTATTTATTCCAATAGGTGTGTAGTAGTGACTCATATTATTTTAATTTACAATTTTTTAATGACATGAGATGTGGGACATCTTTTCATGTGCTTATATGCCATCTTTGCTGAGGATTCTTCAGATATTCTGTCCCTTTGTAATTGGGTTGAATGTTTATATATTGTTGGGTTTTAAGAGTTCTTGTATATTTTGGATACAAGTTCTTTACCTAATATATATTTTGAAAATGCTTTTACCAGGTCTGTGACTTATCTCTTCATTCTCTTAACAGTGAACACAAGTTTTGACTTTAAGAAAGTCCAACATAACAAAAGTTTCGGATAGTGCTCTTTGTGCTGTATCTAAAAACTTATCATCTAACCCATGGTCACTTAGATTTTGTCCTGTTATCCAGAAGTTTTACAGTTTTGCATGTTGTATTTTGGTTTAAAATCCATTCGAGTTAACATTTTCAAAAGGTGTAGGTCACTATGTATATTTTTTCCATAAAGATGTCCAACTGTTACAACACCCTTTGTTGAAAAGACTTGTTATTTATGGAATTGCCTTTGCTCCTTTGTCTGTTTGTCTGTCTGTTCCTGGGCTTTCTGTTTCCATTGATCTATTTGTCTAGCCTTTTGTAAATATCACACATCCTTGATTACTGTAGCTTTATGGTAATTCTTGAGGTGGGTAGTGTCTGTCCTCTTGTTTTTCTGCAATGTTCTGTTAACTCTCCTGGGTCTGCTTTCTTTCCACATAAACTTTAGAATACGTTTGTTGATATATCTGGAATAACTTGGGATTTTTATTGGGATTGCCTTAAATCTGTAGATCAGGTTGGGAAGAATTGGCTTCTTAACATCCCTATCATAACATTTCTAGACTACTTATCCATTTATTTAAACCTTTGATTTCTTTCATCAAGTTTCCTAGTTTTTCTCAGATAGACCTTACACATGATTAATTAGATGTATACATAAGTCTTTCATACATTTTGATGCTAATGTCAATTGATTTATGTTTTTATTTCAAATTCCTGTTGTTTGTTGCTGGTATATGGGGGGAGCCATTGACTTTGGCATAGGAAGGGTACCATTTATCTCACCTTTTAATGGGTCCACCAAGGCTCCTGATGTTTGCCATCAATGCTGAATAAATATCTCTCATCCACCACTCATAAAGCTGTGGATTTTGCGGACTGAGCTGGAGTGGTGGAGTGAGGTGGGATTGGAAGGGTCCCCACGCAAGAATACTACAAAATTGCCATTAGGCTCCCCCATTGTAGTTGCAGTTTTTCAGGAGTAAACACATTGCATTTTGTTGTGTCTTTGGTCACTTAGAAGTACCTGAAATACTTCATTTTTTTTCTTTTTATATTTTACTCAGTTTCACAATTGCTTTGAGAATTGCTTGATCTCCTCACACAGACCTTATTGATAGTCTATATCCTGAATTTAATTATAAGGAAGCATCAGACAAGTCCAAATATCATTCCTCCTGCTTTAAATACACTTGATATCCAAGAACGATGTTGGTTGACATCTTCCAAAGAACCAGTCTAATACCACCATATGAAGCAGAAATGTTAAAAGAAAATGTGTTTCTTATGATACTTATATGCAGTGATTTTTTTTTGCGTGAACAGAGGAGAACTGATGGCATTATAAACTTGGAGACTTAGATAAGATGTTGCGAAATTTGTCACAAACTAATCTAGTCCATAGAATTACCAGATATATGATGGCAATACTTTCCATGATTTAGTAAATAAGCGCTAATGCCCTAGGAGAGAAATGAAGTAATATCTAGATCTTCATAATCTGGTTCTGATGAAGTTTTAATGATTGTGGGAAATGTTGCTTTATCCAAACTTACCTATCATGCTTGCTTTCTATCTAGTATTGAAGAGGTTTTAAGATCTATTTGGTCTCTGTTTGATGACTACAACTCACTAGATTTAGCTGTGTCTTAGGCAGCTGACTTAGAGAAAGGTCTTGTATAATGAAATATTGAAGCCATAAAAATGAAAACCTTAATTCTTTCTGCCAGACCAGCACTGGCACTAGGAAAGCTTGATAATTTCCTATAGAATTTTCTTGGAAATGGAGGATAAAGAGTTCTGATTAAATCCACATTTGATACAGCTGTCTAGAAGCAGCATGCAAATCCCACAAAGCTTCCAAGGCAACAGAAGCTATGCTCACATATTCCAATTAATCACTAAATTAAGTCTACATATGAGAATCAAAGGACTAAATCACTGCAGCAAAGAACCATTCACAAATTCAAAGATTATGTACTATTTATACTTAATGACAATTTATTTCTGTACAAAGTTTTTATTGTTACTAATCACAAAGAATAAATAAAAATGAGCTTCAACTTTGCAAGTATATTTGATTTTATATGTGCATTTCCTAATAATGTCTGGGCTTACAAATTTGGACACTGATACCAGCAACAACTAGATATATGTTTATATATGATAGATACATGTTTATTTGTGCACACATTTGTTGGTGCTAATATTTGGTAATAGCCTTACTAGTGATTACTGAATCTTACAAATGTGTATGTTGTTGATATTTTGATTCCTCCTTACTTCCTTCCTTATGCAACTTGGATTCCATAGCTCATTACCATAGGCCCTCATTGGCAAAACTCCTCTGTTCACTGTCTTTTTCTCCTTCAGTCATACTTGATCTTTCACAGTCCAATTCTAAAGGAGCCCAAACATCCATCTTCTGCTTTACTGGATGTGTACATCTGGGCAATGCTGAAAATAATCACACATCTAGCAGGTTGGTGTCAGATTCATGGCCACAACCTCAAATGGGTACATGACCATGATATTTTCAAGTAAGCTCACTCTCTTACTGTATTGCTGTGTTAATATTACACTTTTCTTCCATCCTCCTACTATTCTCATATATAGATTGTATATTTTACCCATATTAATGATCTTTCCTCAAAAATTATGTTTCCGTCAAAGTATCCTCATCTTATTTGATGGCAACTCCTTGCCATTTTATCAGGCTTATAGCTCTGGGGACCTTGATACTCCTCTTTTCACATTCTGTCTCTGGTCCATCAGTAAGTTCTCTTTATATTCAAAAGAGTTTCAGAATCTAACATCTTCTTACCTCCTCCACTGTTGCCCATATGATCTGACCTACAATCTTGATTATTTCAATATCTTCCCAATAGATCATGAACCTTGGCTTAATTGTCTTGGCTCTAATTACCATCACTTAAAATAATGCCTGCCACATAATAGATACTCAGTGAGTATTCGATAAATTGAGAAAGTTAGATTGAATGACGCATCAACATTCAAACATAGTTTAAATTTTCCATTAAAAATAACTGACTGTTTTCAACATATGATGCAAGGACTTATTGAAAAGATGGAAGTACCTCCTAAAGTGAGCAATAGATTCAGTGCACTCTGTATCAAAAGCCCAATAACGTTTTTGGAAGAAATATAAAAATCCATCCTAAAATGTTTATGGAATCACAAATGTCCCCAGATCGGAGCAATTCTGAAAAAGAACAAAGTTGGAAAACTAAATTCATTAATCATCTCTTATTTCCATATCTTCCAGTTAATGTTTCATTTTCTACCACCATCAACTCCAATCTTCTCACACCCACCAAACACAAAAGTGTTGCCTCCTTCAGGTCTGTCTACCTTCTCACTTGGCACTTGCGCATCATCTCCCTCTGCATTCTGCTTTCTTGTCCCCCACCATTCCATGTTCAAATTCAAGCAGACACAATCTGTCCATATCTTATATGATCTCCTGGCAGGATTTGACACTCATTTATTTTCTCTATCCATAGGTCTCCAGGTTTTTCTCATACCACTCTGTGTTCTGATTACTTCTCTACTTTTCAAGTTATTTCTCCAACCAGACTTCAGGTGTCAGAGATCCTCAAGACTCAGGACAGGTCCTTTATCTTTTCTCTCCATAGGAGAGAATGAAGAACAGGTGATAAATAACACCTAAGTAAGAAGAAAAGCTAAGTTTATTGCAGAAAATAGTTTGGAAGTGTATCTATCCAAACAATATACCAGACTCCAGGATATTCATGTTCTCATAATTCAACACTAACCTGGTGAAATATAGTCAGTCATTAGTATATATTATACTCAAATGCATTATTAAATTATAAGCTGAATGATCAGAATAATACTAAAAGCATGTCTTTCTACTGGGTCTGTGTGGCAGGCTTCAAATATTTTGAGTGTGAAGAATTTATTTAATTAAATGATGTTTTAAAATCTCAGTGAAATAAATCCACAAAGTAGAAAGAACATAGGCTTGCAGGCAGCCAAATCTAATCCATTATAACATTATAATAGCTATTCAGGGTACTGTGAATTTCTCAACATCTTTGGTCTTCAGTTTTCTATTGAAATTTGGGAATAACAAAGTTTAGCCCATGGCACTATTGTGGACAACAAACTATGTGACATGTGAGCACTTCTTACAAATAGCAATTTTTAAGGGAAATTTTCCTAATTGAAGTGCATTGATATTAAAGTCTGTCATATACCTCAATTTCTGGAATATTATCTTGCCTTTTCTCCTCATTGCCTGAAACATTAATACAATGATGTATATGAAATTTCCCCTCCCATTTTAGAGATTTGTAAATGTTAACAATTAAGGTGACTGATGTTCCATTATTCCTATCTTCCCAGTTCCCTGGAAGATATTTTGGAATCCTTGTAAAAACCCCAATGATCAGTTTCAGGAGAATAGGAATTAGTTCTTCTTTAAATGTTTGGTAGAATTCCCCCGGGAAGCCGTCTGGCCCTGGGCTTTTGTTTGTTTGGAGATTTTTAATGACTGTTTCAATCTCCTTACTGGTTATGGGTCTGTTCAGGCTTTCTATTTCTTCCTGGCTCAGTTGTGGTAGTTTATATGTTTCTAGGAATGCATCCATTTCTTCCAGATTGTCAAATTTATTGCCGTAGAGTTGCTCATAGTATGTTCTTATAATAGTTTGTATTTCTTTGGTGTTAGTTGTGATCTCTCCTCTTTCATTCATGATTTTATTTATTTGGGTCCTTTCTCTTTTCTTTTTGATAAGTCGGGCCAGGGGTTTATCAATTTTATTAATTCTTTCAAAGAACCAGCTCCTAGTTTCGTTGATTTGTTCTATTGTTTTTTTGGTTTCTATTTCATTGATTTCTGCTCTGATCTTTATGATTTCTCTTCTCCTGCTGGGCTTAGGGTTTCTTTCTTGTTCTTTCTCCAGCTCATTTAGGTGTAGGGTTAGGTTGTGTACCTGAGACCTTTCTTGTTTCTTGAGAAAGGCTTGTAGCGCTATATATTTTCCTCTCAGGACTGCCTTTGTTGTGTCCCACAGATTTTGAACCGTTGTATTTTCATTATCATTTGTTTCCATGATTTTTTTCAATTCTTCTTTAATTTCCCGGTTGACCCATTCATTCTTTAGAAGGATGCTGTTTAGTCTCCATGTATTTGGGTTCTTTCCAAACTTCCTTTTGTGGTTGAGTTCTAGCTTTAGAGCATTGTGGTCTGAAAATATGCAGGGAATGATCCCAATCTTTTGATACCGGTTGAGTCCTGATTTAGGACCGAGGATGTGATCTATTCTGGAGAATGTTCCATGTGCACTAGAGAAGAATGTGTATTCTGTTGCTTTGGGGTGAAATATTCTGAATATATCTGTGATGTCCATCTGGTCCAGTGTGTCGTTTAAGGCCTTTATTTCCTTGCTGATCTTTTGCTTGGATGACCTGTCCATTTCAGTGAGGGGAGTGTTAAAGTCCCCTACTATTATTGTATTATTGTTGATGTGTTTCTTTGATTTTGTTATTAATTGGTTTATATAGTTGGCTGCTCCCACATTGGGGGCATAGATATTTAAAATTGTTAAATCTTCTTGTTGGACAGACCCTTTGAGTATGATATAGTGTCCTTCCTCATCTCTTATTATAGTCTTTGGCTTAAAATCTAATTGATCTGATATAAGGATTGCCACTCCTGCTTTCTTCTGATGTCCATTAGCATGGTAAATTCTTTTCCACCCCCTCACTTTAAATCTGGAGGTGTCTTCGGGCTTGAAATGTGTTTCTTGGAGGCAACATATAGATGGGTTTTGTTTTTTTATCCATTCTGATACCCTGTGTCTTTTGACAGGGGCATTTAGCCCATTCACATTCAGGGTAACTATTGAGAGATATGAATTTAGTGCCATTGTATTGCCTGTAAGGTGACTGTTACTGTATATGGTCTCTGTTCCTTTCTGATCTACCACTTGTAGGCTCTCTCTTTGCTTAGAGGACCCCTTTCAATATTTCCTGTAGAGCTGGTTTGGTATTTGCAAATTCTTTCAGTTGTTGTTTGTCCTGGAAGCTTTTAATCTCTCCTTCTATTTTCAATGATAGCCTAGCTGGATATAGTATTCTTGGCTGCATGTTTTTCTCGTTTAGTGCTATTCTCCTGAAACTGTTCCAAAAAAATAGAAATGGAAGGAAAACTTCCAAACTCATTTTATGAGGCCAGCATCACCTTGATCCCAAAACCAGACAAGGATCCCACCAAAAAAGAGAGCTATAGACCAATATCCTTGATGAACACAGATGCGAAAATACTCAACAAAATACTAGCCAATAGGATTCAACAGTACATTAAAAGGATTATTCACCACGACCAAGTGGGATTTATTCCAGGGCTGCAAGGTTGGTTCAACATCCGCAAATCAGTCAATGTGATACAACACATCAATAAAAGAAAGAACAAGAACCATATGATACTCTCAATAGATGCTGAAAAAGCATTTGACAAAGTACAGCATCCCTTCCTGATCAAAACTCTTCAAAGTGTAGGGATAGAGGGCACATACCTCAATATCATCAAAGCCATCTATGAAAAACCCACCGCAAATATCATTCTCAATGGAGAAAAACTGAAAGCTTTTCCGCTAAGGTCAGGAACACGGCAGGGATGTCCATTATCACCACTGCTATTCAACATCGTACTAGAGGTCCTAGCCTCAGCAATCAGACAACAAAAGGAAATTAAAGGCATCCAAATCGGCAAAGAAGAAGTCAAATTATCACTCTTCGCAGATGATATGATACTATATGTGGAAAACCCAAAAGACTCCACTCCAAAACTGCTAGAACTTATACAGGAATTCAGTAAAGTGTCAGGATATAAAATCAATGCACAGAAATCAGTTGCATTTCTCTACACCAACAGCAAGACAGAAGAAAGAGATATTAAGGAGTCAATCCCATTTACAATTGCATCCAAAACCATAAGATACCTAGGAATAAACCTAACCAAAGAGACACAGAATCTATACTCAGAAAACTATAAAGTACTCATGAAAGAAATTGAAGAAGACACAAAGAAATGGAAAAATGTTCCATGCTCCTGGATTGGAAGAATAAATATTGTGAAAATGTCTATGCTACCTAAAGCAATCTACACATTTAATGCAATTCCTATCAAAGTACCATCCATCTTTTTCAAAGAAATTGAACAAATAATGCTAAAATTTATATGGAACCAGAAAAGACCTCGAATAGCCAAAGGGATATTGAAAAAGAAAGCCAACGTTGGTGGCATCACAATTCCGGACTTCAGGCTCTATTACAAAGCTGTCATCATCAAGACAGCATGGTACTGGCACAAAAACAGACACATAGATCAATGGAACAGAATAGAGAGCCCAGAAATAGACCCTCAAATCTATGGTCAACTAATCTTCGACAAAGCAGGAAAGAATGTCCAATGGAAAAAAGACAGCCTTTTCAATAAATGGTGCTGGGAAAATTGGACAGCCACATGCAGAAAAATGAAATTGGACCATTCCCTTACACCACACACAAAAATCGACTCAAAATGGATGAAGGACCTCAATGTACGAAAGGAATCCATCAAAATCCTTGAGGAGAACACGGGCAGCAACCTCTTCGACCTCTGCCGCAGCAACATCTTCCTAGGAACAACGCCAAAGGCAAGGGAAGCAAGGGAAAAAATGAACTACTGGGATTTCATCAAGATCAAAAGCTTTTGCACAGCAAAGGAAACAGTTAACAAAATCAAAAGACAACTGACAGAATGGGAGAAGATATTTGCAAACAACATATCAGATAAAGGACTAGTGTCCAGAATCTATAAAGAACTTAGCAAACTCAACACCCAAAGAACAAATAATCCAATCAAGAAATGGGCAGAGGACATGAACAGACATTTCTGCAAAGAAGACATCCAGATGGCGAACAGACACATGAAAAAGTGCTCCATATCACTCGGCATCAGGGAAATACAAATCAAAACCACAATGAGATATCACCTCACACCAGTCAGAATGGCTAAAATCAACAAGTCAGGAAATGACAGATGCTGGCGAGGATGCGGAGAAAGGGGAACCCTCCTACACTGTTGGTGGGAATGCAAGCTGGTGCAGCCACTCTGGAAAACAGCATGGAGGTTCCTCAAAATGTTGAAAATAGAACTGCCCTATGACCCAGCAATTGCACTATTGGGTATTTACCCTAAAGATACAAATGTAGTGATCCAAAGGGGCACATGCACCCGAATGTTTATAGCAGCAATGTCCACAATAGCCAAACTATGGAAAGAACCTAGATGTCCATCAACAGATGAATGGATCAAGAAGATGTGGTATATATACACAATGGAATACTATGCAGCCATCAAAAGAAATGAAATCTTGCCATTTGCAACAATGTGGATGGAACTAGAGCGTATCATGCTTAGCGAAATAAGTCAAGCAGAGAAAGACAACTATCATATGATCTCCCTGATATGAGGAAGTGGTGATACAACATGGAGGCTTAAGTGGGTAGAAGAAGAATAAATGAAACAAGATGGGATTGGGAGGAAGACAAACCATAAGTGACTCTTAATCTCACAAAACAAACTGAGGGTTGCGGGGGGGAGGGGGTTTGGGAGAAGGGGGTGGGATTATGGACATTGGGGAGGGTATGTGATTTGGTGAGTGCTGTGAAGTGTGTAAACCTGTTGATTCACAGACCTGTACCCCTGGGGATAAAAATATATGTTTATCAAAAATAAAAAATTAAAAAAAAAAAAAACCCCAATGATGTGATAATTACTTTGGTTATTTTCAAAGATATATGAAGTCCTCTGATGTCCTTAATTCACACTTTTTAATTGTTGTGCAAAGTTTAAGGTAAATTGAAGAGGCAAGAAATTGTAAAAAGAATAAATATTGATTTAACTTTTCAGATAAAGAATAAATGCTGTTTAGTTTGGAAAACAGCAGTACTGAAGCCACCATCACTAATACCACTACTAGGTAATTGAACAGCATTTTTAAAAGTGTGCAAAGACTAAGACTGATGCTTTTCAAAGTTCAGTGTGCATATATAGCATCTGGGAGCTTGTTATAATGCAGATTCCAATTAAGTAAATCTGTACTGAGAGCTGGGAATCTGAATTTCTAAGCTCCTGAGTGATTGCCACAGTTTAGGGCTTCAAATTATACTCATTTGCAATGATTTGAAAGCCTTTGCTTGTATAAAGAAATCGGAGTAAAAAAGGAAATCATCCAATTGAACTTCATTTATCATTTAAAAAGGGTTTGGACCATGCAAAAAAAAGTCATCTCCAAGAAGTTTTTATATTTTTAGAAGGCAAAGCGAAGAATGAATAAATACATATGGGAATAAACTCATCCAGTATATTGGAAATAGTGTAGGGTTTGATGCCAGAGATCTGGCTTTGAATTCATCTGGGCCACTCACTAATTGTGTGCTTATGGACAAAACTACCTAAATAACTTTGATCCTCAGTTTACTTATTCATAAAATAAGCTCAGTAATATAAGATTGTTATAAACATTACATGAGAAAACATATCAGCATGAGGAAAAATAAAACTTTGTTTTTCTTTTTCAACATAGCTTTATTTTTTTATTTTTTTTTAAGATTTTATTTATTTATTTGAGAGAGAATGAGTGAGAGAGAGCATGAGAGAGGAGAAGGTCAGAGGGGGAAGCAGACTCCATGGAGCTGGGATCCCGATGCGGGACTCGATCCTGAAAGTCCGGGATCATGACCTAAGCTGAAAGCAGTCACTCAACCCACTGAGCCACCCAGGCACCCGAGAACTTTATTTTTTACATGTTGTCTATACCATATATTACCCTCCATACTAGCACTGTTTACAGTATGACTATGGCAAACTTTTTTCTATTTTAAATAATTATGTAAAAGTTAATCATTACAATGCAAATGTAAATAATATCTATCATATTTAATGGTGAGTCTTTGATAGGAATCAAAAGATGTAATTATTTCCATGCTAATGGACAAGTATCTTTTTATAACACAATGACTGAAACACACTATCAAAAAATTATGAATTATCTATTTGTACACATGTACATGAAATGAGAAGACCTGCCATTCAAGACTCAGCTCTGCTATTAATTTATGTTTTCTTGGGAAAGCTACTTAATTTCTTTTTTTTTTTAATTTATTTATTTGACAGACAGAAATCACAAGTAGGCAGAGAGAGACAGGCGCGGGTGGGGGGAGGCAGGCTCCCTGCTGAGCAGAGAGCCTGATGCGGGGCTTGATCCCAGGACCCTGAGATCATGACCTGAGCTGAAGGCAGAGGCTTTAACCCACTGAGCCACCCAGGCACCCCAAAGCTACTTAATTTCTATGGATTTTGGTTTCCTAATCTGGAAAATCATATTGGATTACAACTAAAATCTCTTCCACCTCTAAGATTCTAATCCCCACCCTATTACGGTTCTTGCAACTGCCTGAAAGTTTAGCCAGCTGGATGTAAATACCATGGCACAATAGGGAGACTGTTCTTTGAACAGTCAAATATGAATCATCTGCGTAAATTCAACACTCATCACATGAATATATTTACATTCAGTTAATATTTTATGCTGATAAAAATCACTAGATATGAATGATAAGTCATTTAGATATGATAGAATCATTTTGATATGAATCTAAAATGACAAATATTGAACATTTGCTAGCTGTTCTTCCAGACATTTTTTTTTTTTTTTTACAAAATTTAAGTTGTTAAATCCTCATTAAACCTTATGAAGTAGGTGCTGTTATTGTCTCCATTTTACAGTTGAGGAAGCTAAGGCATGAGGAGATTAACTTGCCTATGGTCATTCAGAGTTACGGTCCCCATGACTTGGCTTTGGAGGTTATATTCTTAACCAGTATGATAAGCAACCTATGTCACCATAACCATAAATGTTTCTTAATTCATAGTTTATTTCATTTGTCAGGTAGGAACACTGAATTGACTTTTTATTAGTTGATTTATGTACACGAGACTCCTGTAAAATCATTCTGTCAACCACGTTAAAGATTGCCCTCACGAGCATTTTGGCCAAACATTATTTTGTTGCAGTATCCTGTGTAGTCACATGCTTGACAGACTTTCGATACCTACTTCACCCTGTCACCCCGTGCCCTCACCGCACCATTCTTCCCTCAGATAAGAGAAAATTATGCTTAAGGGACCCAAGAAATGAAAATCATCAGAAAGTAACTCATTCTTTTTTTGTTAGTACATTTGAAACCATTAAAGGAGAGGGATTTTCTTCTGGCTAATATTGCAACACATTTATGCAGTTTCTAGGAAAAATAGTTCACTGCATTTTTTTGGTAACAAGTCAAGTACATATAAATTCAGGTCCAGGTTAAGTAGTTATGCTTTTTGAAGATTTTATATCTGGTGTGGTCTGCTCAGTGTCACCAGGTTTCCACAGCAATGTAGCTGTAACATTCCTTCTGAGAGAACTCGCATCAGGCTCACTGGAGCAGATTTATGTCATCGACCCCCACAAGGTATTAATCATTCTTTGAGGTCATTTTCAGCTATCAAAGTAGGTGCATTTGAAAAAAAAAATTGCTAAAACTGCTTTCAAGTCAGGTCTCGTGACTAGTTTTCGTGGTGGAAAAACAAAAGTTGAAAATTCACAAAACAAATTTCTTGGCAGAGAAAGTATGAAGATTGAGGTTTTGATGAGGGTGTTGCCATTCATTAGCGCACTTACAAAATGTCTGTGTTATGAAAGCCAGGGCACACTAAGAGGAAAATAAACAGATTTATCAGCCTGGTTACAATTTTACGAGGTACAATGTTGAAAAGTTTCCACTGTCTGTGTGAAATCCGGACAAGATAATTCAGACATGGCTTGGACTGATGTGACTTTTTTGTCTGGTGCTAGAAAATGTATTAACAGCCAGATATACTTCTCATCTGAGGCTAGGCCAGGTTCTAAAGAACTGTTTATATTTTAAAGATTTTATCTTTGTAGAAGTCAGCCAGCCAGTTCTGGTACATGAATGGGAGCTGCTTTTTACCTAACTAAGTATCTGTAGTGAAACTGAGGGGAATGAGAGCGCTGACATTTAGTCAGGACTATTTCATTGTCAAGTGCTTCAGAACGTGGCTGACAGAGGAATTTCACCTCCGTGGAAAAGCCCAGAGGCCTAAACTCTACCTGAATCTGGGCTTGCAGTGTAGGGAGAGGAAGCAGATATTTAAAGGTGGTCTGAGATGTATAAAGACTACAGTGAGTCCATGGAAAGCAGACTCATAAAGAGTCTTTTATTTGAAATTTCTATCTGTATGTGCATATGAGTATTTTGTACTTATATGCATGTAATTTCAGAAAGAGATAGACATAGAATTGTAAGAGGAACCACCAACTGAAAACATCTTTTCCAAACTATTCTGTCCCACCACTTTCCTCCTCATCCCTAAGTGAGATCTTATAGCTTGAGGATTTTTTATGCACAGTTGATTCCAAAACCCACATCTAAGAGAGTGCTGACATCCTTGGTGAAGCTGTTCATTTTGGGACAATACTTTCTGGTTTCTACAGGAATTTAAGATGGTTGGGGATGCAACTCAGCTATTTCCAAGGAGTTGTGTTCTTGATGCTTCTTATTTTCCAACTCTAGTAGTTTGAACAATAGAATTTTTTTCCTACTATAAAAATATTTAAAAGTAGTTTTTTTCCACACTTTCTTGAAACACTTACCAGTGTCTTAAAGTCTTATCCAAATTCATATGTATATCAAGGAGATTTTGCCCAACTTTTTGAGGCTTACCCAATTTATGAGCACAGTGTGAAATATCTCAAATTCAGGCAGTAAAAGAAGGAGTTTAATGTTTTTAGGAACTGTAATTCCTTTTCAGTAGCAACAAATATTGACTAGATTCTGTAGGGTGAAGAGTGATTTAATGAATAATTTCCCAAGGCTACTTGGAAGTTTACATGTCTTCTTCCTGACCATGACCAACCCTTTACCCCATAGAACTTCTGTCCAACAGTCTAGTATCTCGTATCATACTCTTCAGAAATAAATATGCTATATTTTCCCCATATATATAAAAATCCAACATAAGACTTTAAATCAACAAATATTAAGTATATACTTGTTATACTCAGTCCATATTAGATAAGGCAAACCTTAGGTCAGATGGGAAATAATGAACCTATTATGTATAGACTTGGTTACTCCGGTATGACAGCGGTGGGATTGCATAAGGTAGAGGGAAAATTCCAAAGAGGAAGATAACTCTACTTCGAGCCACTATCTTTGATTCACCTATTAAATGTGACTGTTTCATCCTACCTTAAATGTTCTCTGCAACTGCCTTTATATCGATGTAGAAGATAGATACTTGGGATGAAATAACGCAGCATAGTTTGAAGAGGTCTCCCTCTCTAGACTTAGCCTATTTGTTGTCCCAAATGCTAATTTGGTTTCTCACTGGCTCCTATAGACTGAATGTTCATGTCCCTTCTGAATGCATATGTTAAATCTTGATACCAAATGTGACAGTATTAAGAGGTGGGGCCTTTGGGAGGTGATTCGAGCATAAGGATAGAAGATAGAGCCCTCATGAATGGGGTTAGTGCCCTTATGAAAGAGGCTTCGGAGAGCTCTCTTGCCCCCTTTTAATCATGTGAGGTTACAGTGACAAGGCAGCCAGCTGTGAACCAGGAAGCTGGCCCTCACCAGATAACAAATCTACTAGGGCCTTGATCTTGGACTTTTTAGCCTCCAGAAGTTTGAGAAATCAATTTTTCTTGTTTCTAAGCTACCCAGTCTGTGGTATTTTGTTATCAATCCAGATGGACTAACACTCTGGCTTGTGGCCTACTTTTATAATCTGAAGTTTTGGGTAGTAGCTTTCTTTGATGTTTGAAGAAGGTGATATAGTACTTACTTCATAATAGTGTGTATTTGTGTGTGTGTGTGTGTGAGAGAGAGAGAGAGAGAGAGAGAAAGAGAGAGAGAGAGTCTTCCAAATCTAATTGTGTAATAGATACCATTTTATTTTCACAGTCTTTTTTTATTATAGATATGAGAAGCAGAGTAATAAAAGTCATAGAAAATAAGACAAAATCATTTTATAGTAAATAATGTACTTTTTCAAATCTAAAGTAACATGAAAAGGCATCATTGATTTACTAACACCTTCTTTGAAAATCTACTTTTTAAAAAGTCCACTACAAAGGTATGCATCAGTTATAAAAAAAAATGCATACTAATTATGGAACTATGAAAAGGTAAAAATAAGTAATTGCTTATAATTATGGAAATACAGTAGTTTTTCTCTTCTTCTTTATGTATCAAATTATTTTACCAGACATGTTATTAAATTATATTGATTCATAAATACTTGAGCGCCACTCATTTATTCTATAACAATACTTTATTATTCTGGGTGGTCGGACATACAAAAAACTTAGAGAATAGAATTCTAAAATGGAAAGTAATTGTGCTCTCCCTCTATCTAAACTTGTTCTTGGAACAGTTTTGCTTTGAGAACTGTAATAATGCTAAGGTTCATGAACCTTCTCTCTGTCTCTTCAGAAACTTATCCAGATCAGCATTTCCCCATCTTTCATGGAATAAAAGGTGGGGATGTGGTCAGTTTTTCTGGGACATGTTGCCAAAACTTTAAGGTTATATCAACAATAGAGTGGATATAAGAATGAACTATCCTTTCTATTAAGATGGGAAGAAAAGAGACCCAATTTCATTTAGAGGTTTGCTTTGAACATTTTCTCTGTGTTCTGAAGTGACCTGAAGTTGCTTCTACCACCACACCCAATCCCACAAGGATTTTAATTGGCATGCCTGATAATATTGTTTTAAATTTAGTAGGGAAGGCCTCCCACCACTCACTGTTTCTATAGAGCATTATTGAACTCTTGGGGAATTTTTCCTCCAAAGAAAGCATGGAATTCCTCTCTGAAATATTTATTTCTCTAGGACTCCAAATGGAAGTGTCTGGAATAAAAAAGAGAGTGCGAATGAGAAAGTGAGAGAGTAGGAGAGAGACGGGGAGTGGGGGAAGGAAGGAGGGAGAAAAAGATTCTTGGCAAATAACTCTTTGGGGATTTTTGCACATTTGCATTCAGCTGAGAATATATTTGACTTTTGCCAAGTGAGATTTGGAAGATGCTAACAAAAACTTCAAAAGTGTGAAGGAAAATTTACTGATCATTTCTTCTATCTTTGGAAATATACTTATTTTCAAATTACTCAATAGGATGAAGGTAAATGACTATTTATTTGCTGTTTGTTGTCTAATAAGCAGACATCATTGGACTAAAATCATCTTTTTCTTGAGCTTTTAGGTTGCATCTAAATGCTAGGCTGCAATAATAGACCCATTTAGGGTCCTGCCAAGATTTTTTTTTCCTGATAGTAATTTTCCAGTAGTATGCTCAAATTAAATTCTAAGATTTCCAGAATATTTAGGCCATGGTGAGAGATGTCCTCTGTTCTGGCTGGATGACATACCTTCTATAAGTTTACCCCTATCAAAAGCAAAGAATCTACATTTCTTTTTTTTTTTTTTTCCTTTTTTTTTTTTTTTTTTAAATCTACATTTCTTTTAATTTGCTTGTTCTAGTGTGAAACTTCACTGTTGGATACTTTTAGGGAATATATAACCATGTTTAATTCCCTTCTTATTATATTCTTCAGATGATCTCAAATGAGCTACATCATTGCTTATGCATCCTACAGAGATAATCACCAAAGAGTGAATTTTGGCTGATAGACACTGATGCCTGGAAGACCAATCAAAATGAAGAGCCAGAGTCAAGATCCTGATTCCCTTCCTGCCATCACGTCCAAAGTAGCCTTTTTCATGCATCCAGGTAATGCTTGGGCTCTCAATCCAAGATTAAAAACATCTGCTAGAGGACTTGTCAAACAGTCTTGGAACACTTAGTCGAATTCACAGGAACTCCATCTGGGACTGGTGATACTTACTTCTTTCATATCTTTAATTGTTTCTAGCACCTCCATAGATCAAAGTTCTCTCCATAATCCTTTCTTTCCATCATGGCATATTTACCCATTTTATATCAAAATATATAATCTTTACCATCTGGTTTCATAGAGGAATATAAATCTTTATCAAAGTAGATTAACATTAAGTAACTTTTTTTCCGGCACTGTGAGCCTGTATTTCTTTCTTATGTGCAAATTTAAGGAAATCATCCTCTCTTCCATGTTAGACTTTAAATATAGAAACAGGATTCCTAGGCTTTTCTAACTGTGGAGTACTTTTACATGTTGCCTTGTGCTTGAATTTAGAAGTTCAAAGGAAGTTAGTGTTTCGATACCCTTCATCTTCTGTACTAGAATGATATATGTTATTCTTACAACAAATATCACTTGATCTGGATTATACTTTTGCACATTTGCAAATCTGTGTCATGTCATAAAGCAAATAATCAACAAGACTTAATTAGTTTTTAACAATTTTTAGTACTTGGTCTGACTAGTTTATAGTTGGTCCTCAGTAAATTGTATTAATAATACAGTAGATTATTGTATTATTATATAATCATAACACTTGTGTTAAATTATAGATTTTCATGTTAAAATGAAAATTGTAAATCATCTAAATGTTGTAAAGCCTTAAATAATAGAAGGCTAAAATTATTACACATACACAGAAATATTATGTCATGATCTGATTCATACAAATGAATGTATCGTTCTAGTTGTTATAATTCATAAGCCCCTATAAAACATTATTCCTATTTCATACTCTATTCTTAGAATACTTCATATTTTCCCACTATTACACATCTAATGGATTCTTTTGTCTTGTACACAATGTAGTAGTTTATTGCTTCTACTCACCCCACACTTTCTATCATGCACACAATCTGGGTTTCTTTGTTTGTTTTAAGATCTTATTTATTTATTTGACACAGAGAGAGAGAGAGATCACAAGTAGGCAGAGAGAGGGGGGAAATCAGGAAGCAGGCTCCCTGCTGAACAGAGGAGCGCCAATGCGGCGCTCGATCCCAGGACCCTGAGATCATGACCTGAGCCAAAGGCAGGGGTCTGACCCACTGAGCCAGGTGCCCCCACAGTCTGGGTTTTTAATACAAACAGCACATTTTTTACCAGAAAGTAGGTGGTTAAATCTTAAAATGTTTGTGTTGCTAATTTCTTTTTTATAGCTAAATATTACTTTTTATTTCCAGTTTCTGATTGGTTGTTAGTGAGTCACTCTTGAAAACACAGACAGAATTCTCATTAATTACTATCAATAAGATAAATTCACATTCTCTCAAATTCCCAACACTGAAGAGCAGGCATGGACTCAAGAGACACTTTTAAGTGAGGAGACCTTACTATAAAAAGTGTTTTAGAATTTGGTAGATGTAGCCTTTTTATCCATTTTGGATAGTTACCAATTCTCTAATCCTAGTGTTAAAGGTAACACCTCAATCATATTCCTCTTACCCGGGACTAAAAAAATGTTTCTTTCTAAGACAAAGACCCTTTCCAGGGAGCACACCATAAATTCTAAATATACCTCAATATTATTCTATTATGACATATGCCACTGAAAACTATGAAAAATGAGCTAATTTTAAAGCAAAGCTTTGAAAAGATAGCATTACTTATAATAGCATCTATCCTATTGAACTTCAAAGAGTGAAGTATTTTAGCAGCAAATGTCAAGGCTCTATTGGGGAAATCTGTAGAGGGAAAAGAAAAATATCTAAGGTCATATAGAATACAACAATTTTTATTGAAATTATAGCTCAAGAAACTTTGGGATTTTGATATAACATCATATTTACATTGACAAAATGAAATATTTATGTTTCAAACATTAAATTTACAAATATATAGTTATTTTAAAAATAGATGTAATTTTTAAATATATACAGTGGTACTTTTTTCCCCCTGAATTAACTGCTGCTATATAAAATGCCTCAGAGAGGAGAGGAGAGGAGAAGGACCCTTGAAGTGTGATTCCAAAGGCATGTTTTAATTTAATATCTGATACTAACTAGATAATTATAGGCAATATATTTTTTTTGCCTCTGGGCCTCTTATGTAAAATTAAAGGAGTGGACTGTATGATTTTTAGAGTTACTTTAAACACTGAACTTTATGATCTTTTTTTAAATTTATTCATTTGACAGACAGAGATCACAAGCAGGCAGAGGCAGGCAGAGAGAGAGGAAGGGAAGCAGGCTCCCTGCTGAGCAGAGAGCCCGATGCGGGGCTCCATCCCAGGACCCCGGGATCATGACCTGAGCTGAAGGCAGAGGCTTTAACCCACTGAGCCACCCAAGCACCCCTGAAATTTATGATCTTATAGAAAATATTTAGATTATAATCACTGTACTCAAGCCAAACACCACATAAAACCCTACAGCGTCATCCCAACCCTCACCTGTAAAAGCTGAGTGAGGAGGCTAAAATTTGCCTTCATGAGGTTGTAATGAGGCACCTCAGTACCCCCCAACTGGTGATATTAGAGAAAGCCACGTAGAGAGCTGAGACTTTCATCCCTGCTGGCCACTAATAAGCCCTCTTCTAACCCTCAGTGTCTATGGAGACCAACTAGGGAGACTGGACTTTTACTCCCACCCAGGAACAATAAGACATCCACCCCTTCCCATGTTTCCTGGGTGGTATCAGAGGAGCCCTGGTGGAAAGTCAGGACTTTCACAATAGCTAAGCTCACCCAACAGTAATGAGGAGTTTCTTTCTTGTGTCAGTGGTGGATAGGTGGGAAATTGGACTTTAACCACTACCTAACAGTAATGATGAACTGCCCCCCTTACCTGCCAGAACAGTGTCAGAGAAAGCTAGCTAGAATAGAAGATTAAAATAAGATCCAGAGTCTCTGAAGATAATGCAAAAATGTTCTGGTTACAATAGAAAATTACCCATCATACCAAGAACCAGGAAGATGCAAAGAATAATCAAAAGATACCAACATCAAGATAACCTAATTGTTAGAATTATTTGACAAGTATCTTAAAAGACCCATCATAAAAATACTTCAGTGAGCAACTAAAAACGTACTTGAAGCAAATAAAAAATTAGAAAGTCTTAGCAAATACTTGATGATGTAAAGAAGAACCAAACAGAAACTTTATGACTGAAAAATACAATGACCAAGATTAAAAGGCTCAATGGCAGAAAGTAAGGGACAAAGGAAAGGGTAGCTACAATTTAAATTACTCAATTTGAACTACAGAGTTTAAATAAACTAAACATAAATGAGCAATGCCTCAGGGACCTTAGAAATTATAACAAAAAATCTAATTAATGTCATGGGAGTTCTAGAAGGAGGAAAGAAAGAAGGCAAGGCTGAAAAAATACTCAAAGAAATAATGACTGAAAACTTCTCAAATTTGGCAAGAAATATAAACCTACAGATTTAGGACACTGAGTGAGCCCCACAGAAATTAATGTCAGAGCACCTCAAAATTAAGACTACTGAAAATGGGGGGTGCCTGGGTGGCTCAGTTCTTAAGTGTCTGCCTTTGGCCCCAGTCATGATCCCAGGGTCCTGGGATCGAGCTCCACATTGAGTTCTCTGCTTGGCGGGAAGCCTGCTTCTCCCTCTCCCATTCCTTCTGCTTGTGTTCCCTTTCTCGCTGTGTCTTTCTCTGTCAAATAAATAAATAAAATCTTAAAAAAGAAAAGACTACTGACAATAAAGGACAAACAAATCTTGAAGCAGTCAGAGAGATATAACACCTCACATACAGGAGAAAGACAATTAGAATGATACCCTTCTTTTAAGAATGCATGGAAACAAGAAGGAAGTGGCACAATATTGATTTTTCAGGTGTTAAAGGAAAGAAATTGTCAACTCAGTCTTATAGCTAGTGAATCTCTCTCACTAAGAGAGATTTACTCTTAGTGAGACAAACTAAGGGAATTTGTCCCAGGAGACCTACCCTAAAAGAATGGCCGAAGAATTTCTCTAAACAGGAAGGAAAACAATATGAGAAAGAGCCTTAGAATATCAGGAACAAAGGACATAATAAGCAAAAACATGAGTAAATATAAGTGGCTTTTATTCTCCTTTTGATTTTTTAAAATTGTTTGATGGTTGAAGCAAAAATTATAAAACTGTCAAATGTGGTTCTAAATACATGTGGAGGAGATATTTAAGACAATTATAAATGGGTGAGAATAATAAGAAGTAAGGGAAGCTAAGGTTTCTATACCTGCCTTGAAATGGTAAAATGAGGACAACAGTAAACTGTGGTATATGTTTGACGTAATACTTAGAGCAACTAAGGAATCTATACAAAGAGGTATACTCAAAATATTGTAGATATGTCAAAACGGAATTCTAAAAAGTTCAAGTAATCCACAGGATGGCATGAAAAATAAAACAGAAATGAAAACCAGAAGGAGCAAACAAAAACAGAATGGCAAACCCTACATACATCAATAACAACACTAACTGTAAAAAAATCTAAATATGCCAACTAAAAATGGAACTTTGGGAGATTGGATTAAAAAACATGGCCCAACCATATGCAGGTGACAATAAAATTACTTCAAACAGAATTGAAAAGGTAGGTAGAAAGCAAAGGGATGGAAAAAGATATACCATGTGAATATTAATCAAAGGAAAGTAGGAGTGGCTATACTGATAGAAGACTTCAGGACGAAGGAAATTACCAGAGACAGAGAAGGATGTGGTATAATTATAAAAGGACAAATCCACAAAGACGTAGCTATCTTTAATATGTATGCACTAGGGGCGCCTGGGTGGTTCAGTGGGTTAAGCCTCTGCCTTCAGCTCACGTCATGGTCTCAGGGTCCTGGGATCAAGCCCCGCATTGGGCTCTCTGCTCAGTGGAGAGCCTGCCTACCCCTCTCTCTCTGGATGCCTCTCTGCCGACTTGTGCTCTCTCTCTTTGTCAAATAAATAAATAAATAATCTTTAAAAAGAAAAATATGTATGCACTAGATAATAGAGAAACTACAGTAGGGAAAATAAACTCACAGAACTGAAAGGAGAAATAGACAAATCCACAATTAGAGTGGATCCAGGGCTTGGCAATGAATTCTTAGACTTGACACAAAAGGTGCAATCCATAAAAAGAAACACTCATAAACTGACCTTAAATAAAAATTAAAAATTTCTTCTGCAAAAGATCCTACAGACTAGAAGTGTAAGATCAGGATGCCAGAATGGTTGGTTTTTTACCAAGACTCCCTTTCTGGCTTGTAAATGGCTGCCTTCTCACTGTATCCTCACATGTCAGAGTTAGGGGGTGGAGAGGATTTCTTCTTTTTCTTATAAGGGCACTAATCCCATTATGAAGGCCCAGCCTTATGACCTCCTTTAACCCCAATTACCTCTCAAAGACCCCATCTCCAAATACCATCATATCGGGTGTTAGGGCTTCAATGTGTGTATTTGGGAGGCAGGACACAAACATTTAGTCCATACAAAGGAGGAATACTAAAAATCCCCAAATTAGAAAATATGTAGTTGAATACTTAGGTGTGCATTCAGTTTCATACCAACCCCCCGGATCTTTAAGGAGACCTGACTATTTTAGAGTTCATTTGAAATTGGGAAAGAGTCTAAAAGAATTGCAGCAAGCCCTTTGGTGTTTTCCATGAGGATAATCAACAGCATTGTTTGATTATGTTTATATGGATAAATATGTTTATTTATGGATAATGTTAGGTCTCCTTGAATGAATGTCTTCTATGTAAATAGACCTGAAATTCACACTATTCAGAACTATCTGTTGGTTTAGATTATTTTACATTACACTGTTTGTATGATATTGAAACATGGTGGTCTCTTTGCAGATCTCTATTCCCAGCCCCACATTAGATGAGTTTCCAGTTAAGCTGTCTAGGGAACTGGGCTCTAGATAAATAAAGAGAAAAATGCTAGATAAAATGTTGAGAAAGAATACTCACACCTTGATGTTTATAGAAATATGATTGCTCTTTTTTAGGATTAATTCTTTTCTACTTTTTTTTTTATTTTAAAAAAGGAACTTAAAATAAACTTAACATGGTGCCCAGCTGCACATTGGATTCAG
Organism: Mustela nigripes; assembly: GCF_022355385.1. Taxonomy (NCBI): domain Eukaryota; kingdom Metazoa; phylum Chordata; class Mammalia; order Carnivora; family Mustelidae; genus Mustela; species Mustela nigripes. The sequence continues at coordinate 55,156,821 of NC_081560.1, read as the reverse complement.
ATGGGAATTCCCAAGTAACTTGTGCTATTGCTATAAAAACTACAGACAATCCATGTCTAAAAATTTTAAAGGGAATCTTTAAATTACTCAAAGAATTTGGGGTTTGAAATAATTCCATAGTGAACAAAGTTTACAATGAGCAATCCTAAATGATCCTGATGAGTGAAACTATAGCCATTCAGAAAGGGAGTGAAGAGAAAAAAAAAAATAATGAGGAAATGAGGAATACTTGTTAAATAAATGGACATGAAGAATTTGGGTTGAACATTTTGGAATTATTGGAGCTGGGAGAATGCCTAGTGATCGGTATAAATACTTAGAGTTGGTAATTAGTAAGGACTAGTTGATAGATGTGTTCTTAAATTCACTATCTGCTATTTTACAGATATGCAAATACTTTATATGACATCTCTCCCTCCTAATACCATCACACTGGGGGGTAGGGTTTAATGTACAAATTTTAGAGGGACTCAAACTTTCCACCAGAATGTCAAAAATGTCAGTAGAGGTTTGGATGGTGGTGGTAGTGTTTTGTTTGTTTTCAAGCAGAAGCGTAGATGGAAAGAAGTAAGGAAATATGCATGCATACTCATCGCCTTTTTCTCACACAGGAGGTAGAGTGTCATAAAAAGTTTTGTCCATTCTTTTTTTTAAAATCTAATGTAATATCCTTGAAATCCCTCAATATCAGTGGATAGAGATATTCACTCTTCATAGCTTGATAGTCTTCCATTTTATGAAAGTACGACTGTTTATTCGTACACTCTCCTATGTATGGGCATTTAGGTCATTTCTAATATTTTGATATTGCAAATAATACTTGAGCATATGTTTTTATATTTGGGGGGATGTATCCTTAAGTTAAATTATTAAAAATTGAGTTTGTGGACAAAGATTAAATATGAGCATCTTTTTGTATGTTTAAGGGCCATTTGTATATATTTGCCTATGAACTATCTATTAATAATCTTTGCACCTTTTCTAAATGATTTTGGCCTTTTTATCTCTTGTTTTTTAAGAGTTCTTTACTACGAGGGGTTGTTCTAAGGGACACACTGGTATGTTGTAATAAGTGCCCAAGCAACATTACAGCGAAAATTAAGAACTAAAATATGCAGATGATTTCCTTCTTTTAAAAAAGAAAAGCAAATATAAGGCCATCCCTAGAAAATAATGCTCTCTATCCATTGCTTTCCAGCCTAGCTTGTTGCATAGAAGAGAAAAAATAAGAGCTCACCAGCCCTCTGAGAACTGTATTTAACTCAGGTAAGCCTACGAGAACTATGTTCAAGTGTCCTCTTTCTTGTATGATGAGAAACAAACATGCAGTCAAACAGTTCTCTTCAAAATAATCCATATGGCATTTATAAATATTTCCATTCTTATTTGGTTGATAGAGAGTACAGTTCTCTATATATTGTTACCCATTAACTTGATTATCATTGTCAAAGCAGTCCTCTGTGCCCACTGGCTGGAACACTGCCTTCATAGAAACGTTCGGCGGTACATTACAACACAAATCGTCTTTATCTCCGTATCATTCTTCAGAGCACACCCCTCTCGTTTTCCCACTTTATGTAATACATATACCTTGGGGAATCTTTATTATTACTAGCCTATTATTCTAAGCCATAATTATCTGGATTGGAACACACCGGATTCCCTAGGTATATATTTGTACAATATTATTATGAGTCACATCAGCCAACTTCAGTCGTTCCTCCCCTCCTCCCCCTCTCTTTTTCCCTCTTTCCTTGGTCCCTCATTCCCTTCTTTCCTTCCTCCCTCTTCTCTCCCCCCTCCTGACTTCTTTACTTCCTTTTCTGTAACATGTTCATATGTCTTCTCAGACCCAAGTTTATTCCACGTGAGGCCTTTCTCCATTATAACTTTGTCCTTTCAGAGATAGTTCAGCATGGATTTGTAGACCATGTACTTCAGATTACAGAACAAACAAAATTGCCTCAAGTTAGGTAATCAGGTGCTGCTGATTGCATTCTTTTTTTTTACCACATGTTTAAAGATTCAGGTTAAAGCCTGAATTTTTATGGCAATGAGCATGTGTGTTTGTGTGTGTTTTTCTTTTCATTTTGCAATTTGCTGGTAGAAGATTTACTGATGAGAACACTGACTTAGACAAAATAAAAATCCACTCAACAGGGCCATGTATCACGTGTTTAAAAACGGAATGCTCCCATTTTGCAGTTTATTACCCCTGCCTAAGTACTTTTCCACTACTTTGGAACCTTTTATTCATTATTTCTCCATTTTCCTTTTTGCTACTATTCAGATTCATCCCCATTCTGATTATAAATAAAAAAGTTGCTTCTTGACGTATATAATTACTCAGTCTGCAGCCTGAGATAGAACTTCTTTCAAAAAGAATTAGATTTCTCTCAACTAATGAGTCATTAAGTTTCATATCTCTTGCCAACTACATCTTATCTTTTATTTAATGTGATGTGCTGAATCCAGAAATCTCCCTGAATGCCAAAATATTCTCTCCCTCTCTCTACACTCTTTCTCTGGGGATCCATACATTTGTTCACTCATCTCAGCTCTGATCCACATGCCTGCTCTTTCCATTCCAGCCATCTCCATGAGCTGCCAGTCACATTGTGTTTGGCCGGAAGGCTTGGGCCTTTTGAATTTGTGCAGCCAAATATCCACAGACTGGGCTCACTCCACCCAGCACGTTTGGATTTTGGTTTCAGCATTATTTTTCACACAGACTTCCAGAAACGAGAGGTGCTCTTACCAAATCCCCATGCCACCTGGCTCTTTCTCCTTACTTATATTTCCCATTTTCCCAGCTGCGGTGTAAGTGCCAACCTAAGAGTAGATAGTAAAAGACTCTTGGGAGTGCACTGGGTTTCACAATCAATGTGTGCTGCCTGCTGCTGCCTCCGGGGCTTATTTACTGAAAATTTTACAATTTTGTATTTTCTTCTAAGCCACCTCAGCAAAGGTTTTGACTTTCAGTGGTGGAAGATGATAGAATGATGACAGGTTGGCATGAGGTAGCTTTTGCCAGCTGAATGAAAAGAACCTTAAAGACTTTGGAGAAAGCATCTAGGAATAACCAGACAGCATTTCCTTTGAAAACTCTTTATAGTTCAGCTGAGTAGCTATCAAATACTAAAGGTAGCCTGTTTGCTTCTCACAGTGGCGTTGTTTTCTTCTCAAAATTTGGAGTGAAAGAATTGGGAATTAGCAGCTCTAGGTTTCATTACCTTACATTTGATGGTGTTTATTATTAGAATATGCAAATACCAGTCATTTTGACCAAAAGGATTAAAGAATACCATTCCATCATAGATAATTTGTTGCTTGTGCTTCTTAAATATAAAAAATAATAATAATTTCATTTCTTGACTCCACCTCCCTAAAATGGGGGACCTATTATTAGTTAAAACTGTTAGCCTTCAGGTAGAGGATAGTTTTGCTGCCTTCCTTTTAACAGGTTTTTACTTTCTTTCTTTCTTTTTCTATTTATTTATTTGACAGAGAAAGAGATCAGAAGTAGGCATAAAGGCAGGCAGAGAGAGGGGGGAAACAGGCTCCCTGCTGAGCAGAGAGCCTGATGCGGGGCTGGATCTCAGGACCCCAGGACCATGACCTGAGCTGAAGGCAGAGGCTTAACCCACTGAGCCACCCAGGCGCCCCTTAACAGGTTTTTATTTATTTATTTATTTATTTATTTATTTATTTAAAGATTTTATTTATTTATCAGAGAGAGGGGTGGGGAGAGAGCGAGCACAGGCAGGCAGAATGGCAGGCAGAGGCAGAGGGAGAAGCAGGCTCCCCGCCGAGCAAGGAGCCCGATGTGGGACTCGATCCAGGATGCTGGGATCATGACCTGAGCCAAAGGCAGCCACTCAATCAACTGAGCCACCCAGGTGTCCCTTAACAGGTTTTTAAATCATCACAGATACCAAATGGAGAGAGCCCTGTACCATATTACTCCTATAAGTTGAGAAATCAGAACTATAGGATACTAAACTGCCAGTGGCATGCATTTGACACAGTTTTCTCACCTGTATCTGGACCAAAACACACCCTAAGTCTTATGGATACAGGATGCTAAGGCTGCAGGTCACATCACAATGACATCCGTGAGATTTCTGAGCATTGAAGGAGTCATCATAGTGGCCTAGTATTTGGCTCTCAGCTTTTTATGTCCAGGATTTCAGGATATCAGTTCTACGTTGAGATCTTGAGGAAGTTATGAGTCTGATTATATGTACCAGAAATACATTTATAAGGCAATTTTCAGGTATATGTATTTATCTTGGAAGACATCCTTCCAGGAATCAAAATTTCTACTATACAAGATACCCCACTCCTAATACCAAACCATTTAGAAGCCAAATCAGCAAGCAGAAATTGTTTGAGGAGTATGAGATCATACAGAAAGACTAGAATGGGATTGAAGTCTTCTTCATTAAGCACTTGGAACATTGTTGTGCTACAGATTTCTTCCTTTTGAGGAAAGGATATGTTACTTGAATCTTCCATACACAGTTTCCCTCACACACTCGCTTATTCTCTTACTCTCTTGCTCCTTCTCTTTTTCTCTGTTCCTTTCTAAAATTGGTCTGATAACCATCAGTACTTTTTTTTTTTCCTGGCAAGCTCTCTTTTTTTCATATTCCATTATAACTATCTTTCACTCTCATTGCAATAGTACCTTCCTTCATTTCAACATAGTTTCATACTATGTTACAACTCACAAGGGTATAGGGTTTTTTTTTTTTAATTGCCCAGCAGAATTACTATTTCCCAGTGTTTAAAAGATTATTACTATTGATAAAATTTCCAAACACTTTTTGTTTGCCTTAAATAATTTTGGACAAAGAATCCAATCCATCCATGGTGTATACCTTCTACTTAGCTTTCCTCATAGTTGCTGAAATTTCCTTTGGGAGTCCGTCTATCTTTCAGAACTTTAAAAACCGTATACATCTAGATTTTTCTTCCTAAATGGCTCTTTTACAAGAGTCATTGAAATTAGAAGTGCCATCTTCAGTGACACTGCATGAGAGAAAAAACTGCCTTTGATTCCCTGCACCATAACCAACAATTTTATCAAATAAGGAATAGATTAGAGAGAGTGTGGTATGTGCAGTTCAGAAATCAGTTTCTCTTGCCAGAGATTTGCATTCGAAGTACAGCTCCCCTGTTACATCAGCTGTGGAACTATGGGTCAGGTCCTTCTCTTAGCTTTAGTTTTCTTATCTATAAAAGGTGAAAGCTAAATCTCTCTCTCCCTGCTCCTCCCTTTATCCCACACCAACACTAGGGCTGCTATAAGGCTTCAATGAGAAAACATGACATGCTGAGGCACATGACTGGCAGGAGCTAGTCATCAGTAAGGGTTGGCCAACATGTTACCATCTGAGTATGGGTAAGGATACTGGGATGAATTTTCTGCTGCCAACTCAGCATCATAACTGCACCTTTTTTTTTTTTTTAAGATTTTATTTATTTATTTGACAGACAGAGATCACAAGTAGGCAGAGAGGCAGGCAGAGAGAGAGGAAGAAGCAGGCTCCCTGCTGAGCAGAGAGCCCGATGCGGGGCTCGATTCCAGGACCCTGGGATCATGACCTGAGCCGAAGGCAGAGGCTTTAACCCACTGAGCCACCCAGGTGCCCCATAACTTCACTTTTTTAAGGTCTGGGAGATTGTGTTCCCCACACTCCTCTTCCTTATTTCATTCTGGGTAAGATTTCCCTTTTCCCTTTGAGAGGAAGTTGCATGAGGTTTGGACAGCAGAAGAGAAGCTAAATATATTATTGTGTGGACGTGGTGGCAGCCAGACTTGTAGGCAGGCATGAGAATCACAGCAGCTTTTTAGTGAGCACTTGAGAACTACCCGGATCATAGCTTCAGGTGGCAGCGGTCCTTCCTAACTCTGCAGGCCAACTTCCCTGACTTCCAGCTCTGGTGCCCTTGATTTTCCATGGCAAATCTCTGATCTTCCCTTTCCAGATCTTCCAACATCCATATAAAACCCAATTTCTAAGTGAAACCTTTTATTCTTGGAAGAGTGAAACCGGTGGGTCTGTTTTTCTGACTGACCCCAGCCTGTTGAAGCTGGCTGTAGTCAGGTTCAGGGAAATGCTGGAAAGTGGAATTCACCTGAAACCAGGCAACTGCCCCTGTCCTATATTGAGAAGGCTTATTTATAGATCATTTGAATAATATTATTCTTGCCCATTAGACTACGGCAGCACGTCTCATGCTTGGCCCATAGTAAGGACTCAGTAAACATTTCTTGAAAGCCAGCATGTATGTATGACTGCTTCTGTTTGACCTTCCCCTCAGTCCCCTTCTTCTCAAGTGTCTTCTTGTTTCCTCTTCCACCACTGGATAGTTGAACAAGAGCCACAATCCTGTGGTCACGTTGTTCCTTGTTCATTGTTCACATCACATCTATCTAATCAAAATTTTTCTGAAGAGTTTTTCAAGTGGAAGCTAACAGAAGGGACTCATTATAGCCTGGAAGCTACCAGGAGCCCTTGTCTCAACACCATGAAGTTTGTCTGGAAGAGACAAAAGAGCAGGCATGTGAAATGGTGAGAGGATCCTGTCAGTATTCAGATCCACTCACGGCCTAGTGGAGGATGGCGTATCCCTCACCATTACGGTTTGGTTGTGAAGGATGATACACCACCTTTCTTGCCTGAGCAAGTAGGAACTGAGTTTCTGTCACTGCACCAAAAGATCCACCTGCTTGTACCCCACTAGTTTTATAGTGCCCCCACTCCTGCCTTCACTTTTCACCATGCCCTTAACATCCCCTTTTGGAAGGAGAGAAATGATAGAGGCAAAAGTTAGAGTTGAGTTAGAGAAGAAAATGTGGGTACCTGTAAAAGGAAGGCAGGAAGAGAATTACCAAGGGTCTTCAAAGACAAGGCTGTGAGAGAGCAAATTTAAGAATTAATCTTTTAAAGTTTATAAGTAAATGCATTTTGTTCTGGCAAAAATAACCAAAACCTAGTGTTAGGACAACCATTCAGTTTCCCATTTTGTTAGTTATGTCATTCTTCAGATCTGCACTAACTTAATAACTCCATAGAATCACATGCTTGCCATATTATATCACAATTTTTCTACCTACTAGCTTTTCTGCTTTACTGATCTGTAATCTATAGCAAGGCAGAGATCGTCTTTTATTTGTCTGCACATTTCCAGCATCTAGAGTATTGCTCATCCCACAGTACATGATCGGTAATTCTGTTGAACAAATGAAATGTACTTACACAAAATGTATAGCAAAGTAATATCTCTGTCTTGACACATTAAGAAAGATCAATTGCCACATTCGTTCAAAGAAATATTGTATACATTATAGTTTAATGAGGAATTTGGACAGTTTTTGACATTTTAATTATATGGGAAAAATATATATATATACACACACATACATATGTGTATGATGTAACCAAAATTCCCATGCACCACTTTAAAATGTTTTCTAGAATTCAGACTGAAAAAATCTGGAAATACTATGAGTTAATTCTTTGGTGTTTCTTCCCTATCTCTCTCCCTCCCTTTCTTATTTCCAAGTAGCAAGTCACGTGCTACAGGAGCTGTAGATAGTAAGACGTACAAGCTCTTGGTCCTTCCTTAAGACAGATGCTGGAGTCCAGTGATAATAGAGATAGACACACTGGCAAATGTCTGTCTATCTGTTCTCTAACATGCTTAGAGTTATTAGAGATAAATATTTTATTTTATTATCAAATGACCAGCAAAGGACCCAACAGCAATAGTGAATTTGTGTCTTAAAGTAAAATCTGACTCAGCTCTCAAAGTATGGAAAGATGCTATAAAAATTTGACAACCTAACAAAAGTGGAAAAGAACAGCTCACGTGAATGCTCTGGAGTAAGAATAATGATAACAATATTATCTAATGTTTAGAGTGCTAAGTGCCATGAATTCTGATACATATATTACATGTTATATCTATATTACTCTATGCCTACTAGGCACATGAGGTAGCTATAAATAATTACATATTTGCAAATACAGAAAATTATGCTGAAAGATATTAAATAGCTTTCCCAAGATCACATAGCTAACATGTGCTAGAGCCAGCATTCAAAGCCAAAGGTGTCTATCTGCAGAGCCAGCATTCTTTCGTCAAGCAAAGAGACAATGTTCAAATATACACTTGGCAAAGAGAAAAATCAATGCTGTTATAATAGATAGTATGGAGTGTGGACCCTAAGAAGCTGTATGGAACAGGGTTTAGTAGATGCCTCATGATGGAAACCATGTATTTAGAAGAGTTGGGAATGAAGTTTAAATATATTTAAAAAGATTAGAGCAGTGAAAGGCCAAGGTTCACAATGTCAGAGGTGGAAAACAGTCTTAAATAAATATTTAACTAAAATACGGCATAGATATGCTACTATAGAATGGAAGATGATCATCATTGAGTCATTGCAGAGTTTTCAAAGGTTAGATAAAAAAACATTCTTTTGTCTACTTTGAAATGTTTACTCTACAAATATCTAAGATAAATAAGTAGAAATACACAGATTAGCAACAAGGTTGCTCCTAGACAGAGAGGCTCCATTTAAGCTACAAGGACCGAAAGTCTGAAAGAGATAGTTCATTGAGGAAAAGTAGAGTTTTCTTATCAAAGAAAGTGATACTGGGCAGGAAAAATAAAAGCAGATATTTGCTTCATGTAGTATTTGAAATATATGTCTGGATTTTGTCTAGAATATTTAGCTGGAATTTCAAGGGCCTTAACTCCACTATGTTTTTTTCTTTTTCTTTCTACCCTTGGCTTTACATGTGCCTTGTCACTCCTGGCTATAGCCTCAACCATCATAAAAGAGCTCAGATGTTGTGGTGGAAAGAGTACCAGATTCAGAATCATCCTTAACAGGTAGGATTCTGTATATTCTTTGATTAGGCTACAACTCATCAAACATCAACTGAATTTGTTCTAAATCAAGAGAGGTGACTCTAGGACCCATTCAGTTTTAAAATCCTATTATTCTTCACTGGTCCTCATTAAGTTGTAAAATTCCTTTCCTACAGTACTTCTTCCACAACCATCCTGAGTTGGTACTTCCTTTTCCTATACATATACACATATGAATCGTGGTCCAAGTTAGTTTTGTTAAGGTTAAACCATATATTTATTTGAACATTTATGTGTCAGCTCAGTTCTGAATTATTTTTTAAATAATTTTAAATATTTTAAAATATTTAAATTTTTTAATTATTTTTATATTGAAAAATAATAATTATAAAATAATTTTTTAAGTGCTATGAACATTTACAAATATTCATTTATAAATGTATACTGTGACAAATATGTATTAAGGCCTCCATATATAGTTATTTGATGGACTAGAAGCTTTCAAGCCACTTCACTCTTATGGTGGGAAAACAAAAAGTAATCTGTCTCTAAGAATTGTTTTTATCATAAGAAATCAGTTTTTACAATTTTATTTTACAGAGGAGGAAATTGAAATGAGGGTTAGCTGAGGTTCTTGTCTCAGTCATGCCTTGTGTCCTCTGATTCTAGATCTAATTTTCTTCCATCTATATCACATAAGAATTTTCTATAAAATGTATGTTTGAAATTAGCAGTCCCCAAGCTGATTCTTCTTCCAAATGCCTATCCATTTATTCAACCATCAAGTGGGTCGGCCCTATGCGGGGTGTAGGCTATAGAAAAAAGGAAGCCAGTGATTGCTGTATGTTGGCCTATGAGGTAGCAGTAGAGTATGTAAGAGCAACAAAATGGCGCTAAGAATATACTGTGAGGAGTAGAATGATGAACCAGGATATAATGTAGGAAATACAATGAGAAGCATTTAATCCAGACCAAATGGGACAAAAAAAGTTTTTTTGAGGTAATGATAAAGCTAAGTCTTAGAAGGAAAGAATGGACATTTTAGGCAAATGAAGCAGCATACACACACACACACACACACACACACACACACAAAGAGATGAAGTTGCCTCAGCCCTGTGGGGAATAGCAAATGACTCAGCCTGGCTGGGACCAGAGGCAAAGAGAAGACTCTGCATACTCTGCATAAGAATTCTTCTTTTGTAAAATAATAAATAGTTTTGTATTATACTTAAAAGAAATGTGCAATTCATCACAAAATTAAAGGGGTTAAAAAAAAAAAAAAAAGGAGGTGTGACAATAATATAAGACCTGAAAGAACAAGATCAATCCCAGAAGGAAGGAAAAGGAGAGAGAGAAGCATGAAAGTATCTTGACCTTTGGTTGCTGAGCAGCAGAGGAAGGTCTCTCTGTGGTTCCTTCCAGCACAAATCAGTCAGCCAAGGTGAAAGTCACCTGAAGAAACAGACATAAGTCACTGTGTGCGTTTATTTTCCCTACCACAATCCAGAAGGAGGACCAAATCAGTTCAGAATCTGTGGCTTTGCCTGCATGAGTGATAGCAGGTCATTTTCAGTGGGCCAAGTCCAGCACTGTATTTATTCAGCGCTGAAATGTAGTGAGGGAACAGGGAGTTGGTTGACTTCCAGAATTATGAAATAAAACATTTGGCCACAAAATTAACCAAATGAACAAATGTCTTTTGAGGTTTGTTGTGGTAGCTGTATTTTGCATCAAGCCTACTTTGGGATGTATAGGCTTTTCCTCTTATACTACATTGATTTGCCTCAGCCAATGAAAATCACTAATGTCAGAATATATACAATATTGTGTATTATGAAATCCACAGTCTTTTCCCTGAACTCCAGCAGAAATCGATACCTGGGTCACTATAAAGGAGACTTGCTTTCAACACTGGTCATCTCACCAGGGAGGTAAGTCTGTAAAAAAATTTTTAATTCCCTGAAGCCAATATTAACATACACCCTGAAGTTCTATTCACTTGAATCTGTCAGTTTCCTTTGTCAGCTGAAGTTGAAATTGGCTACACAACTAGACTTAATTAGGTTGTATTCTCCTAGCTCTGAATTTCATTATTATTCAATAAATGGCTGATAAAATGGGATAGGTCCATCCACTCTATAAAAATCTTCAACTTGGGAAGGAATATACATTCAAGTCATTTTCAGTATCCTTTTTTTTTTTTTTTAAGATTCTATTTATTTATTTGACAGACAGAGATCACAAGTGGACAGAGAGGCAGGCAGAGAGACAGAGAAGGGAGAAGCCGGCTCCCCGCTGAGCAGAGAGCAGGATGTGGGGCTTGATCCCAGAACCGTGAGACCATGACCTGAGTCATGGGTTAAAAATAAACAGGCTTAACCCATTGAGCCACCCAGTTGCCCTTTTTTCAGTATCCTTGTATTCTGTTGTGAATTCTAAAACATGGTTTTTTAAGAAGAGCAATAAATTACCATTTTATAATAGTAAAACCAACTTCTTTTAGTGTAGTAGAAATATCATTGTGCTTAGGATCAGAAGACCTATTTTTTTCTGCTAGATCTGGAACCAACTATATTCTTTATATTGAACAAGTTAAATCTTCCTGTTCTTAATTCTTCCTGTGTAAAATAAGGTATATGGACTAGGTAGCTTCTATGATTCCCTCCTATGATATGTTGAATATTTAAACAAATGTAGTTCAAGGCTTCTAGTAAAAGAAATATGGAGACAAAACAGGTCATACCATGACATCACAGCATCAAATCTTTTGTGAATGGGTTTCAGTCATTCTAGAAATGATAGCCACTACTATCATGATATAGCATTTATCAAATTTCTACATGCTCACGTCACCATGCTAGACACTAAGATATTTCAAATAAACTAAACAGATGCGGTCCTGGCTGGACTCCTAGGAGCACAATAGATAAAAAGAGAAAATGGTTTCCCACATGAAACTGCTCCCTCAAAGGAACCATTCTTCAGGCTTTTCCTTCCACATGATTCATGATGTGTAGTATTCTGCTCACTTCCAGGTTAAGAAAGAATAACTAAGAACAGAGCTGACAAATTAAGTCAGTCAGTGCCACCTGCAGTTGGAACATTGACATAAATCCTACCACTTTTTATAGGTAAACTTAATGGAAACGGTTGAGAAAAAAGTCAATGAAACTATCAAATACTGGGTCCTTGTTACAGTTTTCAAAGGAAGAGGGAGTGGGAGTATAAGATGAAAATCAGTACCTGAGGACATTTATACTTTAGGGGATAAGACAAGATGTTTAAATACAAATTAAAGTTCACTCCAGAAATTTATCACCATTTTTAATAGTAATTGAAACTTACATACACAGAAATAAATATCTGTGGACACAGGACCTAATGATTGGCATAAACAGAAAACAGTCTATGAGCTGAACATAGAATAACCCCTTTGATCTTTCAAAGACTCATCTGTGCCTTGGATGGGGCACAAACTTAGGATATGTTTGCATTTACTGTTGTCTTCTTCATACTCTTTCATCAGTGTCTTCTGATTTCAGTGTACTGGCCTTATGCCTATTGGTTAAATTTATTCCAAAGTATTTTATATGTTTTGGTGCTATTATAAACAAAATTGCTTTCTTAATTTCCTTTTCAGAAAGTTCATTGGCTATATATAGAAATGCAACTGAGTCTTGTATGTTGATTTTGTGTCCTGCACTATAAATGAATTTATTAGTACTAACATTTTAATGATGAGAGTCTTTAGGTTTTCCAATATACAATATCATGTCATCTGCAAACAGAATTCATTTTACTTCTTCCTTTCTGATTTGCATGACTTTTCTTCCTTTCTTTTATATATGTGGTGTGTGTGCACATACATATTTTTTTCCCCTAACTACTTTAGCAAGAATTTCCAGTACTATCTTGAATAAAAGTAGTAAGAGCAAGTACTCTATTCTTGTTCCTGATCTTAGAGAAAAAGTTCCAGCATTTAATCATTGAGTATGATTTTATCTCTGGGCTTGCCATATATGTGTTCTATTATGTTGAGGTATATTTTCTCTTACCCAGCTTGTTAAGAGTTTTTAATCATGAAAACATGTTGATTTTTGTTAAAATGCTTTTTATGTACCTCTTTAGGTGATCATGTGGTTTTTATCCTCCCTTTTGTTATTTATTGGTTTGCACTTGTTGAATCATTTTTAAGCCCAATAAATTCATCTTGATCATGCTGTATGATCCTTTTAATTTGCTGTCTAATTTAATTTGCTAAAATTTTGTTGAGGTTTATTGCATCTATGTTCATCAAAGATATTCACCTGTAATTTTGTTTTTTTGAAGTGTCCTTGTCTGGTTTTGGTATCAGGATGATGCTAGTCTCACAGAGTGAGTTTGAAAATGTCCTCTTCAGTTTTTTGGAAGAGCAGAGAAGCATTGGTATTAATTCTTCTTTAAGCGTTTGGTAGCACTTACTAGGGAAGCCATCTGGTTCCCTACTTTGTAGGTTGAAAGGTTTTAAATTACTAATTAAACTCCTTAGCAATAATTGGTCTATAGAGATTTTATATTTCTTCATTTAGTCTTGGTAGGTCATAAGTTTCTTGGAATTTAATCCTTTCTCCCAGTTTGGTCATAACAGCCTCTTATGATCTTTCATATTGGTGTCAGTTGTAATGACTTCTCTTCATTTCTCATCTTGTTTATTTCTGTCCTTTTTTGTGGGGGGGGAGGAGTATATCTCAAGGTATGTCAATTTTGTTTATCTTTTCAAAAAAACAACACTAGCTTTGTTAATTTTTTTTAAATTGTCTTTCCAGTCCTTGCTTCATTGTTTTCAGCTCTCTATTGTGGCCTTCCTTCTGCTAACTCAGTTTAGATTGTTCATTTTCTAATTCCTTGAGGTGTAAAATTAGGTTGTGTATTTGAAATTTTTCTTTTCTCTTAATGTCATCATTTGTCACTATAAACTTCCCTGTTATGATTACTTTTGCTGCATCCCATAAGATTTGGTATGCTGTGTTTTCATTTTTGTTCAACATACTTTCTAACTTCCTATTTGATTTCTTCTTTGACCCATTGGTTGTTCAGGAATGTGCTATCTGATATCCACATATTTGTTGAATTTTTCAGTTTTCCTTCTTTTATTGATTTCAGGTTTCATGTCATTGTGATCAGAAAATATGCTTGATGTGATTTCAATCTTCTTATATTTTTTAAGACTTGTTTTTATATGTTTAAGACTTGTCCAACGTATGATCTGTCCTGGGGAATGTTCTGCACATGTAAGAAGAATGTGTATTCTGCTATGGTGGGATGGTACTGTATATGTCTGATAGCGCCATTTGTCTACAGTGTTATTCACATTTGCTGTTACTTATTAGCTTTCTTTATGACTCATTAAGTATTGAGAAAACTGGATATCCATATGCAAAAGAATGAAACTGGACTCTTATCTGATACCGTACACAAAAAATAGCTCAGAACTTATTAAGGACTTTAATGTAAGACCTGGAGCCACAAAATTGCTAAAAGAAAACAGAAGAAAAGTTTTTGATATTGGTCTTTGCAATTATTATTGGATATGATACTAAAAGCACAAGAAACAAAAGCAAGAATAGACAAATGGAGCAACAACAAACTAAAAAGCTCTCTATAGCAAAGGAAATCATCAACAAAATGAAAAGGCAACCTGTGGAATGGAATAAAATAATTTCAAAACATATATCTGATAAGGAGTTAATATCCAAAATATAAAAGGAACTCATAGAACGCAATAGCAAGAAGAAAAATGAAAACACAAATAACCCAATTTGAAAATGAGAGAAGAACCTGAATAGACATTTTTCTAAAGACATGCAGGTTGTCAGCAGATATATGAAAGGTGCTCAACATCATTAATCATTATGGAAATTCAAATCAAAATCGTGATGAGATTGTACTTCACACCTGTCAGAATGGCTATTACCAACATAATGAGAGGTAACAAGTATTGGTGAGGATATGGAGAAAAAGGAACACTTGTGCACTATTGGTGGGAATGTAAATTGATATAGCCACTATGGAAAACAGTATGGAGGTTCCCCAAGGAATTTTAAATGGAACTACCGTATCTCCATGTCAGCAATCTCACTTATGGGTATATATCCAAAAGAAATGAAATCAGGATCTTGAAGAGATACCTGCATTCCCATGTTTATCACAGCATGATTCACAATACTGAAGACATGAAACAATATAAATGTCCATCCAAAAGGATGAAGAAAATCTTGTATATGTTTACAATGGAATATTATTCCAATATTCCATAATATTCCATTCCATTAAAAACAAGAAAATTCTGCCTTTTGTGACAACATAGATGAATCTAGAGGATGCTATGCTAAGTGAAATAAGCCAGACACAGAAGGATAATTAATACATGAGACATCTTATATAAGGAATCTAATTAGATTCATAGACACAGAGTAGAATATGAATGTAAGTGTCTGTGGGAAGGGGGAAACAGAGAGGTATTAGTCAAAATGTGCAGAATGTTAGTTATACAAGATGAATAAGTCCTAGAGATCAACTGTACCACATATTGCCTGTAGTTAACAACACTGTATTATATATTTAAACATTTGCTAAGAGGGCATATTTTATGTTAAGTATTCTAACTACAAAAAATGTCTACATGCTTTATGATTTTATAAGGACAGTCTATAAAGACAGAATAGAGCAGTTGTTGTGAAGAATTGGCATGGAGAGAGTTTACTAAAAGACTCAACTGAATATTTAGTTGGTAGGAAATTATTTTATGTATTGATTGTGGCAGTAGTGTGCATTTAACAAAACTCATAGAGTTATATGCTAAAAGGGGTGAATTTTATTGTATGTAAATTATATCTCAGTAAACCCAATTTAAATATACATTTATTTTATATATATTATATATATGATATATATGAAATATATAGAAATGAAGAGGGAGTCAAATGGTTTATTAGGAAAAAAATCAATCAAACACAAAGAAGACAGTATTGGAAGAGATGAGGAGAAAAAAGATATAAGACATATAGAAAATAAGTATAAAATATATGTCACCAAAACTGAATCAGGAAGAAATAGAAAACCTCAGAGACTTATGACAAAGAGATTGAATCAGGTAGTAATATAAAACCTTACAAAAAAGAAAGCAACATAATCTTATGACTTCACTGATGAATTCTACCAAACATCTGGAGAGAAGTTAATACCAAATCTAATCAAATTCTTCCCCAAAAATGGAAGAGGAAAGAACACTTCCTAAAGTGTCTTATGAGGCTAGCATTATCCTGATACCAAAGCCAGACAAATTTACTACGAAAGAAGGGAAAACAACAGATAAACATTCCTTATTAAAACAAATGCAAAAGTCCTCAACAAAATACCAGGAAACCAAATCCAAGAGCACATTAAAATGTTTGTACACCAATGTCGGCTGGAATTTACCAGAGGAATGCAACAGTGGTTCAATACAAGACAATCAATCAATAAAATACACTACCACATTAATAGAACAAAGGAACAATAGCAAAAATGATCATCTCAATAAACTGTTGACAAAATCCAGCAACTCTTCCTAATTAAAAACACTTAGCAAACTAGGAATAGAAAGAAAATTCTTCAATATAATAAATGGCATTCACAAAAAACCCACAGTTAACATTATACTTAATGGTAAATGACCAAAAGTTTCCCCCCTAAGATCAGGAACAAGACAAGGATACCTGCTTTCACCAATGCTATTGAACATTGTATTGGAAGTCCTAGCAAGAGTAATTAGGCAAGAAAAAAGAAATAGAAAGTATCCAAATAGAAAGGAGGAAAAAGTACCTCTATTTGCAGATGACAAGATTCAATGTATAGAAAATCCTAAAGAATCAAAAACAAAATACCAAAAATCCTACTAGGGCTACTAGAAAAGATCAGCAGAATTACAGCTTACAGAATCAACATGCAAAAAACAGTTGTGTTTCTTACACCAGCAATAAACAACCTGATATGAAATGAAGAAACTAATGCTATTTATAATAGCATCTGAAAGAATAAAATACCTAGGAATAAATTTAACCTAAATTTAATAAATTTAACCTAATAATAATTTAAAGAGTTAAAAGACTTGCATACTGGAAACTAAAACATTGCTGAAAAAAAATATTTAAAAGACCTAAATAAATAAAAAACATTCTGTGTCCATGGATTGGAAGACTTAATATTTTTAAGATGGCCATACACCCCAAAGTGGGCTACACTTGTCTCTTTTGCAGAAATGAAAGCATGATCCAAAAATTCACATGAAATTTTAAGAGGCCCCAAGTAGTCCAAACAACATCGAAAGAGAAAAGCAAAGTTGAAGGAGTCACATTTACTGATTTTAAAACTTATCACAGGGGCTCCTGGGTGGCTCAGTGGGTTAAAGCCTCTGCCTTCGGCTCAGGTCATGATCCCAAGGTCCTGGGATCAGGCCCCGCATTGGGGGCCTCTGCTCAGCAGGGAGCCTGCTTCCCCCGACCTCTCTGCCTGCCTCTCTGCCTACTTGCGTCTCTCTCCCAAATAAATAAATAAAATAAAATAAAATAAAATAAAATAAAATAAAATAAAAACTTACTGCAAAGTTAGAGTATTCAAAACAGTGTGGTACTTATAAAAAGACACAAATTTAGACAAATGGAATAGAAATGAGAGTCCAGAAATAATTGTCTATAGATAATTGATTTTTTATAAGAGTGCCAAGACCATTCAATGAGGAAAGAATAGTTCGTAAACATATGTAACATAACATGCTGAGACAACTTAGTAGCCATATACAAAAGACTTAAGTTGGATTCCTACCTCACTTCATATGTAAAAAATAACTTCAAATGGATCAACAACTAAATGTAAGAGCTAAAACTATGAAATTATTAGAACAAAAAGCATAGGGGTAATTCTTGATGGCCTCATGATTGGCAGTAAGATTCCAGATTTGGCACCAAAAGCACAAGCTACAAAGGGAAAAAAATAGACAAATTGGAATTCATAACCATTAAAAACTTTTGTGCATCAAATGATACCAGGAAAACAAAAGAAAAGCTACAGAATGGGAGAAAATGTTTGCAAATACTTTATCTGATAAGGGTTTAATATCCAGAATATGTAAAGAACCCCTAAACCTCTACAACACAAAGTTTAGTAAATGAACAAAGGACTTGAATAGACATTTTCCCAAGGAAGATATACAAATGGCCAATAGCACATGAACAATACACCACATCATATTTAGTAGGTAAATGCAAATGAAAGCCACAGTGAGATACCGCTTCACAACTACTAAGATGGCTAGAATTTTTTTAAAAAGGAAGATAACAAGTATTGACAAGGATGTGAAGAGATTGGAACCCTCATACATTGTTGGTGGAAATGTAAAATGGTATAGCTGCTGCACAGAACAGTTTGGCAGTTCCTCTAAAAGCTAAACATAACATTACTGTGGGACTTAGCAATTCTACTCCTAGACATAAATCTAAAAGAACTGAAAATTGAAACTCAGACAGATTCTCATACGCCAGTGTTCATTGTGGCATTTTTCATAGTGGCCAAAAGGTGGAAACAACTCAAGTGCCCATCAGTGGATGAATAAATAAAATATGGTATATATGTACAACAGAATATTATTCAGCCATAAAAAGAATGATGTTCTGATACATGTCACCATGTGCACGAGCCTTGAAAACATTATGCTAAGTAAAAGAAACCACACAAAATGTCATATATCCTATGATGCCTTTTAGATGAAATATCCATAATAGGCATAGAGACAGAGAGTGCATTAGTGACTGTCCAAGGACAGAAGGAGCAGAGAATGGGGAAGACTACTTAATTTTTCCAATGTGTTCTGAGGTGATAAAAAGTTTTGAAACTGGGAAAGATGGTAGTTGCACAACATTCTGAATCCACTAAATGTCAGTGGGTTAAAGCCTCTGCCTTCGGCTCAGGTCATGATCCCAAGGTCCTGGGATCAGGGCCCGCATTGGGGTCTCTGCTCAGGAGGGAGCCTGCTTCCCCCCCTCTCTCTGCCTGCCTCTCTGCCTACTTGCGTCTCTCTTTCTCCCAAATAAATAAATAAAATAAAATAAAATAAAATAAAAACTTACTGTATGTTTTATGAATTACAAGTCAATAAAAAAATAAATTGTTAGGCTAAACATAAAACTGTTTGGTTGGTTACCACTCAACAATTAAAACAAGAAAAATTAAACCACTCTTCAGTTCTGAAACAATCACTTGAAATGTCATCTTCCTCTTTCCAAATTTGAATTTGTCTTCATTATGTCTTAATCTTGGCTCAGTAGACATACTGGGGGTGATGTGGAGGGCTAGAGAACGTGTCCTTTTCCTTTTTTTTTTTGCTTTATCTACTGTGCAAAAGTTGAAATATTTTGAAAAGATAGATTAGTCTGGACAGGGATTCCAAAGCATTCTGGTGTAAGTTAAGAGCAACATTTCCGTGGTCTTCTAGAGGTCTGAGATGCGAACCACAGGATACTACTTAAACAACATGCTTTCCTTACTGTCATGCATCATTGTCATTGGCTCTGAGGTGTGGCCAGTCATAGCTCCTGTCATTAATCTACTGAGTAACAAACAAGAGGGATTAGGCAGGGAGATGTCATGAAGTTGTAATTTCATGACTGCCAGATCTATAAAAATCCATAAGGCCCAAGTAGCCTTTGCTTCCAGGGATATCATTTGCCCTTGATCTGAGCTGAAAGTACATTGAGCCATTGAAAGACTATTGTATCCTAGCTAGGAATTATCTAACGTCAATAAACAGACTTTATGTCAGTAAGTCAAGTCTTTTGCATGATAATCCTGAAACAATTCAGGAGCACAACCATATTTCCAGAAAAATGGAATACACTTCAATAAATATTTTTCAATACAAACTATATATTATCACAATTAATATATATATATATATATACATAAAATAAAATGAAATACAAATACATGTATACAAAATACAAATAATCAAAGTAGTAGACTATGCCATGACTTCTGCTTCTGAGGAAAAAACATACATAGTTGCATGAAAATTAAATGCCATTTCAAGATGCTATTTCATAAAATCTCTACAGGATTAGAATAGATTGCTTTGCTTTCTTCCTTTGGGGGCTATTGAATGAAATATTTGTTTACTGTTTTTTCTTAATTATACCTGAGTAGTAATTCAAATGATTCTTAGAGTGTTCAAAATTTTAGTACTCAAAATTTCTGCATTCATTAAAGCACTATTTCAATATATATCTATCTATGTAATAGAATTAATATGGTTAGAAATGGTTTAAAAAGATCCCATATTTAAAGCAATACTCCACCCTGTGGTAGAGAATGAAAAATGCATAGAAATTTTTTCAACAAAGAAATGGTTACAAAATCATTGACTCAGAGTGGGGCTTTTTTTCCCTTGACTTTTGCTGTTTAAGAAAATGCTATAAAATTTTAGGTTTTTAAATAATGATTTCTCAAATCATAATGAAAATCAAATTTCCTTTTAATTTGGAGAAAACAGACCTTGAAAAGAATTAAACACTGTTACTGACTTATTTTAATATGAATAGATTGATAAAAATGCATTTGAAATTTAAAATAGAAGTGCTGGTTGGTACATAAACAATGAATCTTGGAACATTAAAAAAAAGAATAAAATAAAATAGAAGTGCTGGGGCTAGTTTTCTCTATTGATAAAACAGGACAGACCTTTTTAGAAACCTAGAAAAGTCAAAATTAAAAACTAAAATTAATATAGGTATGCCTATTACACATTTATAATGTAAATGATTTTATAAATTATAGTTATACCACAAGGAAAAGTACATTTAATAGGAGCATTCTTTGTGGTAAAAACAAAACAAAACAGAACAACAACAACAAAAAAAACCAGTGTTTCAAAAAGATATATCAAAATACATTACCCTGAAACCTCTATAGCTAATACAGTTTTTAACTTAAAATCTGATCTTAATCATTTTGAACCTGAATAATAGAAGTATTTGATTAGAAGTATTGCGATTTTTAAGGGTGCATTTTTTTTTTCAATATGGCAGATTTCTCTCTTTTTGCTTTTTAAGGAAGAAAATCTCCCAAGTGTGTAAAGTAATTGATGTTTCAAATAGTCGCCCTTAACTATGGGTCTATCTTTGCCAGCCAATGAACTAAGTCCTTTTCTTTTACTATGCCTAAACCAATGGCATTCCTACAAAATAAATCTTACTGTCTCCCACTTCACAGTTGAGGAAACAGGTTCTGAGTTAAGTAATCTGCCCAAAGATTTGGACCTAATTATGCCAGGGTTGAAGCCCCTACGTTTGCATGGCCAGGGTGAAGTGGTTCATTTATCAAACAAAGCAAATTTCACAAATTATGTGAGAAGGACTAATTTTCTTGTTTCTACAAACCATCAGAAACAGCATGAAGTTTATATAAAATAAATGGCCAATAACATACTGCTGTTGTCAAAGAAGTTTTGAAAAACTTGGGATCTACACAGGTATTTTTTATTCTATTTTTAAGATAATTATTTTTTTCATTGTTATGTTAGTCACCATACAGTACATTATTAATTTTTGATGTAGTGTTCCATGATTCACTCTTTGCATATAATACCCAGTGCTCCATGCAATATGTGCCCTCCTAAGTACCTATTTAAAAGTATGTTAAACAATGCCTATATGTCTACGTCTGACATCCTCAAATGTGTAAGTTCACAATGCAAGGGTTAGAAGAAAAAGTGTCATTTGCACTCAGGATAAATTAGCCTTGTATTAAAACATGATGTACCAATGGCCAAAGTAGATGTACAGATGGCCAACAGACACATGAAGAGACGCTCAGCATCCACTCAATCATCAGGGAAATGCAAATCAAAACCACAATGAGATCACTTCACACCTATCAGAATGGCTAAAATAAAAAACACAAGTTTTGGCGAGTATGTAAAAAAGAGGAACTCTCTTGCACTGTTGGTGGGAATGCAAAGTGGAGTATAGCCACTATGGAAAATGCTATGACGTTTGCTCAAAAAATTAAAAATAGATTTACTATTGATCCTATAATTACAGTCCTGGGTGTTTATCCCCGAATAAGAAAACAATAATTTGAAAAGACATGCACATTCCTATGTTTATTGCAGCATTATTTACAATAGACAAATTATGGAAGCAGCCCAAGTGTCCACTGATAGATGAATTGATAAAGAAGATTATTCCTACATGAAGGGGCACACGCTCCCTAATGTTTATAGCAACAATATTCACAATAGCACAACCCCAGGATTTTTTTTTCCACTTGCATTTGCATAGTAAATGCTTTTTCTTCCCTTTTAGTGTCCTTGTGTCTTTAGGTCTGAAATGAATGTCAAGTAGGCAACATATAGGTGGGTCTGGTTTTTGTGAAATTCCATCACCCTATGTCTTTTGATTGGAGTGTTTAGTCTATTTACGTCCAAGGTTCTTGTTGATATTTATGAACTTATTGCCACTATTTTATTTGTTTTATGGGTTTTATATTTGCCCCTGTTTCTTTCTTCTCCTATTCTCTTTTCTCAAGGTTAATGGCTTTCTTTAGTCATATACTTGGATTCCTTTCTCTTTATTTTTTGCATATCTATTAGTGGTTTTGCATATCTATTATGATTACTAATAGGCTTATAGTAATCTACATTATGTTGGTGGATGCTTAAGTTTGAGCTATTCTAACAGCACCAAATTTTTACTCCTCTCCCCCCATGTTTTAGGCATATGATGTCATACTTCATAGCCTTTTATTTTGTGAATCCTTTTTTAAAATTTTTTATTAATTTATTTTTATTTCTTTTCAGTGTTCCAGAATTCATTGTTTATGCACCACACATAGTGCTCCATGAAATACGTGCCATCCATGATACCCACCACCAGGCTCACCCAACCTCCCACTTCCCTCCCCTCCAAAACCCTCGGTTTGTTTCTCAAAGTCCACCTTTAACTGATTTTATATCAGTTATTTATTTTTATTTATTTTTATAGCTTTTGTGTTTCTTATTTTTCTTACTTCAGCCATGGTCTTTCCTGTCCACCCACAGAATCCCCTTTAACATCTCCGTAAGGCTGGTTTAGTGGTGATGAACTAACTCCTTAACTTTTCTATGTCTGAGAAACTCTTTACCTGTCCTTCTATTCTGAATGCCTGTCTTGCAGAATAGAGTATTCTTGGTTGCAGGTTTTTTCTTTCAGCACTTTTAATATATCAGCCACTCCCCTCTGGCCTGCACTTTCTGCTGGACGATCCACTGATATCCTTATCGGGTTTCTCTTGTATGTAACTGTTTTTATTGTCTCTTGCTGCTTTTAAAATTATGTCTTTATCACTACTTTTTGTGATTTAATTACTGTGTGTCCCTGTGTGGACATCCTTGGGTTGATTTTGTTGAGACATTCCTGTGCCTCCTAGATCTGGAGGTCTGATTTTTTTCCCTAGATTCAGGAAGTTTTCAGCTATTATTTTTTTCAGATAAATTTCCTTCTTCCTTTTCTCTCTCATCTCCTGGGATCCCTATAATGTGAATGTTATTACTTTTGATGGTGGCACTTAATAGTTTCCTTAATCTATTCTCATTTTCTATTTCTTTTTTCCTTTCTCCTGTTCAGCTTGATTGCTTTCTGTTACTCTTCTCCAGGTCTCTGATCCATTCTTGTTTCCTGTGGTCTACTATTTATTCACTCTAATGTATTTTTAACTTCAGTTATTGAGTCCTTCATCTCCAATTGGTTCTTTTTATGATTTCTATTTATTTTTTCAGGGTCTAGTTGAGATCTCTCACTCTTCTCAAGTTCAGTGAGTTTATGACCATTACTTTAAGTTCTTTATCAACTGTATTACTTATCTCCCTTGCATTTTGCTCTGCTGCTGTGATTTTGCCCTTTGTTTTCATCTGAGACATAGTCATCTCTGTCTCTTCATTTTGTCTAACTCCCTGTGTCTGTTTTTTTGTGTTAGGAAAGTCAGCTATGTCTCCTGATCTTGAAAGCATTGGCTTTATGAAGAAGAGATCCTTCAGTGCCCTGCAGTACAGTGTCCCCCGTTCATCAGAATCTGGTGCTTTGGATGTGAGTCTCCTATGTGTGTTGCATGTGTGTTGCATGCACACTAGTGTTGTTGCTGAGCCATATTTTCCTTCAGTCCAGTTGTCTGCAATGGCTCTTTTTGCCTGTTGTGGGCAGTTTGGTCCCCATGTTGTTTTTGGGCCAGTTTGGGGCTGCCTCGAGCTTGAGTTGGGTCAGACCTGTTATCTGCCAGAGCACAGAACTGCAGGGAATTCTCCCTCTGTTGTCCCTTGAGAAACTCCCCTTGGTGGGCAGTGCCTGTAGTCAAACCACATGTCTGCTCCAAGGGCACTGATGAAGCAGCAATGGAACTGGTATATATGGCTATGCTCCCCTCTCTCTGGGGCAAGAGTCACTTTTATGTGGTGCTGATCCTGTTGATGCTACTTCCGTGCTTCCATGCATGTGGTGCTGCTTTGGATGGATATCTGCAGAGGGCAGGTTGGAGAGGGTGGGTCTACAGAAGTATGTGGGGGCAAGGCAAACATACTCCACCAGCTAGGTGGAGAATGTTCACGCTGTGCTGGCTCCTGTCTGTTTATCTAGGCTGGGGGGCAGGGTGGGGAAGTGACATCTATCAGCTCTTTGGTCTCTGCCCCTTCTGCAAATGCTCTGAGATTAGTAAATAAATCTCCCTCCCATACACCCTGAGGTTTTCAAATTTCTGCTTTTTTGCTGTATCTCAGTGGAACTGTTTGTATGCTGTTGCTTTAAGGGTGAGGACTCGGTTTCCTATTGCCCTCCAGATCTCCTAGAACTGAACTCATTGATTTTTAAAGTTCCTGATGTTAATAACCCCCTCTGAGTATAAGAACTCAGCCTCGGGCTTTCCAAGGCAAAAGCTATGGGTATTCATCATCCTAGTATGGGTTCCTGGAGTGCCTGGTGTGGGGTCTTTTCATCTCTCTTCTCTGTGCCTATGGTTTCCTCACTCCCACAGACAGTCTTACAGGTCACTTTGGTTCCTGACAGCTCTGCCCTTCTTGATGTGGCCTTTTCTCTATATCTCTGTATTTCATAGCTGTAGAGACTAAGTTCTGCCACTCCTTGGGTTGTTTTCTGGGCTATTTATACTGATGTGGTTGTTATCTAGGTGTATCCATGGGATGGAGTGAGCTTAGAGTCCTCCCACTCTGCCATCTTCCCCAGAAGTCTCTAACAAAAAAGTTTTAATATTTCCAGGATAAATAACTAGGAATTGGATTGCTAGGTCATATTGTGAATGCATTTTTAAATTTATGGGAAACTGACTATGTGTTTTCTAGAGTAGCTCCACATTTTTTATTTCTACCAGCAATCTATGAGATATTTAGTTGTTCTGTATCCTTGCTAGCACTTGGTTATTGTCAGTTTGTTTCATTTTATATTATTTCCTTTAGCTGTTCTAATAGCTATGCTCTAGTAGCTCACTGTGCATTCAATTGGCATTTGCTTAATACTAATACAATATTAAGTATCATCCCAAGTGCTTATTTGCCATTTGCCATTCTTATATATTTTTTGGTGAAATGTCTCTTGAATACATTTGCTGCCCCTTCTTTTTTCAATTGATTTTTTTTTTTTTTTTTTTTTTTTTTTTTTGCTATTGAATCTGAGAGTTCCTTATATATTTAGGACTTATTTTTTTTAAAGATTTTATTTATTTATTTGATGCAGAGCGAGAGGAATCACAAGTAATTAGAGCAGCAGGCAAAAAGAGAGGGAGGGAAGCAGGCTCCCTGCTGAGCAGAAAGCCTGATGCAGGGCTTAATCCCAGGACCCTGAGATCATGACCTGAGCCTAAGGCAGAGGCTTAACCCACAGAGCCACCCAGGCACCCTATATATTTAGGATTTAAATCCATTGGTGGTTATATGATTTGAAAATTGGTCCTCATTATTTGCAGGTTCTGTATGTGTACATTTGACTCCTTGCTAAAATTTATCTGTAACTCCCAAATCAATACATGCCATCTTGCTATGGTCATTCATAGACCTGCACAGAATGGTGAAAAATTTGAATTGCTGGACATGCATGTTTCCAGCTGAACTTGAGCAAGGCAACACTCTACCTCCTTATATCAGCTATCATACTATAAAAAAATATAGGGTTTTTGATCTATTAAGTGACATATTTTAACATTTTTTTTCTTTTTTCTTTTTTTTTTTTTTTTTTGTAATTTCACTGTTTAGAATAGCTCCTAAGAATTATGCTGAAGTGCTATATAATGTCCCTTAGTGTAAGAAAATTGTGATACATGTTATGGAGAAAGTATGTTTGTTAGATAAAATTCATTCAAGAATTAATTACAGTGCTATTGCCATGAGTTCAATGTCAGTGAACCAATAATATATTTTAAATAAGCTACCTTTAAATAGAAACATGCATAGAATATGTATATATATTAATCAGTCAATAAAAATATTGTGACCAGAGACACAAAGCAAATTAATTCTGTATTACCTCCAGGAATAGTAGTTCAGTGTTCATTAATTTGGAATAAATTTAAAATATTATTTTATGGAGCAAACTACTGTGAATAGTGAGAATCAATTGTACTTTCTTCCAGTGTATAGCTTGTCTTTTCATTCTCAGTAATGTCTTTCACAAATCAAAAGTTTTTAATTTTTATAAAATCCAATTTATATTTTTTTCTTTATGTATCATGCTTGTACATATATTCAAAATTCAGAGCCAAAGACAAAGATAAAATCTTGAAAGTAACTGCAGGGAAATTTAAAAAATGAAATTCCACCTATAGATAAAATTCTACCTGATAATAATTACATTGGTCTTCTCATCAGAAACCATGTAAGCAAGAAGAAAGTGGAGTGAATAGTTAAAATGTTAGGTGGAAAACACCAGCAACCTAGAACTTCATACCCAGCAGAGATGTCTTCAAAAGTGCAGAAGATACAAAGACTTTTTCAGCAAAAGTTAAGAGAATTCATCAAAACCATACCCATTCTAGGGCACCTGGGTGTCTAAGTCAGTTAATCATATGATTCTTGATCTCAGCTCATGTAAGAAATGTTAAAAGGAGTTGTTCAGATGATAAAAAAAATTATATAGGACAGACACTGAGTATGCATAATGGAAGAAAGAACATTGAAGAAGAAATAAGTGAAAGTAAAATGAAATTAATTTTTTTTAAATATTTTTTTCATTTATTTATTTGACAGACAGAGATCTCAAGTAATGGAGAGGCAGGCAGAGAGAGAGAGAGAAGGAAGCAGGCTCCCCACGAGCAGAAAGCCCGACAGGGAGCTCTATCCCAAGACCCTAGGATCATGACCTAAGCCAAAGGCTCAGTGAGCCACCCAGGCACCCCATAATTGATATAAAATATAACTACTTTCTTAAATAATAATATTAACAGTGTATTGGGTGATTAGAGCATAAATTAAAAGATTAAACCTCTAAAGGAGTGAGAAGAGCAAATTGGGACTAGTTTATTTTAAGGTACCTGCACTACACAAGAGGAAGTATAGTTATTTGAAAGTAGACCTAGATTAGTTAACAATTTATATTGCAAACACTACAAAAATCACTAGTTTTATTTTAAAAATTATAATTGGTACACTAAGGGAAGATAAAGAGGATTCATAGAAAATAAAGCTAGACAAGGCAGAAAATAGAAATTTTAAAAAGGAACAAATACAGCAAGTAGATAGATGATCTAAAGATGCCAACTAAAAGAGACATATTGTCAGAGTGAAGTAAAAGAAGAAACAATTTTATGCTATCTATAGGAAGCCATGATAAATATAAAGATACACATATCTTTTTATATATGGAAATACCAATCAGAAGAAAATGGGAGTGGATATAGTAATATCAAATAGACTTCTGAGCAAAGAAAATTGTCAGAGACAGAAAGGCAGTTTACATAATGATGAAAGCATCAATTTACCAAGAAAATTTAGCAATCCTAAATATGTAACAGACAATAAACCTACTAGACATCTGCAGTAAAAACTGATGGAACTAAAAAGGAATAGACAAATCCCTATTGATAACTGGGTCTTCAGCACCCCTCCCTTAATAATTGATAGCACATCTAGACTGAAATAAGCAAGATTAGAGAAACTCAACATTATCAATTAATAGAGGCCAATCAACATTTATAGAACACTTCCCCCAACAAGACAATACACATTCTGTTCAAGTGTCCATAGCACATATCTCCAGATAAACAATTGCTTGAGACCAAAAAAAAGAAAGAAAGAAAGAAAAGAAAAAAAAAGATACAGATAGATTTAAAGGAAAGGAAAGGAAAAAGGTACATCATGCTATCATTAATCAAAAGAAAATGAAAGTAGCTATGCTAACTGTAGGCAGCTCGGACACAAGAACAAGGATGATCATCAGGAATAAAGGACATTAGGTTATGGTAAAAGAGTCAATCAAGAAGAGATAACATGTGCACCAAACAAAAGATCTTCTGTATAAATGAAGCAAACTGACAAAAGTAAAAGGAGAAATAAATCCACTGTTATAGTTAGAGGTTTCCACAACCCTCTATCTTTAAGTGATAGATCAAAAGGCAGAAAATCAATATGAATTTAGATGTCCTAAACAACCCTACCAACATTCATAAAATATCCCAGCAAACAACAGAATGGACCTTCACAAAGATAGACCACATGATGGGCCATTAAATACTAATAATCAACATTTCAAAAGGAAGTCCCAAGAAAAATCAAAAATAGAAAAAATATTTTTAAATAACTAAAGTAGAAAATGTAACTTTTTTAAATGTGTGAGATGCAGTGAATACAATGCATAGAGGAAAATTTATAGCATTAATGATTTATGTCCTGAAAGAAGAAAGGTCTAAAGTCAATAACATAAGTTATTACCCAACCTTGGGAAAGTAAAGAAAGAAGAATGATTTAAGCCCAAATGGAAAAAAATGAATAATAAAAATTAGAGCAGAAATAAATCAAAATGACAAATATAGAAGTAGAGAAAAATCAATGAAAACAAAAGAAGATTCCTTTAAAAAAATCAATAAAATTAGTAAACCTTTTATGAAGGAAAAACAGAGAGAAGATCCAAATTATCAATATTAGAAATGAAAGAATGGTCATTATATTGATCTCATGGCTATTAAAGTGAACAGCTCTATACCTACAAATTTGATAGCTTAAATGAAATGAATAAATTCCTTGAAAAATACAAACTAATAAAACTCTCAAGGAGAGAGAACTTTAATAGCCCTAAATGTATTTCTAAAATTTAATCCATAATTAACCTTCAAAAGAAAAACACCAGGACCAGTTTGTTTTCCTGGTGAATTTTATCAAGCATTTAAGGAAGAAATAATACTAACCTTCCACAGTCTCTCCAGAAAAAAAGAAGAAAAAAAAAAAGAGAAAGAAGCAGAGGGAAATTTTCTTAATTTATTCTAGGAGGCCAATATTACCCTATTTCAAAAACCAGATAAAGACATTATATGATAGAGAAACTACAGACTGATATATCTCTGTCTTGCCAGATAAAGTATTCTTGGCTGTGCATGTTCTTCTCATTTAGTGCCCTGAAAATGTCAATCTGCCCTTTCTAGTTTGCCAGGTTTCTGTGGACAGGTCTGACGTTACTCTGATGTACCTCCCTCTGTATATGAGGACTCTCTTACCCCTGGCTGTCCTTAAGATAATTTCTCTGGTTTTATGATTTGCAAGTTTCACAAATGCAAGCGAGTAGGTCTCTCCATCCTCGCTGATATTGGGGGTTGTCCTCTCTGCCTCTAGGACATGAACTCTTGTTCCATTCCCTAGATTAAGGAAATTCTCAGGTAGGATTTGCTCATTATATCTTCTAGTCATCTCTCTCTTTCCACTCTCTCAGGGATCCCATTAATTCTGACATTGGAATGTTTCATGCTGTCATTATTTCTCTGTTTTCATAGATTCTAAGCTGTGTGTTCCAGGCCTCCTCCTGATTCTTCTTTTCTATTGGTTTGTCTTCTAGATCACTAACTGGGTCTTCTGCCTCATTTACCCTAGCTGTTAGAGTATCTAGATTAGATTGGATCTCATTGATAGCATTTTTAAGTTCTTCCAGATCAGCTCTCACTCTTCCCTTAGAGAATCTATGTTGCCATTATTGTTTTTCTCCAACCTACCCATTGTCTGCATAGCTGTCACCCTGAATTCTATTTCTGACATCTTGCTTATTTCCATATCCATTAGTTCTGTGGCAGAGGTCACAATCTCTGAATATTTCCTCTGTGGGGGATTCCTCCTCCTAGTCATTCGGGTGAGAGGTGGTTGAAGGGATGTATAGCTGAAAATATCAACCACGATCCAAGCAAGGTGCACCCTGGAAAGTTTCAGAGCAATCGGAAGTCACCACGAAAAAGAAAGGGAAAAAAAACCAAAACCCAGCCAAAATAAGCCCCAAGAGTAATATTTATAAAGTACAAAAACAAAGACCGACAAAAGAAAAAGAAAAAAAAACTAGCCAAAATGAACTCCCAAGAATAAGATTTATTAAATACAAAAAAAAAACAAACAGAAAGACCAACAAAAGAAAAAAAAAACATAAAAAAGAGGGATGACAGGAAGGTGGTTATAATCCCTAGATGTGGGCAGGAAGGGTAGTTCAGTTCTTCCTGTTATCTTTGTTAGAAGACTCAACTTTACAGAGATACAAGAAATTAAAACTGGTGTATATATATAGAGGAAGTATTGAATAGGGAAAAAAGGACTATATTGAAGCTTATATCTATATATATATTTTTAAAAAGTATATGTATGGAAAAAGTTCAAATCAAAAAGTTACTATGGAATATGTTGTATTAACATCTAGTTGAAATGGTAAGTAGGTAAAAAAAAAAAGGAAGAAAGAAAAGAAAAGAACAAGAATAGTGAGAAAGAATTGAAAAAAGAGTAAAGTTGTATCTAAGAAATATACAGGCTGTGAGGCAATACCGGCAGCTTAATATACTGGTTTCCCCTGGTGTTGGGGTTTTACAGTATTATGGGGACCCTGTGATTGTTGTCCTCTTGTTCTTTCTGCTTGTCTTCTGGGGAGCAGCCAGCTACGTTGTTTTTCAGTCGATTCTGCTTTGGTGGAGTTGCCATGCCCCCTATCAAGGGGCTGGGCTCCGTGAAAACTGGTTTTTCTGGCTTTTGTTCTCTGGAGGCTTTTGTGATCTGGCGGCTTTTCCTGCCTTTTCCAGTGGTCAGAGCAAAGTAAACTGTCCACACCCAGACCTCTGCCTCAGAGAGAAGCCACAGTATGCTCCTCTCTGAATCCTGCAGAACACACAGACTCCCCTCTGCAAACTCCGTTAAATACCCCAACCTCCCACAGGTGGTGCGCACCCCCAGCCACCATCTCAGTGATTGCCCCAGGCTCCTGCTTGTCTCTGTACCCCCGTGCCATCAAAACCATGAACAATAGTGGTCCAGGCGAGCCCGTTCCTGGCAGCTGCATTTGCCAGGACCACTGATTCAAGTCCGCAGCCGGTCCTCTCAGCCCTATTGGAGGCAGAGGCAGCTGTGGTATCAGTGGCAGCTGCCAGCCCCAGGCACCGCCCACTCAAGCCCTTGCTGGGTGCAGGTGGGCAGTGGCTGCAGCTGGTACAGGACTGTGGGCTTTGGCCCATGCAATTGTCCCTTAATTCCCTTTGTTCTATTTGAGTGCTGTTATCAGTCCCTTCCCATCTCGCAGCCACAGGTCTCCAAGCTATTGCAGCTCCCAAGCTCCTTCCCTCTTCTGTTTATCTTCCGATACCTGTCTGTGTACTCTCAACTCTGTCTTTTGTACCTCTCGACCAATGATCCTCTGCCCCCGTAGAGATCCAGAAGTGTATAATCTTACATCTCAGGCTGATTTCATGGCTGTCCAGAATGCTCTGGTAGATACCCAACTCAATTCAGGGGACTGGTTGAAATAGGGTCTCCTACTTCTCTACCATCTTGCCCCTACTCTCTGATATATCCCATGACTATGTAAATAAAAATCTTCAACCAAATATTAGCAAATTGAATTCAGTATTATAAAAAACTATACACCATGACCAAATAGGATTTATTAAACATATTGACTGGCTCAACATTCAAACTTCAGCCACTGTAGTCCCTTATCAAAAGGGTGAAGAAAAACCATATGATCATGTCAATTGATGCAGGAAAAAGCATTTCAAAATATATAGTGCTGATTAATGATAAAAATCTTAAACAAACTAAGAATAGAGAGGAATTTCTCTAACTTAATAAAAATATATACATAATCCTTTTTGAAAGAGGCTTTTCTTGTAATAGTCTAACACCATTTAATGGCAAAAGGCTGGATGCTTTTTCCCTGAGTTGGAAAAAAACAAGGATGTCATTTCATACCACTTTTAGTCAGCCTCACACTATAAGTCCTACTAAATGCAATAAGGGAAGAAAAAGAAATAAAAGGTATGTGTATTGAAAAGAAACAAAGAAACTCCTTTTAATTGCACATGAAGTGAGGGTCTGTGTAGGAACACCAATGAATGTGCACAATAATTTCTATAATTAATGAGTAAATATAGCAAAGTCAATATACAGAAGTCGATTTCTTATCTATATACCACCAATGAACAATTAGAAGTTAAAATTAAATAAACGGTACATTTATAATAGCACCAAAAATGAAACACTTATATTTAAATCTATCAAAATATGAATACCATCTGCATACAGAAACCACAAAACACTGAAGGAAAAAAATGAAGATCAAAATAAATCAAGAGTTATTTTATGTTTGCAGATTTGAAAATGCAATATAACTAAAATACCAATTCTTCCCAACTTTATCTTTAGAATCAATGGAATCCCAACAAAATTCCCAGAACATTCTTTGGTAGATTTGGACACTCTTACACTAAAATTTTTATGGAAAGGGTAAAGACCTAGAATAGTGAATACAGTATTGAAAAAGAAGAGCAAATTTTGCAAACTCACTCTGCCCAATGTCATGACATATTGCAAAGCTACAGAAATAAAGTTAGCATAGTATCAGTGAAAGAATACATACATAGATGAAACATAATGGAACATAACAGAGAGCCCAAGAGAGATGCACACCTATAGAGTCAGCTGATTTTTGGCAAAGTTGCAAGGCAATTCAAAGGAGAAAGAGTAATTTTTCAACAACTGATGCTGAAATAATTGGATATTCATAAGCAAAAAGCATGAACCTAGACATAGACCTTACACCTTACACAAAATTGACTTAAAATGGATCATGGAAACATCAAATACAAAATTACAGTACCTATAGAAGGAAACAGAAGAGAATGTTTGAGCTTCGATTTGGTGGTAAGATTTCCGATATATTACCAAAAACATGATCATGAAAAAAAAAAGTTGGATTTTATTAAAGCTAAAAAATCCTGCTTTTTAATAAACACTTAATAGAATGAAAATAAAACCCACAGATTGGAAGAAAATATTTGCAAAACATGTATATAATCAAGGACTTCTGTCTATATCCAAAAGCCAAACAACAAAACCCAAAAACCTTAAAACTCAACAATAAAGACATAAAACCTCTCAACAAAGTGGACAAAAGATGTAAACAGACCCCTATCCAAAGATATATACAGATGGAAGCTAAGCATATAAAAAGATGTTCAACTTATTTATCCTATAACTGGAAGTTTGCACCCTTTGACCACTGTGTTAACTACAGTGAACAATGTGTTATATATTTAAAAGTTGGTAAGAGAATAAATCTTAAAAGTTCTAACAAAAAGAAATTCTATGCGATGGTAGTAGATATTCACTAGACTTACTGTGGTAATCATTTTGAGATATATATATACATATCTCAAGATATATATATGTGTGTGTGTGTGTATATATATATATATATATGATTAAGTTGTACATCTGAATCCAATATAATATTATATGTCACTTATATCTCAATACAAAATGATGTTCAACATCATTTTTCATTAGGGAAATACCAAATAAAACATGAAATACCATGACATAGCTATTAGAATGTTTAAAAAAACAAAACAGGACAAAAAACCAAAAGTACTAAATGCTGGTGAGGATTCAGGGCAACAGGGACTCTCATTCACTGCATATATAAATGTAAATCAGTACAGCTGTTTTGGAAGACAATTTGGATATTTATTGCAAAGTTAAAAATAGTCTTATCATACAACCCAGCAATTGTACTCCTAGTTATTTACCCAACTGATTTGAAATGTTGTAGCAGCATTATGCATAACTGCCAAAAATGGAAACAACCAAGATGTCCTTCAGAGGATGAAAGATTAAACAAACTGTGGTGTATCCATACAGTGGGCTGCTACTCAGCAATAGAAAGGAATGATCTATCAAGCAATGAAAAGACAGGGGTGAATATTAAATGTTTATTGCTAAATGAAAGAAACCAGGCTATATATTGTATAATTCTAGTTATATGGCCCACAAAAAACGGCAAAAGTATAGAGATGGCAAAAATATCAAAGGTTTAGGATAGAGGAAGGGTTGAACAAGTGAAGCACAGGGGATGTTTTTGAGCAGTGTTGACTATTTTATGTGATACCATAATGGTGGAGACAAGCAACCATGTGTTTGTCAAAACTCAATGAACTTTACAGCAAAAATAGAGAATCTTAATTTGTGCATATTTCTTTAAAAAATCATTTAAGAGTCCAGAGAGATCCTAGGATAGAATGCAGAATGTGACAAAGCAGTCCAAGTATTACAAATGAATGGAACAACTTCACTAAGGGGAGTGGAGGTGAAAGTGTTGACCTAAGTGACTTTGGAAGTGACAAGAGCCTGTAATACTACATAAAAAGGAAGTTGTACATAAGCCCTGTACTCTAGTTGATTAACTTGTTTTCCACAGGAATATGTGCGTGTGTGTATATATGCACACATATACGCAGAAATTAAGTTAAGTAAATGGAGAGTGAGCCAGGTTTCTCAGTCTTGGAGAGGAAGGGTATAGGAAAACGAGAGAGTTAGAATTATCTCATGATGATAGGTTAGAGTTGGAGACATGAGTCAGGACCCATGTTTACCCTAATATAATACAGATAAAAATATTTGTTGATACGTGCATATACATGGGTATATGCATATACATGTATTCCTTGATCTGTCAGTTACGAAGGCATAAATGCAACAACAACCCAGTAGCAATGAGCATACCTGACACCCAGGTCCTAGTTTTTAATACCATTCTGTAATAAAAGGAAATAAAAGAGCTCCTAATAGCCAAAGTTGGAATAATTTTAACAATAAAATAATACAAGGAATATAGAATTACAAATCAAAGTATTAAATAAGTCTTCATAAGGCCATGTTGATATATTTAATGATTGAGTAAGTAAATATATAGAGAAGAATAAACAAATTTCTTTTGTAGAAGAAATCCAAAAAAATGATGTAAATTCTCTGCCTTTAAAGAGGTGGAGCACTTACAGAGATACTAATTCAAAGAGATACATGCACCAGGATGTTTAAGGAGCATTGTTTACAATAGCCAAAATACGGAAACAGCCCAAGTGTCTATAAATAGGTGAATGGATAAAGAGTTTGTGGTGTATATATATATATATATATATATATATATGTATGTATACACACACACACGCACACACACACAATGGAATAAGCCATAACAAAGTATGAAATCTTGCCATTTGCAACAACATGGGTGGAGCTAGACAGTGTGATGCGAAGGGAAATGAGTCAGCCAGAGAAAGACAAATACCATATGATTTCACTCAAACGTGGAACTTAAAAAACAAAACAAACACGCAAAGGGACAAAAAAAAGAGAGAGAGAAGCAAACCAAGAAACAAACTCTTAATTATAGAGAAAAATGTGGTGATTACTGGAGGGAGTTGAGTTGGAGGAGGGCGGATATATAGGTTAAGAATTAAGGAGTACCATTGTGATGAGCACTGGGTATTGTATGGAAATGTTTAATCACTATATTGTATACCTGAAACTCATACCGCACTGTATGTTAACTAACTGTAATTTAAATAAAAACTTAAAAAAACACAAATAATTAAAAAAAAAACAAAGAAGTGTAGTGTAACTCCCTACTCTTTAAATGTGAACTGCATGTAATGATTTCCATCTTAAGAGAACAACTGGAGGGCGCCTGGGTGACTCATCGGTTAAGGGTCTGCCTTTAGCTCAGGTCAAGCTTGGCTCATGATCCTGGGGTCCTGGGATCAAGCCCCACATTGGGCTCTCTGCTCAGTGGAGAGCCTGCTTCTCCCTCTCCCTCTGCTCCTCCCCCTGCGTGTGCTCTCTCTCTCTCTCTCAAATAAATAAAATCCTTTAAAAAGAGAGAGAGAGAGAAAGGAAAAAAAAAAGTGGAAAACAGGAGGAGGAGGCAGAGGTGGAGGCTGGGGTGAGAGAAAGAAGTACATTTACAGTGGAGAATCTTGAGAAACACTACCTCAGTCAGGTGAAGGTCAGTATCAACAGTGGTAAGTTGTGTTGATAGTATATACCCTTGATATGATGTGGTAAGAATGGTACTTTAGCCCTGTAGCCTTCACAAAAATCCATAACTCTGGTCTAATCATGAGAAACACACCAGAAAAATCCCAAATAAAAAAAAAAAGAAGAAGAAGAAGGAAAGAAAAGTCCCAACTGAGGAACGGTCCAGAAAATAACTGACTATTACCCTCAAAACTGTCAAAGTCATTAAAAATAAGAAGAGTGTAAAAAACTGTCACAATCAAGAGGAGACTAAGGGGGCATGATGATTATCCTAAATGAAATCCTAGAACAGAAAAAAGAGGTTAGGTAAAAACTAAGAAAATCTGAATAAAGTGTGGACTTAATAATAATAATATGTCACTATTGGTTCACTAATTGTGACAAATGTACCAAACTAATGTTAAGTGTTAATTGTAAGAGAAACTGGATGTGGGGATATGGGAAGGCTCTATTATCTTTACAGCTTTTCTGTAAATCAGAATCTGTTCTAAATTAAAATGTTCATAAATTTTTTAAAAAATCAACTAGCCATATTTGTGTAGGTCTGTTTCTGGACTCTTATTTTCATTGATTTGGAGTATACCCCTTTAATACCACATAGTCTGATTACTACAGTGATACACTAAATATTAAAATGAGATAGTGTCAGTTCAGCAACTATTTCTTATCTATTTTTTCTATTTTATTTACTTTACCTTACCATATAGATTTTAGAATCAGCTTGCCTATAGTTTCAAAAATATTATGCTAGGATTCTGATTGGGTTTGAATTACACTATAAATCAGTTTGGAAAATTAAGAATTTTTTTCAATATTTCATTACTAGTATATAAAACTTCCAAGGATTGAATTTCTTTATGTTAGCCATATATCCTGTAACATGTAAATGCAACTATTACTTATTTGGATAAATATCTAGAGATTTTCTATGGCAATCATGGTATTTTAAATAGGGCCCATTTTATTTCTTCATTTCTAATCTGTATGCCTTTTATTTCTCTTCCTTGCATATTATTGCACTGACTAGGATTTCTAGCACTATATTGGTTAGAGATGGTCAGGGTGAACATCTTTGTCTTTACTCCAAACTTCGGAGGAAAGTATTCTTTCGATACGAGGGTTCGATACTATCTGCCTGGTTCATCATCAGGAATGCAGTGGTAGAGAAGTCTGGCAGATTACCAACCCAGCTGTTGTGTCTATCATAATATGAGATTTAAAACATTTAGATGATTAATAGTAATCCAGAAAAAAAAATTTTACTGGGAAAAATATCTACTGCCGAGAAAAATTGTTCTAGGAACCAAAAAAAAAAAAAGGGTAAAAAAAGGGTAATATCAGTGAGTCAGACAACAGGGAAGTATAAGTATGATTTGTAACTTCTCTTTAGTCTTTTAAAGCCAAATAAATTACTTTTTAGAGAAATCAATTTTTAGACAAACACTCATATAAATAATCCTAATACCAAAGCAACCAGTCTTCCCCTCTAAAATATAAAATCACCTCCCAACTTAGTGAGTAAAGGTAAGAAGACAATGGGCAAATATTCTTAAAATTAATCAACTTTTTAAAAATGAAGGAAGGAGGCGTCAAGATATTTGGAAATTAGGTGAATGTGGGCAAGAAAGGGTGTATTAATTGTAAGTAGAATGCTTATCAGTCCTATAACTGAGATGCCCTTCATTCCAGACCACACACTATATTGTATCAAAGGTAATTATTTTGAATTAAAGTAGAACAAGGTTTTTGAATTAATTTTATCATCCTACTCTTGCAAGTCTAAGTAAAAGCAGACCCATTACGTAAAGATGACTTCAATTATTTTAAAACTAAAACAAATGTTCATGCATGAAGTAAGACCGTGATATAAGATGTTAGCTCTGATGTTTTGTAGATTCCATTTGTTAGGAAAAATTCCCTCTTCTTAGTTTGCCGAGCAGTTTTTTAAATATATAATGAATGGATGTTGAATTTTTTCAAATGATTTTTCAGCTACAATATGATCTTGTAGCT
Organism: Mustela nigripes; assembly: GCF_022355385.1. Classification (NCBI taxonomy): domain Eukaryota; kingdom Metazoa; phylum Chordata; class Mammalia; order Carnivora; family Mustelidae; genus Mustela; species Mustela nigripes. The sequence continues at coordinate 55,118,333 of NC_081560.1, read as the reverse complement.
TTTCTTTGTTTGTTGATATGGTGAATTCCATTATTTATGAATATTGAAATCACCTTGCATTCCTAGTATTAAGTCCACTTGATTGTGTTGATTAGACTTAGTATATATTGCTTAATCCAAATTTGCTTATATTTTATTGAAGATTTTGTGTTTATGGTCACAAAAAATAAGAATTGGCATTTTGGGTTTTTTGTACTTTCTCTAGTTTGAAGTAAAAGATATAAAATGAGTCAAAAAGTCCTCTCTCTTCTATCTTCTAGAAGAGATTGTATGAAATAGTATAATTTCTTCTTCAAATGTTTGGTAGCATTTATTAGCTTGAAACATTGAGCTCCTACCTGCTTTCCATGGGCTATAGTTTCAGTGTCACTCCAATTTCAAAGTGCTCCCTAATAGCCAATATGAGACCTGAGTGGTAGTGTAAACCCAGAGTTCAGTTCCGGAAGACTTTAATATGCTTTTTACAGTCAGACCCATGCACGTGTAGCTAGAGAGTAAGAGAAAAAGCTAATACACAACTTCAGGGTATTGCTTTCTTAAGCTCCCTCCTCTTTGTACACTCCCAATTGTTTGTGATTCTCATGGGTTCCCTGAGTGGTCCTTTTTATTTAAAAAAAAAATTGCAGCTTTAGTTTCCCTACTTGGCCAAGCATTCCTGAAAGTGTCTTCCTCCAGAGCCAAGTGATGAGAGGGTAGAGAGCGAAAATAAAACAATGGGCATCCTCTCCATGCTCTTGAGACCTTTGACAATTCTGGTCAAAGGAAAAAAATTCCCCTGCCACCATCAGCTTGCTTGGAAGTCAGCCAGAAGAAATTAAAAACAAAACTAAGCAAGACAAAACTATCTCACAGGGTACTCCTTTCCTACTCTTTGGACAAACAAGAAATAGAAATTTTCTCTTGAAACTCTCTGTTTGCCTGTAATACACAGTTCTTGCTTTCAGGACTCTTTTAAGTGTAGATCAGGAGATACCCAGGGAAAAAGGAATGACCAAACTCACTACTGGTTCCACGGCACTTTACTTTCTGCATTCCTTCCCCAATCCACATGCTGCCACTACTTTCCAGAGTCCTCAAATAGCTGTCCTATGTATTCATTTCAGGGTTTTTAATTAAATTTTAAATTCTAATTTAATTAATTAAGTTAATTAATAATTAATACTTAATTTACTTAAATTTAATTTAAATTAAATTTTAATTAAATTCAGATAGGGTGGATCTTGCATATTTAATCTTTTTAAAATTAACATATAATGCGTTATTTGTTTCAGGAGCTTAGGTCTGTGATTCATCAGTCTTAGATAATTCACAGCACTTACCATAGCACAAACTCTCCCCAAGGTCCATCACTGAGCCACCTTACCCCTTCCTACCCCTCTCCCCTCCAACAACCCTCAGTTTATTTCCTGAGATTAAGAGTCTCTTATGGGAGTGCCTGGGTGGCTCAGTGGGTTAAGTCTGCCTTTGGATGAGGTCATGGTCTCAGGGTCCTGGAATAGAGCCCCACATTGGACTCTGTGTGGTGGGGAGCCTGCTTTCCCCTCTCTCTCTGCCTGCTGCTCTACTTGTGATCTCTCTCTGTCAAATAAATAAATGAAATCTTTAAAAAAAAAAAGTATCTTATGGTTTGTCTCCTTCTCTCATTTCATCTTGTTTTATTTTTCCCTCCCTTCCCCTATGATCTTCTGTCTTGTTTCTCAAATTTCTCATATCAGTAAGATCATATGATAATTGTCTTTCTCTGATTGACTTACTTCGCTTAGCATAATACCCTCTAGTTCCATCACTTTGTTGTAAATGGCAAGATTTCGGGGGTTTTGATGGCTGCATAGTATTCCATTGTATATATATATATACCACATCTTCTTTATCCATTTCTCTGTTGATGGACATGTAGGCTCTTTCCATAGTTTGGCTACTGTGGACATTGCTTGCATATTCAATCTTGATCGTAAGCAGAACCACCTCTAAATATTTAAAAATATAATTATTTTTAATTTAACAACATTTTAGTTAGGATATATTCCTGAAGGCTTGAGGTACATTTCATGAGGAAGTTTCCTGCCTCACCCACACCCTTTCTGATAATTCTAAGGATAGAAGAGAATGAAATGGACAACATGCGTGTGATAATTTCTCAGAAAAAGAATATATTAAACTTTCTCACGTATTTAAGACTTAGTAATGAAACATGAATAAATAGTGCTAAGTTTATTGAGCTATGATTTGAGGTAGAAAGACTAATTCAAACAAAGTAACATCAAATAAATGAAGAAACTAAGAAATAATTTGTACTTCAAGTCTCCAGGTGAGAGCAAGGCAGAAGGGGTAGAGAACTCTGAGCCCATATATTAGCATTTGTGTTTCTTTTTTCCTTAGTAAGTATTTTTATTTTTAACTTTTTATTTAACTTTATTTTCCTAGAGCAGTTTTAGGTTCACAGCAAAATTGAGGGGAAGATGTAGAGATTTCCCATTTACTGCCTTAAATTTCTACTTAAATTTCTTCCATGTCTTTTCATGTCTTGATAACTCATTTCCTTTTAGCACTGAAAGTAAAGACATCTTTACTTTCTTCCAAGTTTTGGCAATTATGAATAAAGCTACTATAAATATCCATGTTCAGGTTTTTGTGTGGATATAATTTTCAGTTCCTCTGGGAGCATGATTACTATACCGTATTGTAGAAGTATGCTTGGTTTAATAAGAAATTTGCTTTTCTAATATATGTATTCCATGCTTTAAATTTCCCTTTAATTCTTTTTACTGCATCCCACAAATTTTAGCAAGTTGTGTTTTTGTTTTCATTGAGTTCAGAATATTTTGCAGTGTTCCCTGAAATTTCTTCTGTGACCCATGTGCTATTTAGAAGTGTGTTAATTTCCATATATTTGAGGATTTTCCAGTTATCTTTCTGTGACTGATTTATAGCTTAATTCTGTTGTGGTCTGAGAGCTGGTCTATTCTTTTAAAGTGTTAAGATGTATTTTACGACCCAAATTGTGGTCTGTCTTGGTGAATATTCTCATGTGATCCTGATAAAAATGTGTTCTTTGATGTTGGATGAAGTAGTATATATATATATACTACTTCATATATATACTACTTCATCCATATATATATATATATATATATATATATATATATATATATGGTTGATTAATGACGTTGTTGAATTCGACTATGCCCTTGTTGATTTTCTGACTGCTGGCTCTGTCCCTTTCTAACGACGTATATTGAAGTCTCCAACCATGATAGTGAATTCATCCATTTCTCCTTGGAGTTCTATCAGTTTTTGCTTCATGTATTTTATGCTCTGTTGTTAGGCACATACAAGTTGAGTTTTATCTTCTTGGAGGATTGACCCTTTTGTCTTGTAATGTCCTTTTTTACCCCTGAGAACTTTCCTTGTTTGAAGTCTCCTGTGCCTGAAATGGATTTAGCCACTCCTGCTTTTTTTTCTTCTTCTTTTTTAAACTGAAGTGTAGCTGATGGACAGTGTTACACTGGTTTCAGGTATCTGACATACTGACTCAACAAGTCTGTGCATTATGCCCTGCTCACCGCAAGTGTAGCTGTTACCTGTCACTATACAAGGCTATTAAAATACCATTAACTATACTCCCTATGGTGTGCCTTTTATTCCCGTGATTTATTCATTGCATAACTGGAAGCCCGTGTCTCCCACTTCCTTTCACCCATTTTGCCCAGCCCCTTACCACCCCAGCCATCCATTTACATTTAATTAATATGTGTCTTTTTTAGCTAAAGTGGGTTTCTTATAGACAGTATATAGTTGTGTCTTGCCTTTTCATCCTCTCTGATAATCTTTCTCTCTTTTTTAAAGATCTAGTTATTTATTTGAGAGAGAAAGAGAGAGAGCCCAGGGGCAGAAGGGCACAAGGAGAGGGAAAGAGAAACCCGAACAGATCCTGTGCTGAGCACGGAGCCCAACTCAGGGCTTGATCTCATAACCCTGAGAAAATGACCTGAGCCAAAACCAAGAGTCAGATGCTTAACCAACTGTACCAGCCAGGTGCCCCACTATTGAATTTTTCCATGAGTCCATTTAGACTGTTGATGTGCCAAGTGATTAGTGATATAGTTGGATTCATATTGACCATTTTGTTACTGGTTTCTTGTTCTTTGTCACTACTTTTGTCTTCTATTCTTTTTCTGCCTTTCGTGCTTATAACTGAGATTTTATGATTCCATTTTCTTTCCTTCCTTAGCCTATTAGTTAAACTTCTTTTCTTGCCTTTTTTAGTGATTACTCTAGAGTTTGCCATATACATTTACAACTAAACACAGTCTGCTTTCAAGTAACAGTTTACCATTCCATGAGTAGTATGAGTACCTTATAATATCAAAATAATTTTTAATTCCACTTTTTATTCTTTATATCACTGCTTTTATTCATTTTACCTATATATAAAGCATACTTAAGTATACATGTATACATGAACAATAACAAAATAATAGCAACAATGCATTTGGTTAGGTATGCTTATGTATTATATATGGATAAAATACTTAAGCATGTGCTTGCAAGTAATATGTAAAAAACATAATTATACTTAATCAAATACATTATTGCCATTATTACTTTGTGGGGTTTTTTTAAAGTTTTTATTTAAATTCCAGTTAACAAACAGTAAACTGTTGAGGCTGTCTGGTAATTCAACCTAAGTATTCCCTGGATATAGCAATATCCTCAATGCTCAAGGCTACTCCTTTTTAATATTCTAGGACCTCGGAATGTTCTAGGACTGTTCTGTAACATTCTTTTCACCTACAGCTTGTCTTCCTCGTATTTTCCTCACAAAGAATAAAACAGAAATACAAATAAACATGTAGTACGTTGTTATAAATAATACATTATTAAAATATTAAAAAGTAAATAAATTCTCATTAACATACAGCATACTATTAGTTTCAAGTGTAAACTATAATGATCCAGCACTTCCTTACATCACCAGTGCTCATCACAAGTGCACTCCTTAATCCCTGTCGTCTATTTCACCCATTCCCCTGCCCACCTCCCCCCATAACCATCATTTTGTTCTTTATAATTAAGAGTCTATTTCTTGGGGCGCCTGGGTGGCTCAGTGGGTTAAGCTGCTGCCTTCGGCTCAGGTCATGATCTCAGAGTCCTGGGATCGAGTCCCGCATCGGGCTCTCTGCTCAGCGGGGAGCCTGCTTCCCTCTCTCTCTCTCTGGCTGCCTCTCTGTCTACTTGTGATTTCTCTCTGTCAAATTAATAAATAAAATCTTAAAAAAAAAGAGTCTATTTCTTGATTTTCCTTTCTCTCTCTCCTTTTGCCCTTTGCTTGCTTGTTTTGTTTCTTAAATTCCACATATGAGTGAAAGCATATAGTATTTGTCTTTCTCTGACTGACTTATTTTGCTTAGTATAATAACCAAATACAATGTTGCTGTTGTTTTTTGAACAAACTGTTGTCTGTTAGATCAATTAAGAATAAGTAGAATGAAAGTTTTCAGTCTACTTTTCACCTATTTTCTTTTTTTAAAAAATATATTATTTATTTATTTGACAGAGAGAGAGATCACAAGTAGGCAGAGAGGCAGGCAGAGAGAGAGGGGGAAGCAGGCTCCCTGCTGAGCAGAGAGCCTGATGCGGGGCTCGATCTCAGGTCCCCAGGATCATGACCTGAGCTGAAGGCAGAGGCTTAACCCACTGAGCCACCCAGATTCCCCACCTATTCCTTTTCAGTGCTCTTCCTTTATGTATATCTGTCAGACATATATTATGTTCCTTCTCTCTGAAGAACTTCTTTTAACAGTTCTTGCCAGACAGGTCAACTAGCAATAAATTCCCCCAATTTTTGTTTGTTTGAGAAACTCTTTTTTCTCTCCTTCGCCTTTGGAGGATAATTTCATAGAGTACAGGATTCTAGTTTGGTGGTTTTATTTTCTCAACATTTCAAATATTGCACTTCACTCTCTTGTTATTTGCATGGTTTCTTAGGGGAAATTAATGTAATTCTTATATTTGGTCCTCTACAGATAAGGTGGTTTTCTTTTCCCCCCTCTGGATTCTTTCAGGATCTTTTTTCCCTTTCATTTTCTGTCATTTGAGAATGATATGCCTAGTTGTTTTCT
>NC_081560.1:54755949-54807211 GCF_022355385.1 Mustela nigripes | reverse complement strand
AATCAGACCCCTGTAACCATGCATCTGCTTCTGTAAGCTCGCTTCCCACCACCCCAACCCCGCCCTATATAATCTGCTCCCCAACCTAGCCCGGCGTGCTCAGTCTCCGGAAGGCTGATGTGTCCGCAGGCGCCTGTGTAACCAATAAACCTCTTGCAACTTGCATGCAGTGGAGGCTTGGTGTCTGCTTCTTGGGTGCGGATCGAGGGTCTTTCATTTGGAGGTCCCACCGAGATCTCTTGACATCCCACCCAAGACCCCGGCCAATCCCCACCGGGAGGTAAGCTGGCCAGCATCTGTGTCCCTGTTATCTGTGTATCTGTCTCTTTGTTCTTTGTAAGCCTGCTTCCTATCTTTCTATTCTGTATTTGCGCAGGCTGAGAAGGAGTTGACGAACTCGGACTTCTCTCCTGCTGCAACCGAGGGACGCCTCGGGGGTTTCAATTTACTCCAAGGGACGCCTTGGGGTTTCTGAATAAGGCCATTGTCTTGGGCCACCCCTCGGTCAAAAGAGGATCTCGCGTTCCTCCTGACCATCAGTTTTGTCTCTTATGTCCACAGGTCTTTGTCTCTGATGTCAACAGGTTTTTTTCATAGCATTCCATTTAAGGAAATTGTCTGCCCCGTTTGAATCTGAGGAATGTCTGACTGAATGTTTGTGTGGCTCCACCGCCTTTGGCTACGGAGTCTGAGTGGGCTGCACCCTGAGTCTCGCAGAGCGTCATATGGCATAACGGTCATCTACTCCACGGAGTAGCCTGGTCCGGGGTTTATACGGATAGACCTTAGCAAAGACGCTCCTAAGTTCCCGCGAGGGACGCGAGCAGGACAGCACCTGAAAGCACCCCCTCCCCTTGTCATTTTGTTCTAGGAAGGAATATATATATGTATACATCTATATCTATATATATCTAAACCATCATATTAAAGTCATACCTGCCTATAAATAATCCTCTTTTCCTCCCAAAATTGTAGGATAGGGCAAACCATTACCACCCCCTTGAGCCTCACTTTAGGTCACTGGAGAGACGTTCAGATTCGAGCTAACAATCTGTCAGTGGAAATCAAGAAAAGAAAATGGCAAACCCTCTGTACTTCTGAATGGCCCACCTTTAATGTTGGATGGCCCAGAGATGGGACCTTTAATATCACTGTTATATTACAGGTCAAGGAGCGGATCTTCAGCCAAGGACCCCAGGGCCACCCGAACCAAGTCCCTTACATAGTAGTTTGGGAAAGTCTTATTAATGACCCCCCTCCCTGGGTCTCTCCTTTCAATCATCCTAAGCCTAAGCCCATTCCAGACCCCATCCCCCTCCCAACACCCTCTGCTCCCCCTGTTCCCCTATGTCCCGCCGAACCTCCCAAACCCCCTGTTCCCCTATGTCCCGCCGAACCTCTTAAACCCCCTGTTCCCCTATGTCCTGCCCATCCTCCCAAACCCCCTGTCTCTTCCAACCTATATCCAGTTATTGGTGATTCTGTCTCTTCCCGGCGTCCTAAGCCAAAGAGGGTTCTTCCTCCTGATGACTCCCCCTTAATAGACCTCCTAACTGAGGACCCCCCTCCCTATCAGCATCCTCCTCCGCCGGCACAGGCCCCAACTTCCTCAGATTCTGAGGAGGAACCAGATAATCCGCCGGAAGAATGCCACCCCTCACAATCCCCAATAGCTGGTAGACTTAGGGGTCATAAGGAAGCTATAAAGGAGGGATCTTCCAAGCTCCTTCCCTTGCGCCAAGGCGGGGGGGCCGGCAATCAACTCCAATACTGGCCCTTTTCAGCCTTAGACTTATACAAATGGAAGTCCCATAACCCCTCCTTCTCACAGGACCCCATAGCTTTAACCGCTCTGATAGAGTCCATCCTAATCACGCATCAACCCACTTGGGATGATTGCCAACAGCTCTTGCAAACTCTTCTCATTACAGAGGAGAGACAAAAAGTTTACCTAGAAGCCAGAAAAAATGTTCCAGGAGACAATGGAAGACCGACCCAGCTCCCAAACGTGATAGATGCCACTTTTCCCCTGACCCGCCCCGACTGGGATTTCAACACGGCTGAAGGTAGGACCCACCTAAATCTTTATCACCAGTTACTCATAGCAGGCCTCCATAATGTGGGGCGCCGCCCCACCAATTTGGCCCAGGTGAGACAGGTCACTCAAGGCTCAGAAGAATCTCCCACCGCCTTCTTAGAAAGACTCAAAGAGGCTTATCGTAGGTATACCCCCTTTGATCCCGATAGTCATGAACAGAGAGGAAATGTGTCCATGGCCTTCATTTGGCAGTCAGCACCAGATATTAGACATAAGTTACAGCGGTTGGAGAATTTATAAGATTTCTCGTTGCAAGATTTATTAAAAGAAGCAGAAAAAATTTATAGTAAAAGAGAAACCCAGGAGGAAAAGGAAGATAGATTAAGGAAAGAGGCAGAAGAAAAAGAAGACAAATGAGAGCGTAAGCGAAATAAAGAACTTAGTAAAATCTTGGCCGCCGTACTGCAAGGCAATCAAGGATTAGATGCAGTAAAGCCAGGAAGGGAAGGAGACAAAAGAAAGCCTCGGGTAGACCGAGACCAATGTGCCTATTGCAAAGAGAGAGGGTATTGGGTCAAAAGCTGCCCAAAAAGACCCCGTAACCCCAAGGAAGATACCACACAGGCCACAAGATTAATGGCCCTAGATGAGGACTAGGGATGTCAGGGCCAGGAGCCCCCCACAAGCCCAGGATAACTCTAACTGTTGGGGGGCAACCAGTCACCTTTCTGGTAGATACCGGGGCACAACATTCTGTCTTAACCAAAACCCCACGACAATTAAGTGACCGGACGGCATGGGTTCAAGGGGCCACCAGAGGAAAACAATATCACTGGACCAAGGAAAGGAAGGTACATTTGGCGTCTGGTAAAGTTTCTCATTTGTTCCTCCACGTGCCTGACTGTCCCTACCCACTCCTGGGGAGAGATCTATTGACTAAACTAAAAGCCCAGATCCATTTCGAATCAAAGGGACCCACAGTGACAGGCCCCAACGGGACTCCTCTACATATACTTACTTTGCAACTAGAAGAGGAATATAGACTGCATGAGGGAGCCCCCCAACCTAAAGGGGACATAAAATTCTGGCTCTCATCCTACCCAAATACCTGGGCAGAAACCGGAGGAATAGGGTTAAGCCACCCAGCAACCTCCCATTCACATACAATTAAAGGCAACAGCCATCCCTGTCAATGTTAGACAATACCCTATGTCTAATGAGGCCCGCCAAGGCATCAGACCACACATACGGCGGCTACTAAACCAAGGCATTTTGGCCCCATGTCGATCTCCCTGGAATACCCCTCTACTCCCTATCAAGAAACCTGGAACAGATGACTATCAGCCAGTCCAGGACCTGAGGGAGGTCAATAAACGAATAGAAGACATCCACCCTACTGTGCCTAACCCCTGCAACCTACTTAGCACCCTGCCTCCAACCCACTCCTGGTATACTGTTCTAGACCTAAAAGACGCTTTCTTTTGCTTAAAATTAAGTCCTCAGAGTCAACCCATTTTTGCTTTTGAATGGAAGGACCCAGAGTTGGGAATTTCAGGCCAGCTAACTTGGACAAGGCTGCCGCAAGGATTTAAGAACAGCCCTACATTATTCGATGAGGCCCTTCACCAGGACCTGGCTGATTTCCGGGTGAGTCATCCCTCCCTGATCTTACTCCAATATGTCAATGACATCTTATTGGCCACAACAAATGAAAAGGACTGTCGAACAGGTACTGGGGACCTCCTACAAACCCTTGGCCGAATGGGATACAGGGTATCTGCAAAGAAGGCCCAAATTTGCCAGACTAAGGTCACCTACTTGGGTTATGAATTATATAATGGCCAGCGGTGGCTAACGGCCAGCGGTGGCTAACGGCCGCAAGGAAAAAGACTATATCCAGCATTCCAACGCCCCAAACCCCCAGGCAATTGCGGGAATTCCTAGGGACGGCGGGCTTCTGCAGACTATGGATCCCCAGGTTCGCAGAAATAGCGGCTCCCCTGTACCCCTTAACCAAACAGGATGTCCCTTTCGTCTGGACCGAACAACAACAGCAGGCATTTGATCATATTAAACAGGCACTCCTCAAATCCCCAGCGTTAGGCCTGCCGGACATAACTAAACCCTTTGACCTGTTCGTCGATGAAAAACAAGGGTTTGCTAAGGGGGTCCTAACTCAAAGACTAGGGCCTTGGAGACACCCTATCACCTACCTCTCTAAGAAATTAGACCCCGTGGCAGCAGGATGGCCACCATGCCTGAAAATGATAGCAGCCATAGCGGTTGCATTAAGGATGCAACCAAACTAACTTTGGGACAGCCTGTCACAATCCTGGCTCCCCACACAGTGGAATCCTTAATTCGTCAACCTCCAGACCATTGGCTATCTAACGCTCGCCTTACTCATTATCAGTCCCTCCTCCTGGACACAGACAGGATCCAGTTCGGACCTGTGGTGACTCTCAACCCCGCAACTCTCTTACCCACCCCTGGAGAGACCCCTTTACATGACTGTCACCAGATCCTTACAGAAATACATGGGACAAGGCCTGACTTGACTGACCAGCCCATGAGGGATGTAGACCTGACTTGGTACACGGATGGTAGTAGCTACCTGCAGAACGGAGAGCGGAGGGCAGGAGCCGCCATCACAACCGATTCTCAGATTGTATGGGCAAGCGCGTTACCAGGAGGCACTTCAGCCCAACGGGCTGAGCTAATCGCCTTAACTCAGGCTCTCCAGCTGGCAGAAGGTAAGAAACTTAATGTTTACACCGATAGTAGATACGCCTTTGTCACAGCCCATATTCATGGGGAAATGTATAGAAGGAGGGGACTATTAACCTCTGATGGAAAAGAAATCAAAAATAAAACTGAAATATTGGCCCTGCTGAAGGCCTTATTTCTTCCCAAGAAGTTAAGCATCATGCATTGCCCGGGCCATCAAAAAGGAGATAGCCCAGAGGCCAAAGGAAATCGCTTGGCCGATGAAACAGCCCGACGAGCAGCTCTAGGACCCCAACTATTGACTGTGACTATCCTCACTGGGACAGAGGAGAACAGTGAGACCCCCATTTGGAGTTATGAGAAAACAGATTTGGACATCATTCAGAGGTTAGGAGCCAATTACAACGCGGTCCAAAACCGATGGGAATATCAAGGAAAAGCCATAATACCCGTTAAAATGGCAAAGGAACTAATAGAGCAAAGGAACTAATAGATCACCTCCATCGGCTGACTCATCTAAGTGCAAATAAGATGAAATCTTTAATGGACAGAGCCAATTTAGAAAACTATTTCCCCAAACGAAATTTCCTCCTTCGGCAAGCTGCCGCAAATTGCAGAGCATGTGCTCAAGTCAATCCTGGAAGAACTAGTATCGGACCTGGAGTCCGAGTACGCGGTCACCGCCCTGGTACGCACTGGGAAATTGACTTACCGAGATTAAACCCAGCATGTATGGATATAATTATCTCTTAGTTTTTTTAGATACTTTTTCAGGATGGGAAGAGGCCTTTCCCACCAAGAAGGAGACAGCCAACATAGTTGCCAAGAAATTACTGGAAGAAATTTTCCTGAGATATGGAATGCCCAAGGTATTAGGGTCAGACAATGGGCCTGCTTTTGTCTCCCAGGTAAGTCAGTCGGTGGCCAAGCTTTTGGGGATCGATTGGAAATTACATTGTACTTACAGACCCCAAAGTTCAGGACAGGTAGAAAGAATGAATAGAACTATCAAGGAGGCTCTATCTAAATTATTGCTTGAAACTGGCTCTAAAGATTGGGTCCAGCTCCTGCCTCTAGCACTCTATAGAGCCAGAAACACTCCTGGCCCTCATGGTCTAACACCTTTCGAAATCCTCTATGGTGCTCCCCCTCCAGTTGTCACATTCTTTGAGACAGATATCTCTACCCATTCCCCTTCCCCCTCTATACAGGCCCACCTGCAAGCCTTGCAGCTGGTCCAACAAGAAGTGTGGAAGCCTCTAGCAGCTGCCTATCAGGAAGAACTTAACATCCCGTCGAAGCCTCATCCTTACAAAATCGGCGATACTGTCTGGGTCCGCAGGCATTGAGCCACAAACCTTGAACCCCTCTGGAAAGGACCTCATACGGTGCTCCTAACAACGCCCACGGCGCTAAAAGTTGACGGGATCGCAGCCTGGATCCATGCATCCCATGTAAAAGCGGCACACCCAGACGGGCAGACCAAACATCCTCAGAACTCGGAATGGACCGTCAGACGCTCCCCAAACCCACTAAAGATAAGACTTGTTCGCCATTAATTTTACTCTTTTGTTTGTCCTATCTCCTTTCCCCTATAAAAGGCTCCAGTCCACATCTTACCAAGCAATTAACCTGGCAGGTTCTCTCTCAAACGGGGGAGGTCATCTGGTCCACATCGGGTCAACACACCCTGGGTACATGGTGGCCCACTCTCACCCCTGACTTCTGCCAGTTGGCAGCTGGGCTAAACAAATGGGATATCCCCACCGCTGATCCTCACTCATTACACTCCTATACTGGAGACCCCACGGGGGTCCAAGAACCCAGTTGTAAATCACCTATAGCTAGATGTAGGCTAGCTCAGTCAGATTTTTATGTCTGTCCTAAAGATGGTAGGACTCGCGATATGGCATATAGATGCGGGGGATACCAAGAATACTTTTGTGCCAAATGGGGATGTGAGACCACCGGAGATGCTTATTGGCACCCATCCTCTTCATGGGACTCAATTACCATCCGCAGGAATTATACTAAGTCCAATGAAAATACTTGCTATTTCTCCAGAGGATGGACCAACTATAAAAATGCCCTCTTGTTACCATTAAAAATTACCTTTAGGGATCAGAACCCAAGCAGCACTCCCTCCTGGGTGCAAGGAAAAACTTGGGGCTTTAGATGGTATCTCAATGGGAAAGATAAAGGCCTTACCCTTAAAATTAAACTTAACATTGAAAACCCCCGAACCTCGGGGATAGGTCCTAATCCAGTTTTACCAGACCAAAGAGCCCCTAACCCTCACCTGAGAGACCCTCGCACAACACCCCCGGCCACTCCGTCTGACAGCCATGAGGGAACCCTTCCCCCTGGCATCCCAGGCAAAACAGGCTCCCCCCAGAACCTGTTCTTCTCCTCCCAGTCATAAGTTAACCCTCCCTGAAGTATCGGGCCAGGGACTATGTTTAGGCAAGATACCATCCTCCCATCAGACACTATGTAATATAACAACCCTCATCTCCCCTGGTAACTACTATTTAGAAGCCCCCAATGGGACCTATTGGGCATGTAACACTGGTTTAACTCCCTGTATCTCTGCCCAACTCCCGAAGGCCACCGCAGATTACTGTGTGTTGGTCCAACTAAGGCCTAGAATCACCTACCACAGATCAGAGACCATCCTCCACTTCTATGAAAATAAACCTAGATATCGAAGGGAACCCCTTACCTTGACATTAGCCATATTATTAGGAGTTGGGGGAATAGCGGCAGGCATCGGAACAGGAACCTCCACCTTACTCCAAAGCGATCAGCTTATACATTTACAAGCCGCCATGACTGCTGATTTAGAGGCTATAGAAAAATCAATCACTGCCTTAGAAAAATCCCTAACCTCCCTCTCCGAGGTGGTCCTACAAAACAGGAGAGGGCTGGACCTATTGTTCTTGAGAGAGGGGGGATTATGCACAGCCCTCAAGGAAACATGTTGTTTTTATGCTGACCATACAGGGGTTGTTAGGGAAACCATGGATAAACTCAGAGAAAGACTAGCCCAAAGAAAAAAGGATTTTGAATCCCACCAGGGCTGGTTTGAAAATTGGTTTAATCGATCACCTTGGCTCACCACCTTACTATCCACCATCTTAGGGCCCCTTATTATACTTCTACTAATCCTCTCCATCGGCCCCTGTATCCTGAATAAACTCGTACAGTTTATGAAGGATCGCTTGTCAGTAATCCAGACAATGGTACTGACACAGCAATATCAACTAATTAAACAGACCGGATCTCAAACTGACTTGTTTCATGAACAACATGAATGGATATAAGATTCTATCCATGATAAAGAAAAAGGGGGGAATGAAAGACCCCCTTTCTCTTTCTCCTTGCTGAAGGTGAAATTAAGTAACTTGTTACCTCCATAACTAGATAACGGCAAGCACATATCCTATGCAAACAGGATACCTGTGATCACCCAGTCTGTCAAGAAGGAAGACAAATGAGGAACAGGGACCTTCCAGAGTGATAATAAGTCAAGGCTGTCAAGGCTATGTTGAGAGAGCTGCCAGAGCAACCAGCTGTGTCCGTGCCTTGAACCCAACAATGCATGATTTCAAATTTACCAATCAGACCCCTGTAACCATGCATCTGCTTCTGTAAGCTCGCTTCCCGCCACCCCAACCCCGCCCTATATAATCTGCTCCCCAACCTAGCCCGGCGTGCTCAGTTTCCGGAAGGCTGATGCGTCCGCAGGCGCCTGTGTAACCAATAAACCTCTTGCAACTTGCATGCAGTGGAGACTTGGTGTCTGCTTCTTGGGTGTGGATCGAGGGTCTTTCAATGGGTGCCAACAAAAAAATAGAAAAACATGAGAATCATATGCTGTTATATATTGGAATAATAAGCATATATTCTAAAACTATATTTACTATATCTAATGGTATAAAGTGACAGTGTTTACCTCATTATATGTAGTGAACATAATTGACTTGAAAATATCTGCAGGGAACAGAAAATTATAAAAAAATGACACTGCGGATTTAAAAAGCAACTAAATAAATGTTCTAAAAATAAATGCACACTAACTCAAATGAAGGCAGTAATGGAGATGTTTAGCAGCAGTTTGGACACAAAATAAAAGAGATTTATGAACTGGCAGATGTAAAGGAAAAATGAGGCATGACCGATGAAATGAATAGGAGAATGAGGGGGAAGTGCATAAAAGACATGGAGGTTAACCACAGATAGAAACAGTATTATGAAACTTCAGAAAGACAAGATATTAAAACCAAGGAGGGTAAAGAAACAAACTAGGACACAATGCCTTCCAAATAATGCTGTCTCTGATCTCTTCTGAGTACAATTAAAGTCAGAAGTCAATTAAATTGTATCTTTAAGAGGCTGACAGAAATTAACACTCAACCTGGAATTCTATACCTAAACAATGTATCTTTCAAGGAGCTGACACAATGAAAGATACCAGAGCACTCACAGGCAGCACTTCCTGTTAGAAGATGGAGGAGGGTTGGTATCACATCTTGCAGACTGAGAAGGCACTTGAGGCAGAAAAACAAAGCAGGCCGCTACCCCATACCCTCCATGCAGTTGTAATCCGGCTAAATTACTGATGGGAGGAGCCGGCCAGGAGGCGGGCTTGCAGTCTAACTGATGCACGACTATCCTACATATGTCTTCTCTGCGGAGTCCAGACTGTAATCTCCAGATTTATAGAGTGATGGGCAAGGTGGGGAGGTCACGGGGTAGTTATCTCAAGTGGAGCCTTCTGTGCACTGCTTTAGCGATGGTCAGAACAAGCCTTCCGCATTCTGGCCAGGGGCTACATTAACCTCCTCTGGGAGTAGAACACGTAGCCCAGAGGGGCATGGATGCCCCAGGCATGAAAGAGCTGGAATCAGTGTTGTTAGCACTCCCACACTTCCTGATAAAAATTCTAAAGGGCATGCTATAGGTAGAAAGGAGGTGGTTCCAAATAAAAGCTCTCCAACTGCAAGAAGCAATTAAGGGCAGAAAAGATGGTTTAAAAATGTAGGCAAAAGTAAACATTGGTTGTATTAAATAAAAATAATAGAGAGTCTCAAAATTTTTGTAAGGATTTAAATCACATAGAACACATTTTCTTACCACAATGGAACTGAGCTAAATATATTATGAAGGCATTAAAGTTAAATTGGCAATTTAAAAATATGCTTCTAATTAACAAAAGAAATTATGATGGAAATTAGAAGGTAGAATATCACAACTGAATAATGATGCAAATATGATCCAGTATAAGAAAGCTTAAAAATTGTTAAAGGGGATTAAAGTAATACAGGAAAAGTCATGGCCTTAAGTGCCTATTTTTTTTTTTTAAACAAGAAAGACTGAAATTAAGGAACTAAGTATCCAATGTGAGACATTAGTAAAATAATACTAGAATAAGCCCCAAATGACAAAAGAACCTGCAGAGCAGGAAATAAAACCAGCAACAGCAGAAACTGATGAAATAAGTGAAAAATTAACATACAGAATATAGAGTAACAACAAAGCCAAAGGTTGGTACTGAAATTGACAACCCTGAAGTGAGAGTAAGTCAAGGAAAAAAAAAAAAGAAAAGGAAAAGAAAAAATAGCCAATATCAGGGTGGGGTGAATGTAAAATTGGTAAGACAAGGTTAGTAGTAAAAATTCGTATTTTTCAAATTTGTAGAAAAAACGTAAATCTGAATATTCCTACTACCATTCAAGAAAAAGAATCACTGGTTTAACATTTTCCCACAAAGAAAACTCCAGGACCATATGGCCTCACTAACAAGTTTTAATAAACATTCACAGAATAAATGATTCCAATCTTATGTGAATCTTTCCGGAGAAAAGAAATAATAAATAATGCATTCAAATTCATTTTATGAAGGTAGTAATACCTTGATATTAAAAAAAAAAAAGTTAAAAATAGGGAAAATTAGAGTCCAACATCACTTTCTAACATAGTTGTATAATTCATAAGCCAACAATACAGTAATATGTAGAAAGGATATTATTATGAAAAAGTGTGTTTTTTTTTTAAAGGTTTTATTCATTTATTTGACAGAGATCGCAAGTAGGCAGAGAGGCAGGCAGAGAGAGGAGGAAGCAGGCTCCCCGCTGAGCAGAGAGCCTGACTCAGGGCTTGATTCCAGGAGCCTGGGATTAAGACCTGAGTCGAAGGCAGAGGCCTCAACCCATTGAGCCACCCAAGCGCCCCTGAAAAAGTGTGTGTTATCCCAGACGAGCATTAGTTTACCATCAAAAAAATCATTAGAATGATATTAGAAAATAACTCAAAGTATTTTGCCACAAAAATAGGTTAAAAAAGAAAAAATTAATAGGTGTTGACAAAACTTTGATAAGACTAACCACCATGTTAACAATTCTCAGAAACTAGAGGGGGAAGGAAGGAAATTTCCTTTATCAGATAAAGGACATATATACGCTATCATTTAGAACAACACTAAAACTTCAAAGTTGTTGAAATGTCAAAGGCCTGCCCTTTACGACAGGATCAAGAGAATGCCCACCATGTCCCCTGGAACATTGTATTGCATGTGCTAGGCAGAGGGAGAAGTAAATAGTAAATTTAAAAAAAAAAAACAAAAAACAAAAACAGTGGAATACATGAGAATTGGAAATGAAATAAAACTGTCATTGTGGATTATACGATTGTATATAAAGAAAATCTGAATTAATCTACAGAAACATGATTAGGCTTGATAAAAAATTAGCAAGATTTTTTAATTCAAAAATTATAAAAATTAATATACAAATATCTACCAGTAACACTCAGAAGATGAAATTTTGAAAATATAACATTTGTAAGAGAATCTACATATATCTTAATAGGCAAGATCTCTATGTAGAAAAATTATGAAACTTTATTTTAGAAAAATTAAGAAAACCTAAATAAGGGGCGCCTGGGTGGCTCAGTGTGTTGGGCCTCTGCCTTCGGCTCGGGTCATGATTTCAGGGTTCTGGGATCGAGTCCCGCATCAGTCTCTCTGCTCTGCAGGGAGCCTGCTTCCTCCTCTCTCTCTGCCTGCCTCTCTAGGCTTGTGATCTCTCTCTGTCAAATAAATAAATAAAAATCTTTAAAAAAATAAAATATTAAAAAAAAGAATACCTAAATAAGTAGAAAATCCATCAACTGATAAGTTGAAAGACACATTATTGTAAAAATGGCTATTCTCCTTAGCTTGATTTATAGACTCAGCCCCTGTCAAAATTCCAACAGGAACTTTTGTGGAATTTGACATGATTATAAAAAAATTAATTGAAATGCAAAGGGTCAATTGCATCTATGACCCTCTTGAAGAAGAGAATGAAGTGAGAAGACAGGCTTTACTAGATAATTCTTTAAAACTAAAAATAAATCCAATGATATTATTGTTGCATGTAGACAGACATAGGAAAAAATAAAATTAATTAAAATGAAGTTTAATTTAATTTAAAAAGGTTGGAAACAAAGCTACTGCTTATGTATGGGCAGTTGACTCTATGAATAATATAGAAAACACGGGATTTTCAAAAAATCATATTGGGATAAGAATACTAAAAAATAGAACTATTTTACCTCTAGTTCACATCATGCACAAAATTAATTCCAGGTGGGTTAAAATCTTAACTATGAAAGTTAAGCTTTGTACTTTTAGAAAAGAATATAAGCAAATATCTTCATGATCTTAGAAGATTTTTTTAAGGAGAACACAAAAAGTGCTACTATGAGAGGGTAAATGAACACATTTGATAACACTGAAATTAGGAAATTAAGGATTTCTAATTCCTTAACAAAAAAAATTCCACTCTAAGAATTAGAAGACAAGCCACAAAATAGGAGAAAATATGAAATGCCTATCAGTCAAAGGTTAGTATCCAAAATGTTGTACGTTAAAACATAAATCAATTTGTAAAGGAGCATAATTCGATTTAAAAAAATAAGAGCAAGATTTGAACATGCTCCTTCTACACGGAATTAATGTCATTGCCCAGAACAGTCCTAATGAATGTCACGTGTCTTGGTTTAATAGTTAATAATGAATCCTTTACTCTCAAGAGCATCCTAATAGATTCACTAAATAATATGTTCACCACATCTTTCAATCTTTCTATTCTCAAGCCCATCCTTTACCCCTGACTTCAGAGGTCTCTAAAGCCTCTAATTAGGGAAGCTCACTGCAGTTATGCAGAATGAGTCTTTTGTTTCTACTGGGCTTCTCTGTCTGCAGGTTTCAGCTTTTTTTTTTTGTTTTTTAGTTTTCCCTTTCATAACATGCTACCCTCTGTCTCCTTTTCTCTTCATCTTTGTGAGTTTAATTTATTTCTTTTCCATCATCATAAGGAGGATGGAGAAGAATCCAAAAGAAATCTTTCACAGTTAAACAGAAGATGGTGATCTTCCTGAAAAATAAGATTCTGTTCTTCATCTTGACAAATGCCCTTTTCCTTTTTGCATACTGATCCCATATATATGTTGATCTTCCCGCTTAATTGCTTTTTATACACTGAATGGGAATTAATGTCCATAAAACAGGACCCGTGTCACATTAACAAAATTGTTGGGATTTTGATCAAGAGCCTGGTGTGAACTGAGGTCTGCTTAGTTTGTTACAGTCTCTATAGTCAGAGATCTGTTTTGAGATTCCCAAAAATGTGCTGTTTGCACAGTCTTTCCTTCCTCCTACTAATTTTTATTGACAATAGCATTGAAGACAGAAACCTAATTAACTTTTTAAAAAATTTTCTTTAATTTTATTTTTTAGGATTTTATTTATTTATTTGACAGACAGAGATCACAAGTAGGCAGAGAGGCAGGGAGAGAGAGAGGGGAGGAAGCAGGCTCCCTGCTGAGCAGAGAACTAGATGTGGGGCTGATCCCAGGATCTTGGGATCAGGACCTGAGCTGAATGCAGAGGCTTTAACTTACTGACCCACCCAGGCACTCCCAGAAACCTAATTAATTTCTTTTTTTTTTTTTTTTAAAGATTTTATTTATTTATTTGAGAGAGAGACAGTGAGAAAGAACATGAGCGAGGAGAAGATCAGAGAGAGAAGCAGACTCCCCACGGAGCTGGGAGCCCAATGCGGGACTCGATCCAGGGACTCCGGGATCATGACCTGAGCCAAAGGCAGTCGTCCAACCAACTGAGCCACCCAGGCGTCCCCAAACCTAATTAATTTCTTAAAGGCTACTTCTTCTTTGAGGACATCAGTCTAGAATCCAGGGACACATAATAATTTGCTGAAATTATTTTGATTCTCAACTAAATGAGGACAGAAGCCATGTTTAATCATTTCTGGATCTCCAACATCAAAGGAGGACTCCATAAATGTTTGTATTTGAACAGATATTTAAAATGACTGTTTTTGGTTCCCTCATTGGACAGAAATACATATGGCCTTTTAACTGAGGGTGATGTAATGATGCTGTTCTACTTTTCTCCCTCCGTTTTTATCACCTTGGTAATAAAGGCAACCATATGAGATGACTTGCCTAAAAGAGAAATGTAGTCATATCAGCATTTCACTTAGCTCTATGCAGGGTATGTCTGTCCTAAGAAAAACTTTGTGTGAACCGATAAGCTCCTTAGAAGATGACACTTTCAAATACTTTCTTTTTCTTGAGAAAAAAGATAGACCAAAACATTTCCAATTACTAGGTACTTCACTTCTATTTTTACTGGCATAAAATAAGGATCATGAGAAAATGTCACTGATGAGGTAACAGATAATGGCTTTCTATATACTGACATTATATTCTAAGATTCAAACAATCCTGAGCCTTAAATTGCAGTACCTGGGCACAAAATGAAAATACATCTGTCTCTAATAACTTCGCAGCAGTGCATATCTGTGAGAAAATTTTCTTACAGAGTCTCTCTGAGGCAGGTCAGGAGTAGGATGGGCATCTTTACTTGAAATCTGCTGAAATTGAGAACAAGGAAATTTAAATAACATGACTAAAATTGCTTTGCCTGTGGTGGGGCTGAAATTAGAATGTAGATCTCTCGATTCAAGGCTGAACTACCCCCACTGTGCTTGGGAGGAATCCAATTACAGTGACAGAAAATAGTTCTTGCCAACTTCACAGTATCTCTGACTGCCGGATGTTGGAGGAACCAAGCCCCCTTCACTGTGCTTCCTTGAGAGGGAGCTAGGACTTCAGTGGTGCAATCTCCACTTTTCCTGGGATAATTTCTATCCCTATAGAACGAACACATGTCAGTGACGTATAAGGACCCCATTGGTGTGGTGCCAGGGGTAGAAGATGAGAACATGGAATTAGTTTGTGTCTAAATGAAAGTGATCAGGGCCTCTGGGGTGGCTCAGTAGGTTCAGCGACCAACTCTGGATTTCAGCTCAGGTCATAATCTCAGGGGCATCAGATAGAGCCCCGTGTCAGGGTCTGCACAAAGCAAGGAGTCTGCTTGAAATTCTCGCTCTCTCCTCCCTCGGTCTCTCCTTAAGCACAGGGATTTAAAATAAAATAGTAATGAATTAGTATTTATGCTTGAAAATTTACCACTTAGTTTTTACATACATTAATTTATGCCATATAATCTTTAAAACATTTCTATGGGGCAGGTATTGTCATTTCTAATTCCATAAATGAATAAATGGACTCAGAGAAGCTAATAATTTGCTCATGATCATCTAGCCACTGAATAGTGAAGAAAGCAAGAATAATAGTTTTAACAGAGATCTTAAATTTGCGTCTTTTATTTCTTTTGATTTCTGCAATAGGGAAGGGCAAAGAGGGGAATACTGGAAGCACCATGGTTTACAGCAATGCGGGAACTTTAAACAAAACATGATAGCTGTATGTCTTCAACGCTAAGACAAAACTGTGCTTAGTATCAAGCCAAGCTTAGTATCGCCATTACAAAAGAAGGGTAGAAAAAGAATCATATGTACCAGCCCAGATAGACAATAGATCATCCCAGTATATGTATATTTGGAAAGATCTTCAAAACCAAGTGCTCCAATGGCTTCCAAGTATAGGAGTGTTATCTAAAACTTGCTGAGTAATGACTTCATTTTTGACACTTGGCACTCCCTAAGTGTATGACAGGCTTCTTAAACGATGAAAATAAAGATTTCAAAGAAGAGAAAACTTGTGAGAGCACATGAGAGAAAAGGGTTGAGGACCCACCTGGGTAAACACTGAAGGCTCTGACACATGCAGAGGAAGGAGACCATTCATAATGCCAATGAAGTGACTGATGTAAATCAAATGGGTGGATGGTCAATGAACACCTACAAACAAATCAATATCTATGTCACGGGGGCATCATCTGCAGGAACTACACTGTTAGCTATGCCTGTTAAGGGTTAAATACTGAATTAGTATCCACCATTTTTACAGGAGAAAATCTGTTGCATATAACTGGGCTAAATAAGTATTGGAAGACTTTACCATTTCTATCTCCTATTTTCAAAATTTGTATATGTCTGCTCATCCTGGCCCTTGCTACACATTGCATTTTTTTTTTCTAGTGTCTGCTTTCTCTAAATAGTAACAGCTACTGTAAGCTGTTAAGCTCTGGACATTTTTCAGGACAGTTTTAAACAATTTCTCATTAATCATCACACTAGCAAGTTACTATATTCATTCTACAGATGGGACTGAATCTCACAAAGGGTTAAGTAACTTGCTCCATAGAACACGGTGGTAAAAATCAGATCTAGGATTTCAATCCAGAATTAAAATCCTTGAAGGTAAGCCAGTATCTCTTGTATATCTTCCATATCACCAGTACCTATACTGTCGTATGTGCACTGGAATCATCTGAAACACTTAAGAACAGTGTCCCACTTCCCACCCTCTGGAAATTCTGATTCATTTGGTCAAGGATGGAGCATCAGTCTATATTGTTCACAAATCCTTTGGCCTGATTCTTACACAACCAGTTGAAAGATGTGTTATTTAGAGCCACCATATCAATGTCTTCCATATGGGAACAGAACGTACATTCTACATTTTGAAGTAAGTCCCAGATATTGACCGGATGCTTCTTTGTGTCTCATAAGATTTAAAGATTTTTTTTGATGGTGGGACATGACACACGACAAAGGACAGAGGAAAGGCAGAACTCTTGGCTACTTTCAGCTCCAGAAGAGACACAGGGCCACAAAGGGGAATGTGCGGAGAAGATGAACAGCACGCTGGAGCCGGGGGAGCAGTTTATGGATGGCAAGCGGGGCGGGCTGCTAGGTTTCCAGGGTTCTGTGTGACTTGGCTAATTTGAATAATTGTGCCTTGGAGCTGTACCTAGCTGGTCACAGGGTGATTAAGAAGAATGCACAAGGGGCACCTGGGTGGCTCAGTCAGTTAAGCATCTGCCTTCGGCTCAAATCATGGTCTCAGGGTCCTGGGATTGAGTCTTGCACTGGGCTCTCTGCTCAGCGGGGAGCCTGCTTCTCCTTCTCCTTCTACCCACCCCTTGCCCCACCTCATGCGCGCACTCTCTCTCTCAAATAAATAAAATCTTAAAAAAAAAAAAAAAAAAAAGAAAGCACAGTAAACTGGAGTGTGAGACAGGTAAGAGAAGTGGTTGAGGGTGGAGATTTAATTGTGTGCTCAAAAAGGGGAACAAATTGGCCTCTAGCCAACCTCTCAAAAACTGGGTCAAGACAGCACAATTAAAAACAAACAAAACACAAAAAAACAACAACAACAAATTAGAATATACTTTGTTCCTTAGGATTATTCAAGATTGGTTCAGACATCTAACTCATAATTTACAGCTAGTGAAATCCTCACCAATATGCCTCTGGTTTCTAAATATAAGGTGGAGAAGTAGGTGAATGATGCTTTCTGGCCATTTCTGGCTCCAGCTTCTAACAAGGTTGAATTTTTACTCTTCATGCTAGGTTTTGAATTTATCATCTCTCCTGGAGTTAACGTCAGCACTTTGCCTGGCTTTGCAAGTTAAAAAAAACCTTAAATGCATCCAAACACAGATACATAGATAAAAGCACTTACAGAAGACATTGTGTGTAGCACACTTTGATGAAGGCTTGGGGTTTAAATTAAAAGAACTTTAGAGGTGCCTGGGTGGCTCAGTCAGTTAAGCATCTGCTTCTGCTCAGATCTTGATCCCGGGGTTCTGGGATGGAGCCCCGGCTTGGGTCGGACTCCCTGATCAGAAGGGAGCCTGCTTCTCTCTCTCCCTCTGCCACGCCCTGCACCCCACACCTGCATGTTCTCGCTCACAAATAAATAAACAAATCTTTAAGAAAAAGAAATAAATAGAATAAGTTTAAATTGCTGTAACAATTTACCAATAATCTAACTAGACATTGCTGCTTCCAAACTTTTGGGGCAGTTTCAGATGTTGCCCAGGCACCGGTTCTTTTTCCTTTAACTTTCTTCTCCCTTCTAAAGCAGAGGGGCATAGTTAGCCCTTATGTTTCCTGGGCTTCCTTGTCATGCTCTTCTCATGGTCTCATATTCCACTCCATATAGTTTATGTAATTTATGTAATGTTTCTACTGGTGCCAGCTATTAACATTAATATTTATTTTCACTGCTACTGAAGACATTTGCCTTCTCAAGGGAAACCCTCATTTCATTGAAAGATATCATATAAGGTCCTTACTTAAATTATTCCCCTACGTTTGTTTTGATAATATTGTTTTCTGTAATAATTATAAAGTAATTATTCTGATTTCCATTCAGTAGCTTCTGGGAATAAAATACACTGGCTAGAGTGTGACTATTGTCCCATTCACTTTCACCAGTAAATTCCTAGCATGCTGGACACTACAGTGGCTTAAAATTGATTTCACTGAATTCTGTTTCACAGTGCAAGTCCAAAAGTAAATAATGACTCAAAAAAAAATCAAATTATAGGATAAGACATTCTAATTAGTATAAAACAATTGATAAAGTGGGGATGGGGGCAAAAAGTAAGCAACACAGAGTCTTGTTTCATTTTGCTAGAGCAGGGTAAAAAACAGAATCCTTTCCTTAAATCTCTCTTCTGAGACTCACAATTTTGGAATGGGCCAGAGCTCAGTTCTCACCACACTCTACTCCAGAGTCACGCTGATGCTTCCCCAAAAACTCTCAGCCTCACTGATTCCCTGAACTCTACCCACTCCATTGTTCTTCTTGGGCTCCTGATAAGCACTTCAAGAAAACATGACCAAGCAGAACTCCTGATTTTCCCTTCCAGCTCCCCAATCTTCCTCAAATCAATGTGTCACTCCCATTCACTAGGTGGATCCAACCCCTTGCTTTTACTTGCGTTCTTCTAACCCATCAGCAAATCCTATTGGTTCTGCCTTTTTTGAAAGAATCTAAAAAACGTGCTAAAGATGGCATGAATGCACTGTAAGCAGCATAAAGAAAGGTGGTGGGAAGGAGAAAGTACTGAGTTAGGGACCAAAATGTGGTTGTATGTAGGCTGCTCTGTCATATTATAAACTGGAACTCCGTCTCCTTTTTCCAGGGGAGGGCAATTAGATTCCCAGAGTGGAATTAAACTAAAAATTAAAGCTTTAAAAATAAGTAGTTCTTGGGGTGCCAGGGTGGCTCAGTTGGTTAAGTTCCCAACTCTTGATTTCAGTTCAGGTCATGAAGAATACCGGTGGAATTTTGATCGGAATAGCATTAAAAGTATAGATTGCTCTAGGCAGTATAGACATTTTAACAATGTTTATTCTTCCAATCCAAGAGCATGGAATGGTCTTCCATCTTTTTGTGTCTTCTTCAGTTTCTTTCATGAGTGTTCTGTAGTTCCTTGAGTACAGATCCTTTACCTCTTTGGTTAGGTTTATTCCCAGGTATCTTACGGTTCTTGGTGCTATAGTAAATGGAATCGATTCTCTAATTTCCCTTTCTGTATTTTCATTGTTAGTGTATAAGAAAGCCACTGATTTCTGTACATTGACTTTGTATCAGGTCATGAAACCAGGGTCTGAGATTGAGCCCTATGGAGCCGGTTTAAGATTCTCTTTCCCTCTCTGCCCCACTTCTCTCTCTCTGTGTCTTTAAACAAACAGAAGACCCATAAATAAATGAAAAAAAAAAAAAAAAAACTTGAACAAGATTCAGTTCCCAGGTATGTTTCCTTGTGTTCTCACTACTTTCTTTTCATCTTTTTGGGGGTGGGAATTTAGGAATTCCCAGATTGTCACAAATTCCTACTGTCTTTCAGCCAGTCCACTTAACTCATTAATATTTCTTATCCTAGTCCTTGAGGGATTTTGTGACCTCTGAGCTAGAAATTACAGTGTTGCATCCCTTTTTAAGTCAAAGCATATTGTCCATGAGGACCTACCCATAGAATAAACACTGAAAACAATTCAGTGTGTACATGATGATTTTCAAATGTCAATCCAAGCTTAAATGTATGCATAAGTTAATGCTGTTCGTATCCTGCATAGTTGTTAAAGGACAAAAACATACTGAGTATACGTTATGACGAATCACTTTAAATACTTATTTTAGAACATCATTTTATCTGTCTTGACTGATACATGGAAGATATATAATTTGTTTCATTGCTGTTATTTTAAAATTGACTCTCTTGTAAAGAATCATGACAAGAAATGAACATTTCTTATAAACAGCCAAGAGAAGAAGTCTGTGGTAGCAAAACATCCAGATGTAAAGTGGAAAATTAATTCAGTCATGTGATAGTTTCCTCATAGAATGCCAAACATCTGGAGGTTTGAGGAGAACTCCACAATTACCTAAATATTTCATTTCTTATCTGGATGTTTATTTTCCTATAGCTGCAGTCTAATTTGGCACAACGTCAGTAAGTAAGGGGCACAGTAGGGGAAGTGTTGGATTCTAAAGAAAAAGGTTTTTCCCCCAAAGAACTGTTGAAGACATTATTTTAAATATCTTTAACATCCTTTTTTGATCAAAGACATTTCTTAAGTTTGTCTGCATTTCACATAGTACACTCTTAAATCATGAGCCTTTAAGTTTGCCTTTTTTTTAATATAGAAGGAAACATAGTGCAGAGAGAAGTGGAGAGCTGTATCTGCATAATAAAACCTTTCTCCTGGGGCGCCTGGGTGGCTCAGTAGGTTAAAGCCTCTGCCTTCGGCTCAGGTCATGATCCCAGGGTCCTGGGATCGAGCCCCGCATCGGGCTCTCTGCTCAGCAGGGAGCCTGCTTCCTCCTCTCTCTCTGCCTGTCTCTCTGCCTCTTTGTGATCTCTGTCAAATAAATAAATAAAAATCTTTAAAAAAATGTTATAAAACCATAAGTGACTCTTAATCTCACAAAACAAACTGAGGGTTGCTGGGGGGAGGGTTTGGGAGAAGGGGGTGGGATTATGGACATTGGGGAGGGTATGTGCTTTGGTGAGTGCTGTGAAGTGTGTAAACCTGGTGATTCACAGACCTGTACCCCTGGGGATAAAAATATATGTTTATAAAAAATAAAAAATTAAGGACGCCTGGGTGGCTTCGTTGGTTGGACGACTGCCTTCGGCTCACGTCATGATCCCGGAGTTCTGAGATGAGTCCCGCATGGGGCTCCCAGCTCCATGGGGAGTCTGCTTCTCTCTATGACCTTCTCCTCACTCATGTTCTCTCTCACTGTCTCTCTCGCAAATAAATAAATAAAATCTTTTAAAAAAAATAATAAATAAAAATTAAAAATTTTAAAAAAAGTTATAAAAAAACAAACAAACAAAAAAAACCTTTCTCCTTGTTAAACTTCTGTTAATTCATCATTAATCTGGTTACAACAGTTTATGCTGAATATGTGCATTAAAAATGCCAGGAGGAAATAAACTAAATGTAACTGTTTTTTTAGAATACTTGGGATTTGGCTTTTCATCTTAATTTTTTTTTTGAATTTTCTGTAAAGATCAATCTTACTAAAACAAACAAACGAAAAAGTTGAGAGATGCCTAAGTGGCACAGCAGGTTAAGGTCTGCCTTCAGCTCAGGTCATGATCCTGGGGTCCTAGGATGGAGTCCCACATTGGGCTCCCTGCTTAGTGGGGAATCTACTTCTCCCTCTGCCCCTGCTCATGTTTTTTTTCTCTCTCTCAAGTAAATAAATAAAATATCTTTTTAAAAATATTAATCTTTCAGATGAACATGAATATTTATAAATTTATTTTTCAGGAAAAAAAAGAAAAACCCTTAACTTTTTCAAGATCACATTTCAGCTTGGCTATCCCATCAACATGGTTCTTATGAAGAGTGCCCTGGGAAATGGGAGCAAGCAGGAACCTGCTAATATTTAGAGCACATTAATTGGTATTTTACCAGGTCCACGATGTAAGGGAGTTATTTGTCACTAATGGGGCAAGCATCTTCAGGGGCATCAGATTCTTGAAGTACTCCATGGACAAATTACCCAGGAATTTTATACTAAAAGACCTTCTTAAGAAAACTAAAGAATTGTCATAAGTAGTTCCAGTGGCATAGTTAACATGCAGTACTTAAAACAAATTCCATGAGACCAATCATAATTGTTTATCTCTCTCATAAAAATGAATTGTGGCTCTACGTTTTGGGAAACAGAGACACAACAAAAATATTAGAAACACCTGAAAAGGGCCTACCAGAATTTCAGACACCTAGACACACAATCAGATCAAATTCATAAACATTATTGACAGAATTTTTTTTTTCTATTCTTAAGCTCAAAGCTATTAGGCATTTACTATATAAAATACTAGCAAAATAATGCCTCATTTTAAGAGAGGTTGCCTATTTCCACACTCTGGGAAAAGATGTCATTTAATAAACCACTTAATGAGTTGCAGCTTGATGGTCCTATGGTAGTATTAAGAGTGCAGCCAGCAATAAATCAATGAGAAAACACCAGGATCATCAGAACAGGCTACCTATAAATCCTAAGTCTGCTAGAGTAATCACTAAATTCACTGCATGCAGCAAATTAAGCAACTATATAACAAAGAAAGCTATAGGAACTGTGATTATATTTGGCTTGTATATTATTCTACTCAGAATGCCATAACAAAATACCAGACTGCTTGGCTAAAAGAACAGAAATTTATTTTCTCACAGTTCTGTAGGCTGGACGTCTACACTCAGAGTGCCAGCGTGCTGGGTTCTGGTGAGAGTTCTCTTCCTGGCTTGCACATGGCTGCCTTCTAGCTGTGTGATCTCATGGCCTTTCCTGTGTATACACTTGGAGAGACAGAGACCCATCTCTCCTCCTTTTCCTGTAAGCCAGTCAGTCCTATTGCTTTTGTTTGTTCGGATTTTTTTTTTTTTTTTTTTTTTTTTTTTTTTGGTGAGAGAGAGAGAGAGAGAGACAAGAGGAGGGGAAGGAGAAGCAGACTCCCTGCTGAGAAGGGAGCCAGACATGGGACTCAGTCCCAGGACCCTAGGACCATGACCCCAGCTGAAGGCAGATGCCCAACTAAGTGAGCCATGCAGGTGCTCTCGTCAGTCCTATTGGTTTAAGGCCATACTCTTATGACGCACTTAATCATAATTACCTCTGAAGACCCTTTCTCCAAATCCAGTGACACTGGGGCTTAACGCTTCAATATATGAATTTCAAGAGAGAGGGCAAAGTTTGACTCATAGCAGCTTGTTTGGGGTGTGTGTGTGTGTGTGTGTGTGTGTGTGTGTGTTGGGAGTAAGAGATTTAAGAAAGTGTTTAAAGGCCTAATACTGCTAGAATATTTATAGTAGGACTTTATAGAATATGTAAAAATGTTAAGATTTTACTAGATGTTTACAAACCAATTGGTAAGGTTTGCCATTAGCAGACTAATGTATCTCTGTGACTGCATCAGCCTGCTAATTAACAGCAAACCTAACCAACTGGTTTGTAAACATTGCAAAATCTTAACATTTTTACACATTCTATAAAGTCCTACTATAAATATATATAAATTATTTGCAAAACTAATTTTTAGCTAAGAGTTTGTATCCAAAATAGGGAAATAAATTTTAAGTATCTATAATAAGAAAATAAGCAACCCAATTCAAAAAGGGCAAAATATTTGAATAGATATTTCAGCAAAGAAGATGTAAAGATGGCAAATAAATATGTGAAAAGATACTTGCTAAGAAAATGCCAATTAAAATCTCAATGCAGGGGTGCCTGGGTGGCTCAGTTGGTTAAGCATCTGCATTTGGCTCAGGTTATGATCCCAAGGTCCTGGAAGTGAGCCTGGAGTCAGGCTCCCTGCCCAGCAGGGAGTCTGCTTCTCCCTCTGTCCCTCCCCACTGCTTGTGTGCTCTCTCTCTCTCTCTCACAAATAAATAAATAAAATCTTTAAAAAAACTCAATACAATATCAGTACTTACTCACCAGAAAGGCTAAAACGAAAAACTGATTATATCAATTGTTGGTGAGAATATGGAACAACTAGAAGTCTATTTACCATCGCGGTGGGCGGTGTAATTTGGTATATTCACTTTAGAAAACAGTTTGGCAGTTTCCTAAAAAGTTCAACATATGCTGATTATATGACCCAGCCATATCACTCCTAGATATTTACAAGAGAGAAATTAAAATATATGTCTATACAACGACTTGTACAAAAATGTTCAAGGATACTTTATTTATATCACCTCAAATTTGAAAAAATCAAAAGGTCCATCCACAGGTGAATAGATAAACAAATTGTAGTGTATCCATCCAATGCAACACTATTCAGCAATAAAAAGGAACAAACTATTAATGCACAAAACAAAAGGAAAAAAATCTTAAAATAGTTATGCCGAGTGAAAGAAGTCAGACCCCCACCTCATAAAGAGAGGATACATATATATGATTCCATTTATATAAAACTCTAAAAGATGCAAACTGATCTAGAGTGACAGAAAGCAAGACCAGTGGTTGCTTGGAGAAGGAGAATTATGAAGGTCAGGAGGAAAATTGGGGGGATGGTGGATATATTCATTATCTTGATTGTGTTTTATAGTACGTCAAAACAACAAAAGTACATTTTTTTAATTTTTTAAAAATTTTTTTAAAGATTTTATTTATTTATCTGACAGAGAGAGATCATAAGTAGGCAGAGAGGCAGGCGGGGCTGGGGGTTGGTGGTGGTAGGAAGCAGGCTCCCTGCCAAGCAGAGAGCCCAATGCAGGGCTCGATCCCAGGACCCTGGGATCATGACCTGAGCTGAAGGCAGAGGCTTAACCCACTGAGCCACCCAGGCGCCCCAAAAGTACACTTTTTAAAATATGTGTAGTTTAGTAGATGTCAACGACATCTCAGTGACACTGTAAACAAACAACAGAAAATTTTAAAAAGGCAAACAAACTTACAGACTTAGAAGTCAGGATGGTTGGTGAGCATGTGTAGTCACTGGAACAGGGAGAGGCTTCTGGGCTTCTAGCAATGCTCTGTGGTTTGATCTGGATATGGATGGCACACACGTGTTCACTTTCTGAAATTCAGCTGACACATCTGATACGTATACTTTGCTAAATGTATGTTTTTCTTCTTTAAACATTTTGTGTTAAAGTAAATATATAAAGAAAGTTCTGTCTCCTCAGTGTAGACAGGACCAACATGAAATATACCAAGTAAACTTTTAAAAAGACAAGATGAATTGCAGATGGGAGCGGAAGTAAAGAGAAATACAAAGCATTGTCTGCTAATATTTAAATCATGCTCTACAGAAACGGAACAGAGAAACTTGTTTCAAACTCCTGACTTTATAGGAACTTTTATCTCACTTTATCACTGAATCTTTCTCAGAAACATAATTTTCCTTTTCATATTCCTTCCCCCTAAGATTATTTCTCAAAGTAGATTATTTGGGAGCATTTCTCAGCATGTTGGGAACTATGTGATGGAAAGAGTCCTACAGGCAAAAGCATTTGGGAATGTTGTGCTATGCCAAGATAAATTGTTTTCCTCCTTACAGTATTTACAGGTAAGCTTTAACCATGTTAAAATGTGCCATGAATCCCATACAGTCATATGCAATGCTTTACAAACTTATATATGCATAGACCATCCTTTTTCAAACAGTATTCTAAAGGACTAATATTTCATGGAAAATACACTGCAGTTGTAGAAATGCAATGTTAACTGTGGTTGTTTACTACTATAGTTAAAATGTGTGCTGCCAAATTAGACCATCTGTGTTTGAATCCTGCCTCTGCTACTTTTTCTCCTGAGTGACCTTGAATGCTGAGCTTACCTCTCAAAATAAGATAAAACAAACATGGTTTTTGTGGGGATAAAATGACTAACGATATGCAAAGCATAAACAGTGCCTGATACATAGTAAGTGTTAAAAGAACTAACTATTCCTATTATTAAGAAACATCACCTAAGCAAGAACCACAAGGTAGAGATCATGTTCCATTATTGGTTCCATCTTGCCTGGATTCAGGGTCCATCTTACTGTTCTGATGAACAAAATCTGACAATAGAATTACATGAGATGTAAATGTTCTCCCCATAACAACATGGATAATATTGAATGATATGTGAGAGGAAGGATGTGTTAACTAACTTTATTGTGGCAATCATTTCTCATCACCTTGACCATCTTAAACTTATATGACATTGTGTGTCACTTATATCTCAATAAAGCTGGAGGAGAAACTTAATAATTACTATGCAAGGCAGTCATCACAGAGACTGAGTGGCCTGATATAAATTATAAAAAAAACAGAAGAATTACATGAGACTATATAATCACAGCCAGAATGCATGGTTAGATTTTCAGTTCCTTGAGGGTAAAGACCACATCTGACCATCATCCTCTTTTTTGAAGACTACAGTTGAGCTTAATCAGTCTACCCACATAAGGAACTCTGGGATCCAGCAGTCTTATTAGCAATGGGAATCAGACACTTTGGTATAATTGTAAAAAGGATGTTAAGCCAAGATGGCCAACTCCCTAGATCAACAAGACAAAGATGTTCCAACAAAAGAGGGTAGATGACCGTTTTTAAGAGGAACTCATTAAGGTGATGTATATGGAGTCCTTAAATCAGGATTCCATTCATGAGAGCTTCACATTAGAAGACAATTGAAATCAAACAGGATGACGAGACTAGGGACATGAAGACCATATTAGCAAAAGTGAAGACTGGAGTCAAATGTTTCTCTTGTTTTACTTTAATGCTTGATTTTCCTGAGGCTGATGTGATAAGAGAATAAGGGTTATATATTTATGCACCCAAGTGCCTAGACATCCTTGCACATACTTGCACATAGCATATAGTGTCGTCAGAAAGCATGGTGACAGTTGTAGACCGGATACTCCCCTCTCCAGTTCCAGCTGTGGAAAAGGAAGAAAACTGGCAAGGAAACAAGAAATGGTAAATGCATAAAGCAGAGAGAAAGGAAGAATTTTCAATTAGGCAAAGCAGAGTTAACTCTCAACAAGAAACATGCTTCCTATCGCCAAGGACTGAGGCACAGGAGAGAATAAATAGAAGTCCCCTCCAGGACTTCTGCAAGGGTTAATTTGTGTGAGGAAAGTGCTCTGAAACCAAGGGTATGAAAACCACTTCCAGGCAAAGTCTCAGCATGGCTGCTGGCTGCATTGTGCAGCTGCTATTTTTAGCCCACATTCATGCTGCTCCTGGTCAGAGTAGGAGACATCTGCGGAGAGGGGAATGAATTGCTTGCAGCAAGACCAGTTTTGATGAGTAATTACTTGTGTTATAATGTGCAGTCAGGGCCAGCTCTATTCCAGGGACTGAGAACTAAGGCTCCTAGGAAATCATCCTGGGCAGGGTCCACGCTGGCTGCCAGGGCTTCCAGGACTGATGATACTTGGCAGTGCTGCCAGGATGATGAAGGGCTAACGGATTTGTGTGGTCCCTACTAAAGATCAGCAGCACGGCTGATGGTAGAAAATACAGTTACATTTCAAAGCCCTTTATAATCATTAATTATTTTGTGTCCCAATATTCCAGGGAAGTAAGTAAAAATACTTTTCTTTTTCATTCTAATGTTACCTTTTTTTTTTTTTTTTAAGAGGAAGAGAGTGGGAGCAGGGGGAGGGGCAGAGGGAGAGAAAGAATCTCCCAGACTCCCTGCTGAGCCTAGAGCCTGATGCTGGGCTGGATCCCAGGACCCTGAGATCATGACCTGAGCCAAAATCAAGAGTTGGATGCTTAAATGACTGAAAACCGAGGCACCCCCAGGGTTATGTTTATGACTTTATGTTTCTAAACCCTAGACTTTCTACTAATACAAAACTCTTGCACAAATGTTATGTTTCAAGAATTGCTGTAGTAATATTTTCCTGTTTTTATATACTTATAACTTTTCCAGGTTTCTTTCTTTCTCTACTTTTCTATAACCCTGTGCTGCCAGCACTTGACCAGCCCTGCTTATAATATATAATATATAATATGCATGTGTGTGCATGTGTGTGTGTGTTGGTGAAGTATTGCTTGGGATTTTTTTATTTTTCTTTCTAATCTTTTTGTAGTATGCATAAGGTATAATGCATACCCCCATGCTATTACATTTAAGTATACCTCTGATCTTTCCTTAATATACATCTCAAAGAGTGAAATTATTATGGCAAAGATATACATTTTTATTTGTGATACATACTGTCAAATTTCTGTTAGGATCATTTCTTACTTAAATTTAATTCTATTCCCATTATATGTAATTAAAATAATTTCACTTTATTATTTGTCTGAAGCTTTACTTTTGGTGAGAGAGGTGGATACAATGAGGCTTTAAATATTTTTTATATAGTGAACTCTATAAATCTTTTTCACAATAATTTCCTTTTGTATTTTCATTATTCTCTTCCCTAACTCTCTGCCTTGGGTTTACAAATGGGATGTTACACAACCAAGAACTAAAACATGTACCATTGACTTGGGGACCAGGCACATGCAGAGACTGTCAGTGAAAGCTTGAAGTACAATGAATAAATTATTATTCAAGGCTAGAAAAAAGAGGATCCAAATTATTTTGGCAGGACAATTAGTGAGTGTCATCTGCAATAACATGGAAGATAGAAAGGGTACTTAAGCAACTGATTATTTTGGCTAAGAAGTTTTCCTGTCCAGAGTGTTGGAAGGTCTTCTTCTAGGTGCTTATGATAAAAGAGGGAGGAGCAAAATACATTAAAAAGAGAGGTTGGGGGATGGGGGTGGGGGACTCTCCAATCTCAAGCCAAATTTAGAGAAAATATAAAGTATCTAGAACACTTCTGGTTTTATACATAGAACTGTTTCTCTCCAGACAGCAAAGATTCAAAGTTAGAAATGGCTTCAACGCTTGACTTATTTCACTAAGCATGATACGCTCTAGTTCCATCCGAAAGACAACTATCGTATGATCTCCTTGATATGAGGAAGTGGTGATGCAACATGGGGGCTTAAGTGGGTAGGAGAAGAATCAATGAAACAAGATGGGATTGGGAGGGAGACAAACCATAAGTGACTCTTAATCTCACAAAACAAACTGAGGGGTGTTGGGGGGAGGGGGCTTTGGAGAAGGGTTACGGACATTGGGGGTGGTGAGCTTTGGTGAGTGCTGTGGGGTGTGTGGACCTGGCGATTCACGGACCTGTACCCCTGGGGTTAAAAATATATGTTTATAAAAAATAAAAAATTAAAAAAAAAAAAAAAGAAAGAAAAGGCTTCAACGCAAAGACCAAACCAAGACTGTTGCCAGTAAAACCTGGTCTCAGAATACAGTTTCTAATGTGTGACTAAAACTTATTGAGACCTGAGAAATATGTAACATACCTCACAGACCCTCTCAACTACTCGATTAGACTTCTGAAAACGTTAGGAATGCTGTCCCACAATACTTTGATTCTCCTCATAGGGCAGAGAGAAGCCTCTTTCAAAGAAATGGAGATAGGGGCAGCTTGAGGGGAGCTCAGTCAGTTAAGCAACTGCCTTTGGCTCAGGCCATGGTCCCAGAGGCCTGGGATTGAGTCCTGTATCCCCGGAGCTCTGCTCAGCAGGGTGTCTGCTTCTCCCTCTCCTTGCTGCTTCCCATGCTTGTGGTCTCCCTGTCAAATAAACAAATATTTAAAAAAACAAATAAACAAAGAATTAGGTACAACTTTAGTCTCACAGATTTAACTCCAATGATATTCGTAGAAAACTCTTGAAGTTTACAAAGAATAACAACAGCAGAAGCACTGTGGTCCTGAACTGAAAAGGGTAGGGACAGCTCAAAATTAGAACACACCATGGAGAACACAACCTTAGAGGGAAAAAAACAGCTACCCTACTTAGCTGCAACATACACCATTTCTTACGTAGATGAAAGAATAATTTACACAGTTAAGTCTCAAGAGCATACCTAAACGCTTTGGAGTCATGACCAAGTAGGAGGACTGGCCCCTCACAAAGGGCCTGACAGGTACCCAGCCATTGCATCTAGGATTGTTACAGCACATCGACTGTTATCCATGCATTTATCTGTAAAGATATCTAGCCAAATACATACATACATAGGATCCACAATGATACTTGAGGTTATGAATATTTTCATAGTAATACTGTTAGCAAATCAAGTAATTAGCATAGGCAAGATAACCTCTTTTTTTTTTTTTAAGATTTTATTTATTTATTTGACAGACAGAGATCATAAGTAGGCAGAGAGGCAGGCAGAGAGAGAGAGAGAGAGAGGGAAGCAGGCTTCCTGCGGAGCAGGGAGCCGGATGCGGGGCTCGATCCCAGGACCCTGAGATCATGACCCGAGCCGAAGGCAGCAGCCCAAACCACTGAGCCACCCAGGCGCCCCGGCAAGATAACCTCTTAACGTCACTTAATTCATCTGTAAAGTGAGACAGTATTTTTGATTTAGTGATAAACAAGCACTATCCCATCATGCACAGGCTACAGATGCTCTGCTCAACTTAATAATATGACCTGGGATCTCATTTCAGGTGAGGAAGCTTAGAAAGCTACCTCCATGTGGCCACTGGAAAGTGACTGGAAATTAACATTTTACTAAGTAAAGCATGACAAATTTGTATAGCTACCCTTCTATGAAGTAAAGTAGATTATCCATAGTTTAAGAATATAAATCCTCTACTATTATGATCCTGCCATCAAGGAACTCAATAAAATAATTTCATTTGGGAAAGCTTTTCTAATGGAAGGAAGGAAAGAAGGAAGGAAGGAAGGAAGAAAAAAGCAAGCAAGCAAGCAACACTATGCACCTGGGTGTCTCAGCTGGTTAGACATTAGATTCTTGATTTTGGCTCAGGTCATGATCTCAGGGTGGTGGGATCAAGCCTGAGGCAGGTTTTGCACTAAGGGTGGAACCTGCTTAAAAGTCTCTCTCTCGGGGCACCTGGGTGGCTCAGTGGGTTAAGCCTCTGCCTTCAGCTCAGGTCATTATCCCAGGGTCCTGGGATCAAGCCCCACATCGGGCTCTCTGCTCAGTGGGGAGCCTGTTTCCTCCTCTCTCTTTGCCTATCTCTCTGTCTACTTGTGATCTGTCAAATAAATAAATAAATAAATAAATCTTAAAAATCTTAAAAAAAAAAAGTTTCTCTCTCTCCCTCTAGCTCTCAAACAAACAAGTTACTAATTAAGTCACCATGGTCTACACAATTTCCAGCATTCCTTCTGTTCTACTATACTATTACACTTTTCTTCTCCCTTTTCTCTGACAGATGTTATTAACTGACCATAGTACTATTTTCTACTGCACCAGATAAAGCCTTATGACATTTCTCAACACAGAATGCCAGGCAGTTTTTGCCTGCCAGTCTGAGTTGTCATATGACTGACATTTATTTACCATTATTTTTCTGTGATGTGTATGTTCTCTGATCTCTGTGATCCACATAACTTAATACCCCAGATAGGGGACAAGCTATGGATAAACTCTGAAATCTCACCTACATTATTGTGAGAGACAACAAACCATAGTTTTGGAGACCATAGTCCCTGGAACCGACTGGTTGAGTTCTTATCATAATTCTACTACTTAGTAGCTGTGTGATCTTGGGCAACTGCCTAGCCTCCTTGTAAGTCAGATTCCTCATTTATAAATTAGAAATAATAACACTGCTTTATAGAGTACTTCCATCTGCTAACCAAGAAAATATATGATGAAGATTTAGAAAATATGTGTGAAGTACTTAAAATAATGCCTGGTACCAAGTCATGCACCAATATGTTAGCTGTCATTATGTCATCATTATTTTCATTATTGTTATCATTATCACTCCTACCCCCATAAATCTGGCAAATGACCTTATTCTATGTTTGTGTGTTAGATGAGATTTGTGTGGCATACATGCGAACATTTAACTAATTACATATATACAATTTAACACTTCACATGCTAGCATTTTGAAATAATTTTTATTGAAATAGAATGTTTAGCAAAATCTAAAATATACTACCTATTTTGCTATCTTGTGAACAAGGTATGCCAAACATTATTTCAATTTTTTATATCAAACTCAACAATTAGTGCCCTATAATTGTAAAATGTTTTCATGAATATTTAGCTTGCCTTTTCACTAAATGAATCATAGGACCTAGAAGCATTTCATTTTCTCTGTGCTTTGGGTGTTGACTCAGTGAGTCTCTCAAGTTCAAGGGCTGGCAAGGTGTGTAGAGCTATTATTTCAGTTCTATTACAGATATTTTTTCTTATCTCCTTACCACTTTCTTCTCAGTGTCACTGATTCTCTCCTTGTTTTTAATCTTCCCTGCCTCTAATTTTCTCTCTACAATGTTCTCAACTCTTGCTCTACTCTCTTACTTTTCTTGACATTCAGCAGAATGAAGCTCAGCATTGCTCCTTCCCTTCAGGTGAGACTTGCAAATCAAACGATAGGAATCACTGTAGCTCACTTACTTTCCACTTTCCTCACAGATGGATGAATCTTTACTTGTGCATCTCTTGATTCAAGTTGTTGATTTTGTCCAAAATTCCATCTCCCAGCAAATTAGCCATGTTATTTATAATATGTAACTTGGGTTGTAACTGAAGAATAAAATTAGGTTAAGGTTTCAAAAAATACAGTGTTGTTCACCACAAAGAGAAACTTATGAAAGGAACGTGGATTCTTTGGATATTATTCAAAAGTGTTTAATATGGGCGTGCCAAAGTAAGCCCCCTTTTAATAGCAATGTAAGTATGCTTAGGAGAAGCACAGGTCGTATCCCACTGTTGTAGTACAGTAGTTCTCAAAGTGTGTTCCTAGAGTCCTATAGAGATGTAAATTATCAGGCCCCACGCCAACTTTCAGATTGGGGGTGAGGCCTAGTCATCTCTGTTTTGACAAGCTTTTCAGATGGCCTTGATCCACACATAAGTTTAAGAATTATTATCCTGATGTATGAACAAATTTATCAGTTAGGGTCTCACTTGTATCTTGCCATCAGGTTTAATTATTTTCTTGTCTGAACTATGACTTATTACAGGCTATAACACTTACCATCTCTAAGAATGCAAGTTTTGTGGGTCCTTTTTTTTTTTTTTTTTCAGACATCTTCTCAAAGATCCAGATTCATCTGATAATGTTACATAATAGGGGCTGTCATCAAGATATTGGGTCTCACGATAATGAATTTTTCTAGCTCTTAATAAAACTAAAGCAAACAGTTGACAACTACCAACAAAAGGGATAAAAATGGAGTTCTGAATAGAAAATGTGCTGATGAGCCTTCCAATTAGAATGACTTTTCTTTATATGAGGTTCAGAAAAGTCATTTGGGATGCTATAGCTACTTTTTATCTACTGTTTGCATAGTTGGAGAGATGAAACAGAGATGTCATTGCAGCAACAGCCTGTTACCTATGCAGGGCTTCTTCACCAGCTGTGTCACCTTGGTGAACACCCAGCTTCTAATTCCCAGAGTTGCAATATAAGGAGTAGGAACTGTCTGTATTCCTCGGGTTTGTCAGTCTCTTGAAGATTGGTTCACCATTCATGAGATCTCACATTAAGTAGAACAGCACATTATTAATTGATAATAGAAGAGATGTCTCTGTTCAGTCACTACAATATTCAAGGCTGCCCTACATAGTGCACTCTCTGGCAGCAGATCTCTTAGAAACTAAAATAGTTATCAAAAAGCCCCCTTCTCCTCTTCATTAGGTAGACTGATACTTAAATGACTTCTGTTCTTTGCTAGCTCATCAGGGTTGTGTTGATTTTACTTATCTACCTCTCAGAGAGAAGTGTGCTTCCAAAATCCTTAATATATCTCATTTTAAAATAATAACAATGGGAAAATGTATGCTAGCTTATAAAATCTCAGTAACCATGTTAGCAATGACAATGTGGAATAAAAATGCCTTATTTCCTACTCTTCAAAGTAAGTCTGAGTCAGGAATAGTTCTGAATAAAATGAAGTCTTTTAATGAACTTACTTTGTCAAATGAATGCTGTTTTGTTTTTGTATTTAACAAGTCTAGGAACTCACAGTGTATTAAATGTTATAGCAAAGAATAATGAATACAAGTTGTTAAGTATCATTTTACACAAATTACATAATAAGTGACTTAAAATTACTCACCTTGTGTACTGGAATTAGTATAAAAGTAGCTACGTTTGTTGGTTTGTCATTTAATAGAGATGCGCACTTTATACTTTCTCTCCAGTGGACAAGTCAGTTACAGAAAGGTCTGAGTTTTATTTATTTATAAAAATATTTTATGGTTAAAAAATTACCTTTATTAATGTTCTTTTATGGGTTTTAAGTTTCTGTCTAAAGTCTTTTGTTTAGAGACTAAGAAACTTTGTTTAGAGACTAAGGAACTTCTTTTATTACATAAGGTGACTAGCAACAAATAGTCTCGGATTTGGTTTATCTGGAATGTGTTTATTTTGCTTTTATTTTTGATTGAGAGTGCTCTGGGTAAAAATCACTGCTTGAAAGTTTTTTTCCCCCCTTGAAGTAATGAAAAAATATTTATTTATTTATCTATTTATATTTTCTCACATGTACTGTCACACAGGTTTATTGAGGAAACCCCCCCAAAAGTAATTTCTAAGTAGTCATGTAAAAACAAGTTATATTCTGGTATTTATTTTTCTCAACATGTTTAGCTACTAGTCTTTATATATTATTCAAAAAATTATGTCATTTGTAAGTATAGCTATTGGTATAGAGTCTTCATTTTTAAAAAATTTATTTTAATTCCAGTATAGTTAACATGCACTATTATATGAGTTTCAGGTATACAATATAATGTGATATATATATATATATATATATATATATATATATATCTCACACATCTTCTTTGTTCTTTTATGTTTTGATGGACACTTGAGCTGCTTCCATAATTTGGCTATTCTAAATAATGCTGCTATAAACATGGGGATGCATGTATCCCTTTGAATTAGTGGGCTTTTAAAATTTTATTTTAGGACCAAATACCCAGTAGTGCAATTACTGAATCATAGGGAAGTTCTATCTTTAACTTTCTGAGAAACCTCCACACTGTTTTCCACAGCAGCTGCAGCAGTTTGCATGCCCACAAACAGTGCAAGAGAGTTCTTTTTTCTCCACATCCTCACCAACACCGGTTTTCTTGTGTTTTTGATTTTATCTATTCTAACAGGTGTGAGGTTATATCTCATTGTACTTTGGATTTGCATTTCCCTGATGATGAGTGATGTTGAGTGTCTTTTCATGTGTCTATTGGCCATCTGGATATATTCTATGGAGAAATGTCTGTTCATATCTTCTGCCCATTTTTTAATTGGGTTATTTGTTTTTTGGGTGTTGAGCTGTATAAGTTCTTTATATACTTTGGATACTAACCCTTTATTGGATGTCATTTGCAAATATCTTCTCTTATTCAGTGGGTTGCCTTTTAGTTTTCTTGATTGTTTCAGAAACGTTTGAATTTTAACAAATCTAATTTCTTGCTAGGGAGCCACATTCTACTGATAACTTCATGTAGAAACTTAAATCAATATGGTCTTGCTTTCCTCAAAAATAGAATTATTTCTGAGACTTTTTAGTTATTAAGTTTAATATTTATTGAACACTTACTGACTACTAAATAAAATATTTTTTCAATAAAATAGCTTTCAATAAAAGCTATTCAGAGACACAAAGGCAAGACCTCTGTCACTGAAGAAATTATAACAGCACAGGAGTTCCTAGGATATCTTACCATATTTCAGTTAGGTTTGTTTAGAGAGACCAATAGTACTTAAATATTCAGAATTTGCAAGCTATTACAGGTAGAAGACCATTAATCTCTTGTATATATCTATGCATTTGGAATGCCAACAAAGCCCCCAAATCATGGACAAAATAGCAAAATTATAA
This sequence comes from Mustela nigripes, assembly GCF_022355385.1. Classification (NCBI taxonomy): domain Eukaryota; kingdom Metazoa; phylum Chordata; class Mammalia; order Carnivora; family Mustelidae; genus Mustela; species Mustela nigripes. Next base: position 54,771,238 of record NC_081560.1, on the reverse strand, counting down.
AGAAGAAAAAGTGTCAGGTAGGGTTTAGAACATGTAAAAAGGGGTATCAATAAAAAGAAGGAAAATAATGTATTACTGAGGAATAAAATCTCAATAATCCTGGAGAGAAGAGAAACACATGATGCTTTAAGTTTTATCATTTTAATGCCACACAAAGAAAAAAATGTGTCTCTTTTGAATTGGCTCATTTAGTAATATATTTCTTTTAATTATGGAAAGTAGATATTTCTATTTCCTTTAAGTAACATAAGTTTTTGTTAGGCATTCAAATATGTGACTTCTGTTGGATTTAAGAAAAAAAAACCCACCAAGTTAAACTTTGTTCAGATTATACCCCTGAAAAAAGTCTTAGTGGTAGTGAAGGAAAGAAAGCTATAATGGTTCAAGTGTTCTAAGGAACCAAAACTATATGGATGATTATGTCTTTGGACATTGCAATATAAATACACGATCAGAGAAGAGACATGCACAGAGACTTCCAAGCCAATTATTTTAATCTAATATCTTGACAATGGTGGGGAAAAAAAGGAAGAAAAAAATTAAGTTGGTATAGCTGAGAAAGTATTTTTTGTTTTACTAAACCTGCTTGAATGTACAACTTTCAAAGTATCACTGTGTTTAGCTAAAAGATGTCAGGTGGCAAATATTAACTCAATGAAACAAAGGCATCAGAAAATTAACACTAAATAAACCTGTCAAAGGATGCCCCTTAAAGAGATGGCTGTACTATTCTTTTATATGTTAGGTACCTCACATGCACTCTGGTAATGGTTTCCAGTAACAGAACATTTTCTTCTCCACAAAGGTAGCACAACACAAACCAAGAAGTAGAATTAAATTACACTGGCAACAACACACAAGGCAGTAACCACCCACTCTTCCACTCTTCCCTGTGCATTTGTATTAATTATTAATTGGGATTGCATCTATATTTTATTCAGTTTCACAAAAACCTACAGGAGCAGAATAACCACTTTGAGTTCAGAGAACGAATTGTATTAAGATAGAGTCGTATTAAAATAGAAGTGTTCTTAGCAAGAGTTTCTAAGTTGTACTGTAGTAGCAATAACTTAGGTTTTGGACTCAGATAGATCAGGTTATTGCCGTCTCTACTGATCAGCTGGGTAACTTTGTAAAATAATCTAACTTCAGAGCTTTGGCTGAAAAGTCAGGATTTTCCAATGTACCACTGATGAGTTGAGACAATCTGTGCATAGCACCTAGTAAAATGCATCGTGCATGATATTGCAAAGTAAATGATAGCTGTTATTTTTTTAAAGATTTTATTCATTAGTTTGACAGAGAGAGAGAGAGAGTACAAGTAGGGAGAGCAGCAGGCAGAGGGAGAGGGAGAAGCAGGCTTCCCACCAAGCAGGGAGCCCGATGCGGGGCTTGATCCCAGGACCATGGGATCATGACCCAAGCCAAAGGCTGATGCTTAACAACTGAGCCACCCAGGTGCCCCAGTGATATTTATTATGATAGTTATTATAATACAGATGTTATTATGATATGGAATATTATTTTACTATTATATCTTAGGATACTGAGGCAAATATTAAGCCAATTAAAATATTTGTGTAGCCAAAATAGTCACCTATATTTAGCCCCATAAAACTCTTGCTTTGAACTATGGACCAAAAAAAAGGACATGTACAAGAAAAAAGATTTCATTTATTTACTTGGATTTTAACATTAGAATACCTAAAAGACAATGCATGGATTTGATCCTTCTGAAGTAGTTCATGGAACTGAAAAGGGCTTTCAAAAGGTATTACCATTCATTAGAAGTTAAAAGTTAAGGGAAATGAAGCATGATGTAGTTAAGATGTTTAAATTATGGCTCTAGGTCCATCCATCTGTTTTTTAGCAATGACTTGAAATCACTAGTCAGATTTCATAAATGACTTCTAGATTTCTTTAATTTTAGACTTTATGAAACTAAGGTATTAGTACTGGGGGTTAAGCCCTAACTCTGGTAAATAATACTAAGATATTGGGAAGTGTATTTAATCTCTATGAATCTTATTTGCTCACTACTACCAAAAGTTAGTAATAGTAACTACCTGCATTATTTGTTGTGAGAATTAAGTAAAATAATGTTTGCAAAGTGCCCAACTCATGGCGGGACTGAGAAATGTGAGTTGCTGTTTCTTTATATTCAATCATGAGAAGAATATTTATGAGTTCAAGGGGCCAGGAAAGCCTGACTTTTGAAGTCTGAGGAATGGATATCTTATTTTTACTAAAATGGTTTCATATGACTGTATAGAAAAGATACTAAAGAAAGAAATTCATTTAATCATTTAAATGCTATTTCTTAAGTAGGACTTTGGATAGGAATGTGACAGGACTACAAATTAGTTTATACACCTTCGGAAAGTTATTTGCTATTTTATATTCATATAAAACTAAGGAAAGGCAACCTGCTTACTTTTAAGAATTTCAGCAATCTTATGAAGGACAAGTAGGTGAAGGCTATAAGAAGACAATCTACCCTTTCCTCAATTGTAAATAATGATTTCTGGTTTTAAGAACCACTCTAGGAGTTAGGAAAATCCTTTGTTTCTGATGCTGTGTTGGATAAGGCTGTTTAACAGCACAACAGGGTATTTGTCTTCCCTTGTCTTCCTTTCTACTACAGACTTGTGATGACAAGAGGTGTTAATTTTGGTTTGCCCTTTATTCTCAAAAGAACATTAGCATATCCAGGACTGGACCCAACTAAGGCAATCTGAAATTGGTCCAAGGGCTCAAGGATTAACATATACTTTCCAATGTTTCAGGGTATGAAAAAGAGAAGCAACCCCTCCTGAATAGGTGTGATATGTGGACATCACAAAGCTATTTCTGAATGTTGGCAACACAGTGGTCTAAGCTGGCAGGGAATGAATTCCTTTTTTTTTAAGATTTTATTTATTTATTTGACAGAGAGATAGAAACACAAGTAGGCCGAGAGGCAGGCGGGGCTGGGGGGTGGTGGGTGGGAAGCAGGCTCCCCGCTGAGCAGAGAGCCAGATGTGGGGCTCGATCCCAGGACCCTGAGATCACGACCAGGGCTGAATGCAGAGGCTTAACCCACTGAGCCACTGGGTGCCCTGGAATGAATTCTTCTTAATAAAAATATGAGAAATGCTGGATAATATATATTAACAAGAAATTAAATGAATCCGAGGTAGACAAAAGAAAAAATATATATATATACATATATATATATATATACACACCTGTGTGCCAGGAATATGTTGAAAACTCAAAAGAGAGAAGTGGGTAGAACATGGCATTGCGATTTCCCTTCAATGTAGTCAACTTAATGGGCACAGGTTACAGAGGCTAGGGTATAGGACTGTAATTCAATTGAATGTGGGATGAGACCCATGTGATACTGGGTGCCAGAAATGTTACTGCCTCTTACATGAAACACTCTATCCACTTGCCCCCAAAACCAAAAATTTCCTTCTACTCAAGCCTATACCTGAAGGGATAAAATCATGCATGATAAATCAAGACCTCAAGCTTCTATCGTATGCACTGGTAGAACTGCCTATATAAATGGTGAATAAAGCCCAAGTTGAGAGACTAGCATAAAAACCAGTTCTTGACTAGTGAGGCCCCACACCCCTTTTGTCTTGGCAAAAAAAAAAAAAAAAGTGTTCTATAGACACAATTCCATGTCCTACAGCACACGAAGTAAAGACCAAACAACAAAAATCCCCTAGTGAGGAGGAGTTCATAGTGAAAAGAAGAACAAGGGAAAGAGGAAGAAAAAGGAGGAGAAGGAGGAGTCATCATAGTGAGAGCAGAGGGCGGGCACCTGGGTGTCACAGTGGGTTAAAGCCTTTGCCTTCGGGTCAGGTCATGACCCCAGGGTCCTGGGATCTAGCCCACATCAGGCTCTCTGCTCAGCAGGGAGTCTGCTTCCCCTCCTCTCTCTCTCTGCCTGCCTCTCTGCCTACATGGGATCTCTGTCTGTCAAATAAATAAATGAAATCTTAAAAAAAAAAAAAAAGAGTAAGAGGAAAATATGGGAGAACTGAAAGAACTGGAGATCATAGATGAGTCTGAAAGAAACTGTAAGTTAGTATTTAAATGAATTACAGAGTAAAAGAGAAAATGCAAATCATAATGAATAAAGGACACAATAAGAGGAAAAGAGGAACAAGTAGATTTATACAAACCAAATTGAACTTTAAAAAGGTAACTGACTAGATCCAGCTAAAGGAAAGTTTATAAACTGAAAGATAATGTAGAAAGCATGGCAAAGATTCAGGATGTTTAAAAGCCATTAAGAATAGAATCAGAAGGTCCAATATATTTGTTAGGAATTTTAGGAAGAGAATATAGGAAGAATGGCTCTCTTTAAACACAACATTTAAAGATATAACAAAGAACTTTGTGAATTGAAAAAAACACAAAAAATTTTCATATAGAATAGACAGGATAATCTGAGCAGGACAAATACAAACAGATCTACATCTATGCTCATCATTGTCAAACTTAGTATACCAAAGACAAAGCGAAAAAAATCTTACAAGCAGTCATTTCAAAAGAAAGATTTGACAGCATATTTTTCCTCAGCAGTTGGCTCTTTCCCAGTTTTCTCTAGCTCATTAAGTGACAGCACCATTTCCCATGTTGTCCAGGCCCAACACCTGAGCCATGCTTCAATCTTCTAATTCCCTCGTATCCATATCCAATCATCAGAGTTAAGTCTGCTTATCTATAACTTCAAACTGTCTCTTGAATCTGAACTCTGACCATCTTCAATACCTGCCCCCAGTCTAAGACCTTATCATATTTCATCTAGAGCACTAAAGTCACCTTCCAACTGACCTCCAATGGCTGAACCCTACAATCAAATCATTCCACTTCCTTGCTCAAATCACCCAATGGCTTCCACCTCATTCAAAGTAATATTCAAATTATTTTCCACAGCCTACAAACATGCTACCTGATCTTGTAACTTTATCTCTGACTTCCCCCAGTCTCCTTCATGATTAATTACTTCCAGGTGTATATTCCGAGCTTATTCTTACCTCACGGCCATAGTTCTGGTTGTTCTCTCTGCCTGGAATGATATTCACCTATATTATCACACAGCTTGCGCTCTCATTGATTTTAGATTTATTCTTAAAAATCTCTTTTAAAAAGATTGAACCAACCACTTTCTATAACACTTCTTTAAAACCGTCTTTAGCATTTAACACGATGTGACTATTATATGGTTATTAGCTTATTTGTTTGTCTATCACTAAACTAGAAAGAAGGTTCCATGAATACTTGTATGATACTATACTTCCTAGTGCCCAGAAAAGTGTCTGTCATATAGTAGCTCTTCAAGAAAATATTTCTTGAATAAACTCTTATTACAGCAAAGAGAAAGATTACATATTTTCAAACACAAGTGGAATATTTATATTTATTTTTTAAAGATTTTATTTATTTGAGAGAGAGAACAAGAGAATGACCACAGGGAGGGGGAGAGAGAAAGGAAGGGGCAGAGGGAGAGGGAGCCACAGACTCCCCACTGTGCAGAGAGCCCAAGAAGAGGCTTGATCCCAGGACCCTGAGATCATGCATGACCCAAGCCAAAGGCAGATGTTTAAGTGACTGAGCCACCCTAGTGCCCCACAAGTGGAGTATTTATAAAAAAAATCTGCCTGATACTGGTGTACAAAAGAAGTCCAACCAATTCACAATAAATCTCCTACTCATCAAGAAGAAGTTACGTAGAAGCCTACTTCAGTGTTTAAATTACCAAAACAAGAGAGTTTCCCTTATAAAACATATGTCTTCTGTTTGTCCAAACAGAATTTATTATAAATGCAATTTGCCAAAAAATATCTGAAAGACTTAGTATGCCACTCATTTAGGAAAATTGTTCAATATCTCCTATTGGTCAGTCTCTGGGCTCCAAGCTGGAGAGAACTGAAGAAGAAGAGGAAGAAGGAGGAGGAGCAGAAGGAGGAGGGGGAGGAGAAGGAGAAGGATGAGGAGGAAGAAGAGAGAATGGGGAGGAGGGGAGGAGGAAGAGAAGAAGAAGAAGGGGGAGAAAAAGAGGAAGGAGAAGGAGAAGTAGGAGGAGGAGGAGAAGAAGGGGAAAAAGGAGGAGGGGGAGGAGGAGGAGACAGAGGGGGACGAGGGGCAGACGGGGGGGAAGGAGAAGATGAGAGGGAGAAGAACTGCCTAAAGTGACTGAAACTGAGTAAGGACATTAGCATAAATATATGTCACATAAGGGACTGGGTGGCTCAGTTGGTTAAGCATCTGACTCTTGATTTCTGCTCTAGTCATAATCTCAGTGTTGTGAGATTAAGCCCCATATGGGGCTCTGCACTGGGCATAGAGCCTGCTTACAATTCTCTCTCTCCCTCTCCCTTTGTCCCTCCCCCCACTTGTGCTTGCTCTCTTTCTCTCTAAAGAAATAAAAATAAAAATAAAAAAGAAATAAAAATTAGAAAAACATGTATCACATTAGATTAATTTTAATTGACTTTAAATGTGAAGTCAGAAGACTAGATTGAGTAAAGAAGTGACCCTTGAGATGGGACTTAATAGATAAAATACAGTAGGTACAGATGGGAAGGGAGACAGAAGAATGTCCAAATGGACGAGGGCAAATATATGAAATCAGGGAACTGTACATTTTTAGAGAAATAGCAAATCGTCCAACTTAGTAGAAATGGAGGCTGTAAGTGGTAACAATATACTGAAGGCAAATTCTGAGAGCTTTAGAAGCCACACAATGAATACAAACCTTAAAGGACAAGCGATAAGGAACTGTAAAAGGATTTAAGGAGAAAATGATACAAATCTAAATTATACTTCAGAAAATTTTATTCAGCTGGAGATATTTCTGTGCTTGGAACAAGGCCTATAGGGCTCATGGAACACAGATGGGCAGGTTCTTCTTGAGGAGAACGGTGAACACTGGACTGTTTGAATGGGCTTCTAGAGCAGTACCTCAGCTTTAGGTTTGTGTGAGGGAGTTGACCACTGTACAGGTGGGCACAGGAAAGTCACTTGTTGGTTATGGGCAGAGGAAGTGGTCTCCAAAACACTCTCTAACCCCAAGAGGAAAAAAAGAAAAGAATGATGTCTAACACAGGTCTTTTGTCTAAAACACATTCCCAGATTCCAACAGAGATAATTCATAGTATACATTTCTGCGCACATCCCTGTGGCAAAGAGAAATAAAGTACAGAGTCCCTTGGGATTTTACTAATTTCCAACCCAATAGAAAAGCTAGAGTGTGGGAACTCTTAGCTTAAGAGTAAATAGCTCCTGACTTCTATCACTGAAAATAAAGAAATCTCTATTTTCACTTCTGAATGAGAGGTCACTAAGTGGGCTGCATAATGTTCTGCAATGACTGAACAATGCAGCACACACGGAGTAATATATTTATGTGCAATATGCACAACTCCTTCATTACTTTTAAATATCAAGCTTATCCTAGCTGACAGCTAAGCTTTAAGGTTATCCAATTCAAGCCATGTATGTGGTTTTGAATTTGCTTTGCTAATAGTATAATCTTCAGGGTTGCTCAGGCAGTAATATTCTGTTCTCAGTCACTACACGATTTGTCTTAAAATTCTGACTAGATTCTGTTTAGCCATAAAGACGGAATGCAAATCGATGAACAGACCTGTTGAGATAACAATTTTAGAACATTATTTTTTTATTTCAATTTTTTTTTAAGATTTTATTTATTTATTTGACAGAGAGAGATCACAAGTAGGCAGAGAGGCAGGCAGAGAGAGAGGAGGAAGCAGGCTCCCTGCTGAGCAGAGAGCCTGATGCGGGACTCGATCCCAGGACCCTGAGATCATGACCTGAGCCGAAGGCAGCGGCTTAACCCACTGAGCCACCCAGGCGCCCTATTTCAATTTTTTAAAAATATTATTTCCAGTTATAATGGCAGATGAAATAAATATATGTAATTTAGCTTCCTCCAGAGGTGGGAGGGAATATCTCACATTTAAGCTTTTGCAAAGGGATTTTGTGAGAAGATAAAAACTCACCAGGATGAAGTAACAGCACATGGGCCTGTGGTGACCATGGCCACTCTGTATGACACAAGCTGGGATGAAAGCCTGCAGGATATAAAATCTAGCTCTTCAACCCTGCCCTCACCACATAAGATTTGTGTCCTCCTGGAAGGAACATTTTTTCCTAATTTGCAAGGCTAACTGGTTTAGCACACCCAAAAAAGCCAGAATTAAAGTTGGCAGTAGGGAAAACAAAGAAGCAAAACAATTTGTATTTCAAGAGGCACAGGGAAGCAATTCTAAGTGGGAGAGTGGGTAAAAACTGAAGGGATTGGAATGAACACTTTTGAGAAGTTGGGTCCCTTTCCCACACCATGCCTTGGGGGAACTGACCCCCATTCAGAGTAGAAATCTGGAGGTTTAGTCTCTGGTTAAGGGGGGAAAGGGTCTCTGAATTGAGGACAGAGAATTTTGAAGGGTACATTTCTGAAATAGGGGGAGCAAGTGACCACTGACATTCCCAATGCTGAAGACAAAACCATCCTTAGTCCTTCTCCTTCAGTTGGTTGCTAGAATTCTGGGCTTCAGAAAGCTGAGCAACCTCACTGTGCCAAGATGTTGACCTTAAGGGTTCCACAAAAATGACCCACTCGGGTTTACCCAGAGGGCAATATAAATCATACAGGGACCCTAGCCAACCTTTTTTCTCCCACTTTTATCCATGAACAGAATGCCAAGTCTTTACTGAATTAAAATTTTACTTGAGAAAAAAAAGATGTCTTTAATTTAGAATATAATGACAGAATCAACCAAAAGAGCAGAAGAAATTAGGAAAAATAGGTTATTCAGGGACAAGGAAACATTGGTAACATGAATATAATATGAAGAGATAGGAGAATATACTGCTTAAAGTGTTTCAGGTTGCTTCAATAAAAGAGAAGAATTCCTGGAAATTAAAAAATATGACAGAAGAAATGAAAAAAAATCAATAAAAGGTAGATGGTTAGAAGATAAAATTGAGGAAATCTTCCCAGAAAGTACACCAAAAAGATGAAGAAATAATTTTTTAAAAATAAGAAAATTAAAAGACAGGCAACCTCTTTATACCCTCTATCCTATCTTTGTAGCTCATTAACTGCTAACATGACATAACATACATTCAAGAATCCTTGAAAAATGTATGCTGTTTTGAATAGCAATGGTCAAAATTTGGGAGACCACGAGCCTAATGAGTTATTCATTAGGGCAATGCTATTCTTCTGCAAAGACCCTAAGTTATTACACACTCACCACACCTACTTACAGGAACAAAAGCATTCATGCTGCAAACCATCGTGTAATCACATACATGAGATTCCTCCATTACCAGATTATCTACTCTCAGAGAATGGGACCTATCTCTGATTCTGTATCTCCACATATAAGCTGTATCTGTCAGCATACCATGAACATGTACTAAAATTTTAATGAGTAACTATCATGTGAATTTCCATAAACTTGCATTTTGTAAAGGGGCATGATTTTCCCTGATAGGTACAGAAATTACAGGTGACACCTTTAGCAGCTGCAGTTAATTAATGGTTTCCTTCATTTAGTATCTCTCGTGAGATCATGGCAATATAGTCACAAAAATAAATACCTACTAGCTTTGCAGAATTTTATTCTCCTAGTTTTTATAATTGTCAAATTGTCCTATGATTCAGCATTGAAGAACAAGAAAATGTCACATTGCTCGGTCTCTAATGTGAGAGTGGCCGTGGCACTGATGCGGACTGGAAATCCCTGTGATTACTTAGTTACTGCATATTAGAATAATCAAGGGAATCCTGAAGACTGCCACAATTTCTTATGTTGACATTAGGAATAAAGTATTATTGAAATATGGTAGCCCAGAAGGGCCAGAAATTCAACTTTAATGGAGTTGACAGTTTTTCTGGAGCTAGTTTTTCCTTCCCTGCTTCTAGTCACTCAAACAACAGCCACACAAGCTTTTCAAATGCTCGACTGACTAGTATGGGTTCCCATATAACAATGCCTCAGAAGAAGGGAGACATTTTATAGTCGAGTGGCAAAACTGGGCACATGGACGAAGATTTTGCTCCAGTAATTTCTAAATAATCAATTGCAAGCAAGTGTGACTTGATGGGATCTCACCGCAGCTTCACCACGACTTGCTCACTTCCTGCTCCCAGGAGCTTCTCTGCCACCAGCACATGGTGTGCTTGTGAGAACTTGCCTAACCATTTTGACACACATACCCATCAGAAGAGGCAAAGAAATGTCTATCCTACTGAGTAACACTTGAATGAAGTGGATGAGAGCTAGTGGATAAAGAATTGTCTATTCCTTTGGTGGACAATGTTAGGTGCATGATATGCAGGTTCTTTTTTTTTTTTTTTAAGATTTTATTTATTTATTTGACAGAGAGATTACAAGTAGGCAGAGAGGCAGGCAGAGAGAGAGAGAGAGGGAAGCAGGCTCCCTGCCGAGCAGAGAGCCCGATGCGGGACTCGATCCCAGGCCCCTGAGATCATGACCCAAGCCGAAGGCAGCGGCTTAACCCGCTGAGCCACCCAGGCGCCCCAATATGCAGGTTCTTAACAAGCCCACAGTATGATGGATTTTCAATTGGTTGCAGCTGTGGTCAGCTTTCTAACATACTCTTAGATCACTCTTTCTACCCATCCCCTCCAGTTCCTTGGACTCTTTTAGCAAAACAAACTACATTTATTCAAGACTTTATTTCCAGGGATGCCTGGGTGGCTCAGTTGGTTGAGCGGCTGCCTTCGGCTCAGGTCATGATCCCAGTGTCCTGGGATGGAGTCCCACGTTGGGCTCCTAGCTCGGTGGGGGGCCTGCTTCTCCCTCTGCCTCTGCCTGCCTCTTTGTCTGCCTGTGCTCACTCTCTCTGACAAACAAATAAATAAAATCTTTAAAAAAAAAAAAAAAACACCAAAGACTTTATTTCCAGCTATGCTTTTTGGGGGGAACATAAGCTAAGACATTAGGACTCCCTGACATATGTAACAATTGAAAATAAACCTAAACTTTTCCAGATAACTATCATTCTTTTTTATATATTTTTTTATTTGTTTGAGAGAGAGAGAATGAGAGAGAGAGAGCATGAGAAGCAAGAGGAAGAAGCAGACTCCCTGCTGAGCAGGGAGCCTGATGTGGACTCTATTCCAGGGACTCCAGGATTATGACCTGAGCTGAAGGCAGTTGCCTACCCAACTTGAGCCACCCAGGCACCCCACTATCATTCTTTAAAATAGAAAAAAAAAAGTCCTATTTAGAAATAATAAACTCAAGATTATGACAGTCTATTACCTGACTTGTTTTCTGTTAATCGAACTACAGACAATTTTTAGAAGAAAAAGAAATTGTTATATTCTGCATGTCAATTCTTTTTTGAGAGAGAGAACATGAGCATAGGAGCTATTGGGGGAGGGACAGAGGGAGAAGTGAGAGAATATTAAACAAGCTCCACAACCAGCACAAAGCCCCATGTGGGGTTGGATCTCCCAATTCTGAGATCATGACCTGAGCCTAAATCAAGAGCAGGATGCTTAATCGACTGAACTATCCAGATGCCTCTGCATGAAAATTACTAATAGATAGTGGGATGTGTAGTATTTCTTGGGGGTGGATTTGACATATTAATAATACATATTTCTAATCTTTTAAAACCAATTTTTATTTCAATATCAATTTTATCCACTTTTGTAATAGTATTCTAGTTGCTACATTCTAGTTAAATTCTGTTCTATTATTGAAAGAGATACCTAAAATTTAATAAGCAACTGAATCTAAACATAAATAACAAAAACATTCCAATAATTAATAATGCTAAGAGTTGAAAGTTTTTTCCACACAGGTGCTATTCATCTAAAGGGGTAGTGTCTCTGTTTCTCTAGGAGTCTAGATACTAAATTTTAAACTTTTGGTTTATATAATACACACAGAGTCTCTTTTTATGACTAGAGAATAAATGGCAATAATTTTTCTGTTCTTAAATATTCTACAATGAAATAAGAGACCTATCACCATAAGTAGTAAACTCCCATAAGATAGTCCCCCCCCCCAACCTGGACTGTATATGGAATAAACATTAAAAGATAATTTCCTTACACATGGTATAAGGAAAAGAAAAATGTGTTTTCAATTGTGAATGATTAAATTGGTAAAAGGTGAAAGAAGTACAATATAATCACACCACACATATTCAGTCTGATTTTTCTGTATGATATCATAGCTACAAAAGCAAAACAAATACAATGTTTAACCTGAATGTGACTGTGAGGGGCAAAATTCCGAGATGGTACCCAACACTGCCACCCCCTGGTGTGTATAACCTTGAATAACCCACTCTTCCCTTGAGTGTGGGAGCCACAGTGAACACGCTGGAATTCAGTCCCATGACTGAGAAATGGATCATGCTATATGATAAAAGCAAAAAGATTTTTCAGGGAAAGGTCCCAAATCAGTTGCTTTGAGGCAATCAAAAGGGAGACTATCCTGGGTGGGCCAAACCTAATTAAGGCTTTCAAAGAGACCCTGTCCTCTCTGGAGGAAGAAATTCAGAGTATGAGAAAAATGTTCATGCTGGCTATGAAGAAGCCAACTTCCATGTTGGGAGAAGATGGAACCACACAGGAAGTACCTGAGTGTAGTCTCTAATTGCTTAAGGGCAGTTTCCAGGCTAGAGCCACACCAGCTAGGAAGTGTGGACCTCAACATACACCTGCAAGGAAATAAAATCTGCCAATAACCCGAATTAGCTGGAAATAGAACTCCAAACTCTAGATAAGAAAGCACCTTGGCTGGTACCTTAACTGCAATTTTGTGAGACTCCAGCAGAGAACTCAGCTACTCTGTGTCCAGATTTCTGATGTTCAAAAACTCTGAAATAATAAATGGATATTGCTTTAAGCTACTGAATTTCTAGTAATTTGTTATGCAGCAACAGGAAACTAAAAATAGATAAAATAGAATAAAATATGTCCTTTTATTTCCAGCTAAATTTCAGCAATGTTGGCTCTAAGGATAATAAATAAATAAATAAATAAACAAACACACACAACAATCTTAAGATTCTAAAAAAGTTAAACTTCTATTTTCATACTCTCTTTCTGTATACTCATAAAACTTAATATTCTAAAAATAATTTATATGAATTCTTTTTCCAAAAGTAAGAGGCAACTGAAAAATGTTACAAAGTAAGTTTGAAAATTAGTTTATAGTCAAACATATGAGATGATATGGAATGATGAGCTAATTTTCCCTATTTCAGGGATAACTTCTCTTGTGTATGATTCTGATTTCAAAAGTGTTACAATGGTGTTAGACTCTGGTGTTAGGAATTCTTTACCCATTATTATTTAGGAAACTATGGGAATGTTAGTAAATGAGTGCAATTGATTAAAGAATTCTAAACACAGCCAAGGGTAGATAAGGAAGTAACATTTTTGAGCACTTGTTATATATTTGCCACCATGTCAGCTGCTTTACATGTTATGTCCTCTATTGCTTCCAAAAATTCTGAAAAGTAGGTCTCTCATTTTAGAGATTCAAGATCTTGATACTCAAAGATTTGAGTAATTTGTGCAATATCACATAGCTAGTGAGCTGATAGAGCTAAATTCTAGCCCTGAGCAATCTGAATTGAGAGGTTATAATCACATTGAATTTAAATTTTAGTTCTTTGTTTTGTACCCAACTACAAGGTTGAAGTCATCCCATACTACGGACTACTACATCCTGATACACAGTATGTTAAAAGACAACTGGAGTGAAAAGGCAAATATTTTTAAAAATACAGAAGAGGGAGAAGGAGTCAAGATGGCGGAGAAGTAGCAGGCTGAGACTACTTCAGCTAGCCGGAGATCAGCTAGATAGCTTATCTAAAGATTGCAGACACCTGAAAATCCATCGACAGATCGAAGAGAAGAAGAACAGCAATTCTGGAAACAGAAAAACAACCACTTTCAGAAAGGTAGGACTGGCAGAGAAGGGAATCCAAAGCGACGGGAAGATAGACCCCGGGGGGAGGGGCCGGCTCCTGGCAAGCGGCGGAGCAACGGAGCACAAAATCAGGACTTTTAAAAGTCTGTTCCGCTGAGGGACATCGCTCCAGAGGCTAAACCAGAGCGAAGCCCACGCGGGGACAGCGTGGCCTCAGGTCCCGCAGGGTCACAGAAGGATCAGGGTGTCTGAGTGTCGCAGAGCTTGCGGGTATTGGAACGGGAAAGCCGGCTACAGAGACAGAGCCGACAGTAAGCTCACAGCTCGGTGTTACCTTGAACCGGTCGCAGGCTCGGTGAGCTCAGAGCGCGGCTGGAGGTCAGGCGGAAGGGAGTAACTGGGCGCTGTTCTCTGAGGGCGCACTGAGGAGTGGGGCCCTGGGCTCTCGGCTGCTCCGGGCCGGAGACCAGGAGGCCGCCATTTGTATTCCCGTCCTCTGGAACTCTACGGAAAGCGCTCAGGGAACAAAAGCTCCTGAAAGCAAACCGGAGCGGATTACTCACCCTGGCCCCTGCTAAGGTCGGTGCAATTCCGCCTGGGGCAAAGACACTTGAGAATCACTATAACAGGCCCCTCCCCCAGAAGATCAACAAGAAATCCAGCCGAGACCAAGTTCACCTACCAAGGAGTGCGGTTTCAATACCAAGGAGAGCAGCAGAATTCCAGAGGAGGAGAAAGCAAAGCACGGAACTCATGGCTTTTTCCCTGCGATTTTTTTTAACCTTGCAGTTAATTTAATTTTTTTCTTTTTCATTTTTTGTTTTTTTTTTCTTGCCTTCTGGTAAATTTTTTTTTAACTTTTACCTTTTTCTTTTTTTAACGTTTTTTAGCCAGTTTATCTAATATATATATTTTTTCTTTTTTATATTTTTCTTTATTTGTTTTCTTTTTTTAAAAATTCTTTTCTTTTCTTTTTTTTCTTTTTTTTTCTTTCTTCCTTTTTGAACCTCTTTTTATCCCCTTTCTCCCTCCTCACGATTTGGGATCTCTTCTAATTTGGTTAAAGCATATTTTCCTGGGGTTGTTGCCACCCTTTTAGTATTTTACTTGCTCCTTCATATACTCTTATCTGGACAAAATGACAAGAAGGAAAAATTCAACACAAAAAAAAGAACAAGAGGCAGTACCGAATCAATACAGACATTGGTAATATGTCAGATCTAGAGTTCAGAATGACAATTCTCAAGGTTCTAGCCGGGCTTGAAAAAGGCATGGAAGATATTAGAGAAACCCTCTCGAGAGATATAAAAGCCCTTTCTGGAGAAATAAAAGAA
>NC_081560.1:54738604-54750949 GCF_022355385.1 Mustela nigripes | reverse complement strand
GTCCTAAATCAGGACTCAACCGGTATCAAAAGATTGGGATCATTCCCTGCATATTTTCAGACCACAATGCTCTAAAGCTAGAACTCAACCACAAAAGGAAGTTTGAGAAGAACCCAAATACATGGAGACTAAACGGCATCCTTCTAAAGAATGAATGGGTCAACCGGGAAATTAAAGAAGAATTGAAAAAAATCATGGAAACAAATGATAATGAAAATACAACGGTTCAAAATCTGTGGGACACAACAAAGGCAGTCCTGAGAGGAAAATATATAGTGGTACAAGCCTTTCTAAAGAAACAAGAAAGGTCTCAGGTACACAACCTAACCCTACACCTAAAGGAGCTGGAGAAAGAACAAGAAAGAAACCCTAAGCCCAGCAGGAGAAGAGAAATCATAAAGATCAGAGCAGAAATCAATGAAATAGAAACCAAAAAAACAATAGAACAAATCAACGAAACTAGGAGCTGGTTCTTTGAAAGAATTAATAAAATTGATAAACCCCTGGCCCAACTTATCAAAAAGAAAAGAGAAAGGACCTAAATAAATAAAGTCATGAATGAAAGAGGAGAGATCACAACTAACACCAAAGAAATACAAACTATTATAAGAACATACTATGAGCAACTCTACGCCAATAAATTTGACAATCTGGAAGAAATGGATGCATTCCTAGAAACATATAAACTACCACAACTGAACCAGGAAGAAATAGAAAGCCTGAACAGACCCATAACCAGTAAGGAGATTGAAACAGTCATTAAAAATCTCCAAACAAACAAAAGCCCAGGGCCAGACCGCTTCACGGGGGAATTCTACCAAACATTTAAAGAAGAACTAATTCCGGGCGCCTGGGTGGCTCAGTGGGTTAAGCCACTGCCTTTGGCTCAGGGCATGATCTCAGGGTCCTGGGATCGAGTCCCACATCGGGCTCTCTGCTCAGCAGGGAGCCTGCTTCCTTCTCTCTCTCTCTCTGCCTGCCGCTCTGCCTACTTGTGATCTCTGTCTGTCAAATAAATAAATAAAATCTTTAAAAAAATAAAAAATAAAAAATAAAGAAGAACTAATTCCTATTCTCCTGAAACTGTTCCAAAAAATAGAAATGGAAGGAAAACTTCCAAACTCATTTTATGAGGCCAGCATCACCTTGATCCCCAAACCAGACAAGGATCCCATCAAAAAAGAGAGCTATAGACCAATATCCCTGATGAACACAGATGCGAAAATACTCAACAAAATACTAGCCAATAGGATTCAACAGTACATTAAAAGGATTATTCACCATGACCAAGTGGGATTTATTCCAGGGCTTCAAGGTTGGTTCAACATCCACAAATCAGTCAATGTGATACAACACATCAATAAAAGAAAGAACAAGAACCATATGATACTCTCAATAGATGCTGAAAAAGCATTTGACAAAGTATAGCATCCCTTCCTGATCAAAACTCTTCAAAGTGTAGGGATAGAGGGCACATACCTCAATATCATCAAAGCCATCTATGAAAAACCCACCGCAAATATCATTCTCAATGGAGAAAAACTGAAAGCTTTTCCGCTAAGGTCAGGAACATGGCAAGGATGTCCATTATCACCACTGCTATTCAAAATAGTACTAGAGGTCCTATCCTCAGCAATCAGACAACAAAAGGAAATTAAAAGCATCCAAATCGGCAAAGAAGAAGTCAAATTATCACTCTTCGCAGATGATATGATACTATATGTGGAAAACCCAAAAGACTCCACTCCAAAACTGCTAGAACTTATACAGGAATTCAGTAAAGTGTCAGGATATAAAATCAATGCACAGAAATCAGTTGCATTTCTCTACACCAACAACAAGACAGAAGAAAGAGAATTTAAGGAGTCAATCCCATTTACAATTGCACCCAAAACCATAAAATACCTAGGAATAAACCTAACCAAAGAGGCACAGAATCTATACTCAGAAAACTATAAAGTACTCATGAAAGAAATTGAGGAAGACACAAAGAAATGGAAAAATGTTCCATGCTCCTGGATTGGAAGAATAAATATTGTGAAAATGTCTATGCTACCTAAAGCAATCTACACATTTAATGCAATTCCTATCAAAGTACCATCCATCTTTTTCAAAGAAATGGAACAAATAATTCTAAAATTTATATGGAACCAGAAAAGACCTCGAATAGCCAAAGGGATATTGAAAAAGAAAGCCAACGTTGGTGGCATCACAATTCCGGACTTCAAGCTCTATTACAAAGCTGTCATCATCAAGACAGCATGTTACTGGCACAAAAACAGACACATAGATCAATGGAACAGAATAGAGAGCCCAGAAATAGACCCTCAACTCTACAGTCAACTAATCTTTGACAAGGCAGGAAAGACTGTCCAATGCAAAAAAGACAGCCTCTTCAATAAATGGTGCTGGGAAAATTGGACAGCCACATGCAGAAAAATGACATTGGACCATTTCCTTACACCACACACGAAAATAGACTCAAAATGGATGAAGGACCTCAATGTGTGAAAGGAGTCCATCAAAATTCTTGAGGAGAACACAGGCAGCAACCTCTTCTATCTCAGCCGTAGCAACATCTTCCTAGGAACATCACCAAAGGCAAGGGAAGCAAGGGCAAAAATGAACTATTGGGATTTCATCAAGATCAAAAGCTTTTGCACAGCAAAGGAAACAGTTAGCAAAATCAAAAGACAACTGACAGAATGGGAGAAGATATTTGCAAACGACATATCAGATAAAGGACTAGTGTCCAGAATCTATAAAGAACTTAGCAAACTCAAC
This sequence comes from Mustela nigripes, assembly GCF_022355385.1. Lineage (NCBI taxonomy): Eukaryota > Metazoa > Chordata > Mammalia > Carnivora > Mustelidae > Mustela > Mustela nigripes. The sequence goes on along the minus strand of NC_081560.1, from coordinate 54,748,165 downwards.
ACCCAGAGAACAAATAATTCAATCAAGAAATGGGCAGAGGACATGAACAGACATTTCTGCAAAGCAGACATCCAGATGGCCAACAGACACATGAAAAAGTGCTCCATATCACTCGGCATCAGGGAAATACAAATCAAAACCACAATGAGATATCACCTCACACCAGTCAGAATGGCTAAAATCAACAAGTCACGAAATGACAGATGCTGGCGAGGATGCGGAGAAAGGGGAACCCTCCTTACATGAAAGTAAGCCACTTTTCATGTACTGTTGGTGGGAATGCAAGCTGGTGCAGCCACTCTGGAAAACAGCATGGAGGTTCCTCAAAATGTTGAAAATAGAACTGCCCTATGACCCAGCAATTGCACTATTGGGTATTTACCCTAAAGATACAAACGTAGTGATCCAAAGGGGCACGTGCACCTGAATGTTTATAGCAGCAATGTCCACAATAGCCAAACTATGGAAAGAACCTAGATGTCCATCAACAGATGAATGGATCAAGAAGATGTGGTATATATACACAATGGAATACTATGCAGCCATCAAAAGAAATGAAATCTTGCCATTTGCGACAACATGGATGGAACTAGAGCGTATCATGCTTAGCGAAATAAGTCAAGCAGAGAAAGACAACTATCATATGATCTCCCTGATATGAGGAAGTGGTGATGCAACATGGGGGCTTAAGTGGGTAGGAGAAGAATCAATGAAACAAGATGGGATTGGGAGGGAGACAAACCATAAGTGACTCTTAATCTCACAAAATAAACTGAGGGCTGCTGGGGGGAGGGGGGTTGGGAGAAGGGGGTGGGATTATGGACATTGGGGAGGGTATGTGCTTTGGTGAGTGCTTTGAAGTGTGTAAACCTGGTGATTCACAGACCTGTACCCCTGGGGATAAAAATATATGTTTATAAAAATAAAAAAAATTAAAATTGAAAAATACAGAAGAAAAACTATGAAGGTAAAGAAATGTTTATTGACTTAGGAGTTCTCTTAAGGTGCAGATTCCCTTTCCAGATAGTTTGGAAATTTATGACCCATTGTTCTGACCTGTTAATAGTAGCTGAGAAAATTCTCAAAATTTGTTAAACTTTAAAGATGATCTCAGAGATTGAGAAATATAGTCTAAAATAACCAGAGTACACATCCCACCTGTGAATCATCATTGCAAAAGAAGTAAGCCACTTTTCATGTACCTGATAGCTTAGTCCCAAAGTAGGCATTGAGCTGAGATTCCTCCACCTCCTACTCTCTACTCATGTGAGATCGTTCCTGGCTCCTGTGTTGCTTAACATACTCAACGGTGTTTCTCCTGTCCTCTGCATAGACCTTATTTAAATCACCATGCCCAAAAGGACATTTCTGAGAGTGAACTAGGATGTTATTAGTAATATTACTGGTATCATCCAGGAAAACGAGGAAATTATTCCTCTGTCTCCTCATTTTATTATCTTACTCTTATTGACCATGTTCCTTGCACTAGTGAAAAACCTGGCTTCATGCCTTTTTCTACTTTCCCACCTAGTCATTTTCTTTAATGCTTTCCTTGTCTCTCTATTCAGCCTAAACCTTCATAATCAACTGACTTAATCATAATTTCATCAACATTCTTTTAGCTTACTTACCTACACACCCTACCAAACCCAATACTGAGATAATCTATAGTTTGTTTTGTATTATGTTGAATATTTTCAACATAAAGTTATTGGTTACTAATAAACAAAAACATTTGTGTAAACTGAGAACTTTTAATAAGCTGCATCCCATTCACTTTTCACCTTAGTCCTTTACCCATCAAAATGGGTAATTTATTCCATACTGGAAATCCCACTGTTGTTATTTCAGATTTTCCCCCATTCTACTCATTTCCAGAAATCTACTCTTTTCACCTTTGTATTCAGCAGGTGATCTTTATACCTACTTGGTGAGAAGATGGATGAGAACTTCCAGAACTGCAGCACTATACTGATTTTTAAGAAAGTTATTCATAGGGTTACAAGACATGCTACTTATAGCCAAGGAAAAATTATGAAGATACCACAAAGGAAAATAGAAAACCTTTTTCTGATGCCATATTTCCTATTCCACTTTCCTGAAGTCATCAATGTTAATGTTTTTCAATTTTATATGATTCCCCCCTCATGTTGCTTCTTATAAAAAAAAGTTATACACATTATTGTATACATTTGGGAATTTACTTTTAACTAAATAGAAACTGCAAACAGTACTCTGAAACTAATTTTCACTTAAGACCTCTTTCTCTAAAAAAAATATGATTATACGCAAACTTACACACATGCAAGTAGTTTATAAAGACAATTATATAAAGTGCCTGGGCATTTTAGGGCAATACCCTGTTTTTTCTTTTTTTTTTTTTTTTCTTGAGTGTCCCTCCATCTCTCATTTTTCTCATTCCTCTGCCTGCTTCATTCGCCCACCTTCATCTGATTCATAGAAGCCCAGGTAAACAACCTAGGAAGCCTACATATAAACTTAATTAACTGTATATAACTATATGTGCATAAAAATGCAACATACACATGTATAAAGAGATATTACAGAGGAAGTTTCCTCTGGGATACCAAAATATAATAGACATAAAATTTCAAAATGAAGGACAGACCTTGGAGGACATTTCAAAATGATGAGAACTAGTAATATGACCTTAAAAACCCAGAAACTGGTTATAAAAAATGAAGTGTGTGGAAATTGGGAATGGGTTTGTAAACAGATTTCCTTTCTAAAAATAATGGTTTAAGGTGACAGAGGACCATCTCCTAATGCCCTATCAATAAAGGCTAAAACAATGCCACATGGGGAGTGTGATATGTGTTCTCTGAAGGTGGACAAGAAAGGGGACAGCTGACTCATGTTCAAGAAAATTAAAAGTAGCCTCGGGCAGCAAAGGGAGCTGCTTCTGAGAAGACATGTGGCCCTCTCCAATGGTAGGCAGAGCACAGGACACATGTGAGACATAAAAAAGAGATGGTAGACTTAGAGCTGTTTGGGGCTTCTCTCACAGAGAACCTTTTGAAAAGATTTTTGCCCAAAACATCAAGTAGACCAACATAAAACCTGGGGCTAAGAAGAATGCCTCTCCCTTGAAAATAAGTCATAGTCTAAGGAGCCCACAGAGGAATATCTGAAGAGGCCATAAAAGTGGTCTTGAGGGAAAGAACTGATTTACCATCTACCAGACCCACAGAATACAAAACTGTCCTATGAGAGCACCAGTTAAGTAAGGCTTTCTTCTTTCTCCATCACCCTTGGCACCATAACCCTGGACAGGTCAGTAAGAACAGCAAACTAGTGGGAAATGAAGTGAGCCAGCATGCAACAAGCAACCAGGTGCAGATGAAGGCTCTGTCCTATGGCTCATTCTTCTAAGGGAAGTTTTCATTATAAATTTGAAACTATGTTTTCCCTAAAGTGGTCTTATGGACATATATGAGTTTTCCTGTAGGGGCAGGAGAAGGACTTGCTAAAATTAATTGACTTCAAAGAGATTAAAATAAAATTAGGTTCTGGTTACATCCCATGAATCATTCTTATTCATGCTACTTAAACACAAATATATCTAATTTATTTATTTAATGAATATCTGTTTGGTATCTATTTAGTATTGGGAACTGTTCTAAGGTTTTAGGATAAATAAATTAGAATTCTCAGCTTTGAGAAACACAAATTGTAATGGGATGAAACATACAGAAAACATAATAAAATTGAAAGTTACATAATCTTTTATGTGATGATATAGTGGTAAATGCTGTGAAAACATAGTGTAGAGTACGAGTGACTGGGAATGTTATGGTGTAAGGGGAAGGAATCATTTTATATAGGGTACTCAGGGTAGAACTCATTTAAATGAAGGTATTTGAGCAAAGTCTCCAAACTGGTGATGATGATAGAATTGTAGCTATTCTATCATAAGAAGAGTAGTCCTGGAAGAGGAAATGGCTAGGCAAAAGACTCAAAGAAAGATGAGTAACAAATTTAAGGAATTGCAAAGAGCTGATGTCCTTGAGAAAACAAGAAAGAAGAAGAGTAAAAAGAGGGAAAGTGAGATGGGTTACTTGGCAAGAGCAATGGAAGGGATGAGTTGACACTAAATGAGAAGCCAAACTATGAAAAGAACCTAGATGTCCATCAACAGATGAATGGATAAAGAAGAGGTGGTATATATATATACAATGGAATACTATGCAGCCATCAAAAAATGAAATCTTGCCATTTGTGACAACTGGATGGAACTAGAGGGTACTATGCTAAGTGAAATAAGTCAATCAGAGAAAGACAATCATCATATGATCTCTCTGATATGAGGAATGACAGAGGCAGGGCACCAGGTCAGGGGGGTAGGGAGGGAAAAGATGTAACAAGATGGGATCGGGAGGGAGAAAAACCATAAGAGACTCTTAATATCAGGAAACAAACTGAGGGTTGCTGGGGGGTAGGGAGGGTAGGGATAGGGTGGCTGGGTTATGGACCTTGGGGAGGGTATGTGCTATGGTGAGTGCTGTGAAATGTGTAAGTCCGATGATTTCACAGACCTGTACTCCTGAAGCAAACAATACCTTATATGTTAATTTAAAAATGAGATGAAGAAAGCTACACATACAGAGAGGACTGTAACTAGTTTGCATGTATTTGATTTATGTTGTCTATTACACATCCAAACAAAAATGTTAAGTGAGCATTTGGATATCAATTTCAGATTTAGCCGGGCTACAAATTTGGGAATTAGTCATGATTAGAGGGAATGAGAACACTAAAAGTATGCGTAAAAGTGGGGAAAAGGTAGAAGAACTGAAACAGGAGGCATTTCAGGATAAAGCTGTTAGGGAAAAGATAAGAAACCCACAAATGAGACTGTTAAGGAGTGGCCAGTAAGAGAGGAGGAAACTGAGAAAGTGTGGTATCCCAGAAGGCAAGTAAAAAGGGGATATCAAGTGAAGAGGGTGATTATCTGTGTTAAATGTCACTCAAAGACTAAAATGGGGAATAAGAATTGAAAGCTATATTTAGCAACATGGAGATTTGACCAAAAATCCTGGTACAGCAGTGGGGTGCAGAAGATCTGATAAAGAGCACTTAGAAGGAAGGGGATTTCAAGGAGTGTATAAATAGGGCTACAGCTCATAGGGGGTATGGAATGAAGGTATTATTTTTAAATATGGGGAAAAAAAATGTGTTTGGATACTAATGTGAATGCTTTAGTAGACAGTGAATTAGTGAAACTGTAGAAGAGAGAGGAAATTTTCTGGAGACATATCACTGAGCAAACCACTGGGAATGTATACAAGTAGAGAAACCACCCTTAGATACATCATCTATAGTAAGAAGCAGGAAGGCAGACTATGGGACTCAAGATGCTCTTTTACTTGTGTTTTGCTCTTTTGATCAAATTGCTCTTCATTCCTATGTTAGGTGTTATATATTATTTTTTCATGCCATTCATGCTTACCTTTCCATTCTTGATGTTTAGGGGGAGAAAAAAAGCTATCAATATATACAAAACCAAGTTACCAACTGTTTCCTTCCATCAAAATTCTGTATTCCCCAGCGATGTCCCACCAAATGATAAGAACTTTAAAATACTATTAACTTTCCCCATTCTTTGCTTTTCTTCCTCCACTTTTTTTCTTTGACTCTTAGGGGAAATCTTTGTAATCTTTCTACTTCTGCTTTGTCATCATGAGTCTAAACCAATTTGTAAATTTTCCTGAAGTAACGTGACACTTTCCAAACTATTATTAGAATCTTCCTACACACATCGAGGTGAATGGAACTATAGGGTATTATGCTGAGTATCCATGGACTTTTTACAACTACTATACATACCAGTGTTTATCAGTGTGGTTTGAGAATCATGTAAATCAGAACGCTTGGGGTATTATTAAAAATGCAAATCCCTGGGCCTCACACACAAAGCCAATGACTCAGAATTACTGGATAGAGACCTTAAAATTGTCATTTTTATTGAACTATTGAGATGATTCTTATGCATACCAAAATTTTTTTGAGGACCACAAGAAAAGATGTGGTTGAATACCCTGTGAGAACACAGGCCAAGAACACAGGATGTATTTTTTAGTCAAAAGTGAAAAACTTCTACTCTGGTTCAAAGTTTTCTCAAAGTTCAGTAGTCCAGATCACCCTCTAAATCTTTACTGATATGGTTGAAGAAGTGAAATATTACCACTGAATGGTTAATCTGGAAGGTTTGCCCTTCATAAATAAGGAACTACAAAAGGAGAACATTAGCACCAAAAGAACTAAAATGTGAATAAAGGACAGAACTTAGAAATGCAAATAGGAGAGGGGATAGCTAGATATAGATATAGAAAGATATACAGCGCACATTTGAGGCATGTTCAGACAAGCCATATATGGATCATTAACTAAAAAGCTAGAAATAAAGACACTACTCTGGGTATAAAATACAGGGTAGAATTAGTTGGTTATGTGTATTTCTCTTTCTTTTTATTCTTTAATAAATACAGTTATCTACAATCTTAATGCAAGCCTATTGTGATAATTGAAGCCACTATACTTTCGTCTTAAGCTGAGGGAAAAAAAATGTGAAAGCAAGAATTGGAGGTGTATAACAGGAAAGGAGAAGTTGACTTCCTGTACTCTTTCCCCAATCCTGACCCCAGCCACCAGGTCCGCAAATACTAAACTCTCTTTCCAAACATACCATAAACATTTATGCCATGGGAAATTGTTTATAATAAGCCACTTTCTCTTGGCAATTGGTGAAATCCTTCATTCTTTCAAATATTTGGATGTCACTCTATAAGGTCATTCTCCAACTCTCTTCCATAAATCAGAATTGATGGCTCTTTTTTTACCTTATCTCTAATATAGCATACTCTTTTCACTACACTTATTGGGATATATGAGCACTTTGAGTGCAGGAAGCAGCATTCTTCATCACTGATCTTAAATACCTAGCAAAGGCCTGGCACATAATATTCTCTGTTAAATAAATTATGGCATAAGTTTAATTCATTGAGTCAATTCAGTCTAAGGCAAGTCGATTGTTTCTGGAGTAGCGGTTGAAACTGTAACTCCCTCTCTCTTGTACTTCACTAATTTGCATTTTGAGAAGGAACAGAGAGAATGGAAAAATCAAGGGATGAGAAGAAGATATGTGCACTCCAGAGTGTCCTTATACATGCCTACCTACCGCTCATTCGTGTATTAGATGGCATATGTTATGTAATATACAGGTAACAAATCAACCTCAGAATTTCAGGAACTTAATAAAATCTTTTGGCATTTCTGGCTAATAGTGTATACCAACCTGGGTAGGAGTAGGGTGTTCTTTACATATTAGTCAGGAACCCAGAAATGACAGAAGCTCTGCCATCTTTTCATAAAACCATCTTTTTTTTTTTTTCTCATAAAACCATCTTAATACAAGGTCTAGCATTTGCTAGACAAGGAAAATATAACACAGGCAACTTAAATCTGATCTTACCTGCCTCTGCCCTGAAGTTACATATATTACTTCCCCTCAAAATCACATTAATCAACCAAAATTAATCACATGTCCCCAAACTAATTACATGGGAAGCTGGATAGTTATCCAGTGTGTGCAGGAAAGAAAGAAAAAATTGGATATGATGAGTTCTAGTGATCTCTGCCACACAAAGAAAAGGATCTACTTTGCATCTAGTATGCATTTACTGTGTGCTAAATATTGGGCCAGAAAATAGGAACTGTCAGATAATACAATCATTTCCCTGTTCTCGTGGAGCTCATGAGACAATAAGGGAGAAATGTGGATATTCTACTTATATAATAATAAAAGCCCAAGTTGTAAGACTCAGATGAGATAAAAATCTGACCCAGCATCAACCTTTACAAATGATTAGCAAAGGTTCTAAGAAAGGACTATCAACAGAGCATGCAATAGGTGTGTTGGACAGACCTGAGCCTGTCAGATGCAGCCTTGTATTTCCTACACTCTGATGTGTTGTGGCTCTGGACTGAAGGCTGCTCCTTCTGTAGGCTTGAATTAGCAAAGAGAAGTCTCTTAATGTTGTGGTCTCACAGCTCTACTTCTCTCTCACAGTCCAGTTCTAGCCATGCGATTAACTTGCACTCATCAGCACCACTGCAGTTCATAAATCTATAAACTATAGATATATTTACAACAAACAGGCCAGAAAGATCATATACATTTTGTTAAAAGCATTCCTAGATCAGTGATCAGGAGCTAGTACATTTCATCAGTCAATATTTGCAAAGAAATGTGTTTGGGGTTAAAAGAAAAACTGGGTGTGGTGCAAAAATAATGAATACTGTTATGCTGAAAATAAAAAATACATTAAAAAAAAGAAAAAGAAAAAAGAAAAACTGTCTCAGGCATTTCCAAGGTGGAAAGAATGAGTTGCAGACCCACTGTGAACATTTTTCTTCTCAGCACCTGATCAAACAATCAGCTAAATAAAAGTAAACCTACCACAGTAGTGAGTGCCTCAAAGGGAAGGTTACATGCTGCTGTGAAGTATTAACATGGTAGGGGAGTCAGAGAAGGTTTGTATAACTAAGTGGTATCTGAACCGAGAACTGAAGCAAGAGTAAGAGTTAACCATGTGACAGAGGGAAAATAGAAAATTCTCTAGATAGAGGAAATAGCATGTGGGTTGGGAAGAAGTAGGTCTGTTTCAGTAACCGGAAGAACTCAATTGAGACTGGACTATGAGGAACAAGACAGAAAATGGGGGAAAGTGATTCCAGGGAGATCTGAAAGGGCTAAACCATGAACAGTGCAAGATAAATTTAGAGATCTTTATCTTAAAAGCAAAGAGAAACATTTTTAATGGGAGTAGAGAGAAAATGACATGAACATTGAAGGGAAGGAGAGAGTAGAAATAACAAGATGGGTTAGAAGACTACTGCAGGTGTCTTAGCAGAGGGGACACGGCATGAACTAATGCTGGGTCATGTAAATAGAGGAAAGTGGTTGATTCAAGATATGATTAGGAGGAGAAGGTGACCAAAATTTGTGATGGGTTGGACATGACGAGTGAGGAATAGAAAAGCAGAAATGTTATCTCCATGGATAGCTTCATGACTTGCATAATTCCCTTCCCCTCAACAGGAAACTCTAGAAGCAGAACTGGTTTGGGGCCCAGTAGGAGAGCACTGAGAACCAAAGGAGCAGAGTTTTGGCCTCAGTACTCAAACATAGTCTAGTTGTGGGTTGGCGCTGTCCAGAAGGATTGTATGAGGAACAGACTATGGACTTCATTTTAAAGAGTATATGAGAGGGAACTGAAGGGTAAATTTGAGAATAGCATCCAACTGTCCAAATGTGAGTTGAGAGAAATTAAACAGCAAAAAGGTAACTGAAGCAACATTATTGCATCCTTCATATTAGATCTCTTTAAGCAGTTAAGGTTATTGCAAAGAAGAAATGAGAATGGGATGTTGGAAGCAGAGACAGAGAAAAAAGGAGAGAGAGGGAGAGAAGAGAATTTTTTGCTGAAATTAATGTTAAGAGATGTGGTATGTATATATATATATATACATATATATATA
>NC_081560.1:54666192-54738204 GCF_022355385.1 Mustela nigripes | reverse complement strand
TCATGATCCCAAGATCCTGGGATCGAGCCCCACATCGGGCTCTCTGCTCAGTAGGGAGCCTGCTTCCTCCTCTCTCTCTGCCTGCCTCTCTGCCTACTTGTGATCTCTGTCTGTCAAATCAATCAATCATCAATCAATTAAATCTTTAAAAAAAGAATATTATTCAGTCATCAAAAAAATGAAATCTTGCCATTGGCAATGACGTAGATGGAACTAGAGGGTATTATGCTAAATGGAATAACTCAATCAGAGAAAGACAATTATCATATGATTTCACTCGTGCAGAATTTAAGAAACAAAACAGGATAATAGATAAAGGGAGGGAAAAATGAAACAAGACATAAACAGAGGAGGAAAGAAATCACAAGGGACACTTAACCACAGGAAACAAACTGAGGGTTGCTGGAGGGGGGGATGAAGTAACTGGGTGATGGGGATTAAGGAGGACATGTGATGTCATGGGCACTGGATGTTGTATGCAATTGATGAATCACTGAACTCTACCTCTGAAACTAATACTATACTATAGGTAAATTAATTGAAATTAAATTAAAAAATAAAATAAAAGGGAAAAAAGAGATACTCAACATTAAAGGAGGCAGTCTGATGTACTTGTTTTATATAATTAAGTGGTTCCTTTAAAAATCAAACACAAGGAGGGGGCGCCTGTGTGGCTCAGTAGATTAAGCATTCAACTCTTGATTTCTGTGCTCAGGTCATGATCTCAGGGTCATGATACTGATCCCCGCTTTGGGCTTCCCTAGTAGAGAGTCTGCTTCTCTCCCTCTCCCTCTGCCCCTCCCCCTGCTCAGTCTCTGTCACTCTCTAAAGTAAATAAATTCATTAAATCTTTTTTAAAAAATCAATCATAAGAAAAGGAATAGCTAAGAGCATAACAAAGAGTAGGAGCATTTTCCCAAGTACTTGTCAAAGCTTTGCCATACCTCAGTTCTGGTTCTTGACCTGGTATTTAATTGCTGTGTGATCTTGGCCAAGTTGTTTATTCAATTCATGCCTCCACTTATTTATCTTTAAAACAGAATTAATAATAGCTGTCCTATATGCATTAAACAATTGTGTATGAAAATGTTAAAGTGGTCTTATATTTATATATGTTATTACATTATTACTATTCAGTATGATTATTAAATTTCAGAAAAAAACAACTACAGCCCTGAAGAACCTGAGGGAATGAATAGTAGATAAGCCTCAAGGATAAACAGAGAAGGGTAAATACACAGTGGGAAATCTGCATAAGGACAAGTAAGGTGAAGTTGAGAGTGTTTATGTTTTGGAAGGTTCTAGTGGGAATGCATGGGCAGAAACTCAACTTTCAAGCAAATAACAATAACCAAAGAATTATCTTGCCCAGAATAAAATCTTAAAGTAGAGTACTTCCCAGTTTTTCTTTCTCAGCTGTAGCCATTTTTTCATTTTTTGTGTATGCGTGTGTTTTTAAAGGTGTAAGATCTGGGACACTATTCTATTTTTTGTAAACTGTGCAGAGCAGTATGTAGTGACCTTTCCCCCCTCCCAAGGATTTTAACCTACGGGATATTCCCATGGAGTCTGCAGTAATAAAGACATCAAGAGCTAACCCTGCAAGCCACTGAACATGTGAGAGAAAGGTGATTGTGTCATATATATGCTGATGCAGGTTTTTAAGGAAGGCTGGGAAAGGGGACTTATGCATGTTCATTCCCTCATTTCTAAAATACATTATTTTTCAGTTTTTAGTATTTCTGAAATTGAAATGCAGCTCATGACTATGTGTATGTATGTATATCTAGTGCAGTATTTCTTACATACATATATCCTCTGCCAATAAACCATGTTATTAAATTGTTGGTACACCTAGCAATGAAGACATAATCTAGCCAGGAAAAACAATATTATTAATGTAGAGTGATCACAATTTTTAACAGTCTTACCAGCAAAAATAAAACAACAAATGATTCTTTTGCAAAAAGTACATTATTTTGGAGATTATCAATTCTTCCTCCATTCATTCAAAAAGCTTTATTAAATGCCTACTGTGTTCCAGACCTATCCCAGGGGGGAAAAAGTCCTTAGGCTCTTAGAGGAGGAGCTGAGGAAGCCATCTTATGTAGAAAGGTCATTACTTCCAGGTAGCCCTGGACTGCCTCTGCTGTGTATCAACAAACTCGCCCAGGAAGGAACTCTATGTATTCCCTCTCATTTTTCTCCTCCAAGTCTTTAAATCTCCAGCCATAGTTCTTTTTTTAAAGATTTTTACTTATTTATTTGAGAATGAGAGTGAGTATGGGCAGGCCAGGAAGGAACAGAGGGAGAGGGAGAAGCAGACTCCCTGCTGAACAGGAAGCCTGTTACGGGACTGGATCCCAAGACCTGGGGATCCCAACCGAGCTGAAGGCAGAGGCTTTGACCAACTGAGCCACCCAGGCATCCTGACATGGCTCATTTTATTTTAATTATTTTATTTTATTTATTTGATTGATTTATTTTTTTAAGAAGACAGAAGTTTGTTGCATACACTGCAAGAGAAAAGTGGGCAGGAGAGCAAAGCAGAGTGTCTGTCACAAGGCAGAGGGTGAGGCTACTTTTAAAGAGGGAAGGAGAGGAGGTATGGGAACATATGGAATTTTCCCTTTTTTTTTTTTTTTTGTATGTATGCCCTATTCTAAGTAACCCATTGGTTAGTTAGTGCCTATGGATACTTTGAGGTGGGTCACCCGATGGTCTTGTCTTTATTGAGCCAGGTGGTCACTGTGGGCTCTTTTACCTTGATCAAATTAAAAGCAGCCTCTACAATATACACATTGCCTTAAATTATTCTTTTTCCTTAATCTGCAGATTCATTTATTTTATTTTATTTGTATTTATTTCAGAGAATGAGAGAGAAGAAAACATAAAAGGGGGGAAGGTCAAAGGGAGAAGAAGACTCCCTGCTGAGTAGGGAGCCTGATGTAGGACTCAGTCCTGGGACTCTAGGATCATGACCTGAGCTGAAGGCAGTCATTTAACCAACTGAGCCACCCAGGTACCCTATTTATTTTATTTAAATTCAATTAATTAATATAGTGTATTATTAGTTTCAGAGGTAGAGGTCAGAGATTCATCAGTTGTATATAACACCCAGTGCCCATTACATCATGTGCCCTCCTTAATGTCCATCACCAAGTTTACTCCATTCCCGGACCCCTTCCCCTCCAGCAACCCTCAGTTTGTTTCCTATGGTTAAGAGTCTCTATGGTTTGTCTCCCTTTCTGATTTCATCTTGTTTTATTTTTCCTTCCCTTTCCCTATGATCCTCTGTTTTGTTTCTGGAAATTTCATGTAGGAGTGAAATCATATGGTATTTGTCTTTCTCTGATTGACTTATTTCACCTGGTTACAAATGCCAAGATTTCATTTTTTTTTTTGATAACTAAGTAATAATCCTGCTATTAATCTACCTAACCATATTATCACCGGGCTAATATTTCTTTGAATTTTATTTAAGGATATCACATGACAATTCATTAAACCTGGATGTATTGTATGTTATTTTCTGACCTGTTATCAATGAAAAAGAAAAAAAAGAAAAGAATGAATTCAGTTTGAAAAAACAATATTCTTACCAAGTTCCTACCAAACTTGCCTCATGTCTCCTGACAGTCAACATATTTGTTGGGCAACAGCTATATGGAGGAAACCACGCTAAATAAGAAATAGGAAAAAACTCCATTCTTAGGTCAATTACAATCCTTGGTAGGAAAGATAAAAATAGGAAAATGTCTACCACCTAGGGTCATGTGAAGAGGAAGACATATTTCTCTATCAAGATAGGTGATGTATCGAGAGAGTATAAGTTTAGGGCAAATATGCTGGCAGCCTTCATGTAGTAAAATATGATATAAAGAGGGGTACCTGGGTGGCTCAGTCATTAAGCGTCTGCCTTCGGCTCAGGTCATGATCCCAGGATCCTGGAATCAAGCCCCGCATAGAGTCCCGCATCAGGCTCCCTGCTAAGCGGGGAGACTGCTTCTCCCTCTCCAACTCCCCCTGCTGTATTCCCTCTCTCACTGTATCTCTCTCTCTCTCTCTCTCTCTCACATCAAATAAATAAATAAATAAATAAATACTCTTTTAAAAAAAATATGTTGTAAGGTCATTACATTCGGAGGACAAGAGGCAGATAAGAGTCATTTGGAAAAGGTACGAGAGACCTTCAGAAATCCATAAGAACAAAATATCTAGATCGAAAATGTGTCCAAACTCATAAATCCCTTCTTCTACCACTAACTTAATGAAGCCGAAGCTCAGAAAGGAAAACAAACAAACAAATAAAAAACAAAACAAAACAAAAACAGGAGATAGCCAAATAAATGTCCTATGTAGAAATACAAGGAGTCTGATCCCAAGGATCAAAAGACATGCAGAAAATAATATACCAAATGTTACAAGTCCTCTTTCTTCTGACTGGGAAAGTATATTAGAAATGTTACAAGTCCTCTTCTCCCGTTGGTTGACAGGAAAATCCTACAAGTCATCCAATCTCAGTTAATACCAAATCAATACCCATTAGAAGAAAAATCAAACTCAGCATTGCATTTCCATTGGCTTAGAAAATGAGGCTTAGAACAATCTGGCTGCAGTTGAGGTTCACCTTCTTCGCTTGTCTCTAGATAGAGCGACTGTTTGCCTTGTAGCATCAAGCAAAATTATAATTAGGTTACTAAAGAGGTTAATCCACACCTATTCCTAATGTTTTAAATGTACATTTTATTTTTTTTAATTTTTTAAAAAATATTTTATTTACTGAGAGATAAGTGAGAGATATTTACTGAGAGATACTGAGAGATAAGTGAGAGAGGCAACATAAGCAAGGGGAGCGCCAGAGGGAGAAGCAGACTCCCTGCTGAGCAGGAAGCCTGCTGTGGGGCTCCATTCCAGGGTCCTGGGATCATGACCTTAGCCAAAGCCAGATACTTAAAGACTGAGCCACCCCAGAGCCCCTTAAATGTACATTTTAAATGTATTTTATAAGTATTTGTCAAATAAATCTGCATACATACCTAGTTTCTTATCATCTCATTTCATCTACTGCATGAATGAATACTTTGTATTGTTCAGACATTTTGGCTGTACAGATGGCTCTTAATTCATAATGGAAAAGGGGGAAAAAAAAGATTTGTCAGTTTTCTTTTCAACTTATCTTTTTATATATCTTTTGGATATATAACATTCCCAAATGGTTCAGACCAAAAAAAAGAAAAAAAAGTTACTTTTTGTTCTTTTTCCCTGTCAGCTGCTCATTTTATTTTTAATGTTTGAGCCAAAGTCATCTCAGTCTTACTCAATGGAATGTAAGTAACTCTCTTGCCTTCACTATTTGAGTCAATCCAAAATTGCTTCTTGAGGTAAAGTTTATGTTTGCCATAACCCCAGAGTTTAACTTTATTTGGAAGGGTGGTGATCTTTCTTCTATATGAAAACTGAAAGCTCATTATTTCACAAAGCACCTCATTTTAATTTTGAGCCACTCTTATTTTAGAAGTTTGCCTTTATGAAGCCCAAATCAGGAAACAAACCATTAGTCTTAGTTTGTTGCCTGAAGTTGAACAGAATCCTCCTAATGCCCTTTTCCATACAAATATTTAATCCTTTAGGGGATCTAAGTGATATGCTCGCTTTGTTAACAATGTCATTATTGTTGTTACTTAGTTTCGCTTTGATAATGAAAATGTCCAGGCAAAACAGTGTTTCCTTGAAAGACAGAAGTACTGTTTCTCTTTTGGTTTTCCATTGAATTATCTTTTTTGACTCAAATTTCCCATTTGAGAAAAGAGAACACCTACTTCCTCCCAATTCTAGTCTTCACAAATAAATAGAAACAAGATTACATTTTTAGGAAGTTAATTTAGTTCATTAATTTTCTAGTGATAGAACTAGTTCACATACTAGCATACTGGAAGTAACTGATCAGTCAGGAAGGAAAGGTCTGTGATTCTATAGGGTTGTTGAGCCTTCTGTCAGAATGAAGGAAAAAATCACTTTTCCTTAAATATCTAATTTCAATTTCACTTCCTCTGTAAAGCTTTCCCCTCCCACAGCTTCCTTCAACCTTTGGTCATTATCTGTTTCCCTTTAATGTTTTGCTTGTGTGAGAGTCATAGCCCAGACTTCTGTTTTGGTGCAACGTGTGCAAATCTGTCTCCTAGTTAGTTGGTGGGCTACTGGAGAACAAGAAAAGCAACCACCATTATATCCCTAGTGCCAGAAATATTGTGAGAGATCCATAGATATTAACTGACTTGAATTAGAAGGTGAATTAACTTCAATTCCCTAAGACAAGCTGCAGAGATTCTATTGATTGGTTCCAAGGTCACAGATGTTGGTGCTTTAGAATGAAGCTGATTCAGCTTTCCTGGTCTCATCTAAACAGTCTGATTTGACACATACCATTCACGCATTTCATGAAACCATGTTCCTAAGAAAATCTATTAAGCTTTCGTAGTCATAATATGCCTAAAATTTGTATTTTAGTCAACTACATATTGGATAAGGGAGCATTTTTTATCAAAATAGCTCTCAGATGCACCCATAGATGGCCACGTATTTTCTCTAGAAGTCATTGTTTAGCAAAATCCTAGATATACCTAACCACCATGAACTTTTTAGATCATAAGTTATATTTTTAATTGCCTAGGTATTTTCTCAGGATTTTTCCTTGCTAGGTAAAGAAACCACTATAAGCTTATTGAAATACAGCAACTAATACTATTATACTAGAATAGTTTAATAATAATTCAAAAGGAAATCTCCCATCCTGGGTTGAAAATGAGCATCCTAATAAAAAAATTCAGGCAAAGGACAAAATTAGATATTCTGTAGCAGATTACGACACTAATATTGCAAAATCTAAGACTAAGACATTACCACAAGATACTGGACCATTGATAAAACCTACATGGCTACATGGTGTTTAAGTGGATTTAATGAGAGTCAGCTAAATTCTTGAAGTCCTCTAAAGAAACACATAAGCAAGAAAATATTGAGGCACAAACCTGTAAATCCTGGGTGGTTTAACTATGCCTCCTCATCCCTCTCGGGAGTTGATTAGCAGACGCCTACTCTCCCTGCTCTCCTAAACAGGAGTGATTATGCCTACTCTGAAATAATATCTGCTGAATAAAGTAAAGAAAGCAATCAACCCAGGAATAGATGTCAGTGGTGTTAAGCCAGTTCTGTCATACTTTCCCTTACCTTCCTTATGAATTTAGGGATAATACCACAATACCAGTTCTTCTGAGGGACACTCAATATATAAGAAATATGTACATACTAAATATGTGCTAAATTGTGCAGTGTATGAAGCAGGACACTTTGAAATTCGATGTCCAACTAAGTGGACTTCTACGTCTTCTGAGCTTTAGTTTTCTAATGAATGAAATGAAAGGATGCAATTTAATGATTTCATCTAGCTCCTTAAATAATAAGCAGATTGAAATCAACTTCATATATTTAGCTCCTTCTACACTTTATTTATTAGAATTTGTCCATAAGAGGAAACAAAAGCACACAGCTACCTTTGAGGAAAGCTAAATAACCATCATCTTCATCACCACTACCATAATGATTATCGCTTTGTTATTGTTATTATTATTCATGTGTTCATGACAGCACAGCAGAGTATTTCTCAGAGTTCCATTCTCAGTTTCTTAGGGCAGGCAATTTGGTATACTTGGGGTTAGAGTCCTGGACCAATTACAAAAGAAAAAAACTCACCTCTAATGACCCGATTCTTATGTTACTGTAAATGAAGACCTATTTGTATATTTATCTTTACTATACTTCTTAAGCAAGTCACCTATTCTTCCTGCCATCTCTTTCATCACTTAAAAGACAATGGTTACTATGTATGTAATGTAATAATGATAGCAATGTTAAAAATATTAATAATTTGGTGACTGACATTTCATAATATTTTTACTCAACTCAATTTTCTACATATCTTTTGCATTCTTTCTCAATTAGAATGTGTTACATAAGGAAGGACATTCTAGGGATCCCTGGGTGGCTCAGTTAAGTGTCTGCATTTGGCTCAGGTCATGATCTCAAGGTCCTGGGATCAAGCCCCATATTGGGCTCCCTGCTCAGTGGGGAGTCTGCTTCTCCCTCTCCCCTAACTTGTGCTCTTTCACTCTCTCTCTCAAATAAATAAATAAAATCTTAAAAAAAAAAAAAAAGGAAGGACATTCTAGATCTGTCTCCAGGCTTTGCTTCTATATATGAGATGACAAAAATATATACACTGGAACTCTGGAACTCTCTGAAAAAGCAATACAGAATATTAGTGATTCTTTTCTCTGTGTCCCTCGTAGGAAGTAGTTGATCTATTGCTGTCACATTTGAGTCATAATTCAAGTCCGGAATGTTGTTTTTTTTTTTTTAAATTTTAGATATGAAAATGAGTCATTATAAACAAGAGTTAAACACAACCCACTTCCACTATCCTGGCTGTTGAATCAAATGCTGCCAGCTAATGTAAAAATATATCATTAACCTGATTTCCTTAGTCATTTAGAACAACATTTTCTCAATGACAGAGCAGTCTTTCTAACACACAAATCGGACTATGTCGTTGCCTTCCCCAAAACACTTCACTATCATTTCACATGTCATTGTTGAAGTTAAACTTCCTTAGCGTGAAATATAAGAGCTACTGTTATTTTGCCCTTGCCTATTACTCCATTCCTTGTCACTTACTGCCATATCCCACATTCCTTCTCTTTGCCTTCTAGCTGAGGCTGCAGCCTTGTTAACTGTTTGCAGTTTTCAAAACACACCATATCTCTAGCTCCCATTCTTCCCTCTGTTCATGTTCCTTTGACTGCCTAGAGACTCCACCTGTACCTCTTCATTTCCCTAACTCAATATGAGGTCATTTATCTGGAAATGTCAACCCTCTAGAATATTGACTAGAATCTGAGATAAAATTAAACAGGTCCCCAAATAAGCTAAAATCAATGTTACAAACACCTAAAAGAGACCTAACTTAGAGCTTGTTAACTCTAACTTCCTATAAGAACTATTATCTGGTTTCTGTGTTTATAACAGATTAGAAAGAGCAACTTTGAAAAAATAAGTGGGCTACCAAGAGAAGCCCTGGTTATCAGCAAGAGTTGTAATATGAAAAACTGGACAACAGCAAAGGAAGAGACCAGAAAAAAATTAAAATTTTTATAGAGTTTTATGGAATGCAATACAGAGTAACTTATATCATTTAGAAATAAATTACTTTTAGTGTATATTTAGTATACATTGATAGGAAATTTTGTAAGACATTTTAGAAAGACTGTGATCAAATGTTTAAAAACCATGAGAGGGATGTACATAAAGAATAGGACTTTTTATCTGAATGGATTAAACTTATATGAAATACTGCATGATCTAGATAAGTACAGTATTATTTTATTTGGAAATCTTGACATACAAGAATAATGTTGTTCTATATTAGTGGAAGTTTCCAAATTGCCAATAACCATATATTTCTTTCTTAACTATACTGAATTTTGACAATAACTTTTCAAAGGAAAAAAATATTATATGTCACTCATTGGTTTTTACCCTCAGTGATACCAATTCATGGTATCTGTATTTAAAAGAGATCTTGGCAGGGCTGCAGGAGTGGGCTGGCTCAGTTAGCACAGCATGTGACTCTTGATCTCAGGGTCATGAGTTTGAGCCTCACATTGGGCATAAAGATTACTCTATTTTTAAAAAAGATTTATTTATTTATTTATTTGAGAGAGAAAATGGGGGTGGGGTGGAGCAGAACGAGAGGAGAGAGAGAATCCCAAGGGGACACCATAAGATGCATGGAGCCTGAGGTAAAGTTCAATCCACAACCCTGAGATCATGACCTGAGCTGAAATCAGGAATGAGATGTTCCACCAACTGAGCCACCCAGAAGCCCCTAGAGTTACTTTTAAGACAGAAAGTTAAAAACTAAGTAAAAAAAGATATCTTCAGAAGAGGTCTCCATATATAATAGCAGTTTCAGTTTGTCTAAGGTATACATTTTAAACTCTTAGCAGAGACGTTTCATGGTATAAACACCTATAAAGCTATAGAGGCAAGAAAAACAGTATATAGGGACTTCCCAGGTATCCTGTTAGATATTGGAGCCCGTATGTTTGTAAGAGTGAATGATAATTAACTTGGTTGAAAGAAATGGTAGCTCAGAAGAACATTCTATGCCCCTGCACAGTTCCCACACAAAATTTGGGAGAAGAAACATTTGTTTTCATTAATGCATATTTCTGTTTAAAAAATCCACAGGGGGTCTTATATTCTGTCACAAGAAAAGGAAAAAATGTTTTCAATGACAAAGGGTCACTTTCTCTCTTAGCATTAACTAGATATTTCCTTGTGGGATGAATGATATCACTACTCAATTATTTCCTTCTGAGCTATAACTAGAAAAACCCTTTCATTTCACTGCCTATTACCAAGTAGGGGTGAAAAGTGAGTCTCCACTAAATATTTCTGATTCACACTCTCCTTTTTCATTTCTCCATTGTGATCTGCCCACACATAACACATTTCTGTTATTTAAGGTTCTTCTTATATTTCTTTTTTTAGCATTCCCCCACTACCATTTTATCTTTTTACATACCAGATGAAATATATGCACTGAAAAAGAGTGAAAATATATATTCTTTGTAGCAACCTATTTCTCCTCCTAAAACACTAAAATTTAAAAAATAAATAATTAAGAATGAAAATAGCAGGGACTGAAGCCAGATGGCGGAGGAGTAGCAGACTGAAATGACATCAAGTCCCAGGAGTTCAGCTAGATAGTTATCAAACCATTCCAAACACCTACAAACTCAACAGGAGACGGAAGAGAAAACAGCAGCAATTCTAGGAACAGAAAATCGATCACATTCTGAAAGGTAGGACATGTGGAGAAGTGAATCCGAAACCACAGGAAGATAGACCGTGAGGGGAAGGGCCAGTTCCCGGCAAACAGTGCAGCAGTGGAGCACAAAATGAACTTTTAGAAGTCTGCTCCACTGAGGGACTTTGCTCAGAGGCTAAGCAGGGTGGAGCCCTTGCAGGGACAGTGTGGTCGCAGGTCCTACAGGGTCACAGAAAGATTGGGTATGTCTGAGTGGAGCTGAGCTTCCAGGTATCAGAGTAGGGAAGCCAACTACAGAGACAGAGTCGAGGAGTGAGCTTTCAGATGGGGGGTTACCTTAAACCATGATCCAAGGCACAGTCGGACCACTGCTCTTCGAGCAGGGACTCCACAAGTGGCAGATCTGGAGAGACCCCCTCCTTCCTCCTTCAGGAGAAGTGGCACAGGAACAAGTGGCAGGAATCTGCTGGGTTTGGAGACTCCAAATGGGGCTGTGCACCAGAGACAGAAATGCTCGGTCATAGGTTGGATGAGCATGGATTGTGGCCAGAGACCAGGGAGACAGGAGGGACCGACTGTTTTTCTCTGAGGGCACACTGAAAAGTGGGGCCCCAAGCTCCCGGTATCTCTGGGCTAGAGATTGGGAGGCCGCCATTTTTACTCTCGTCCTCCAAAGCTCTATGGAAAGCACTCAGGGAACAGAAGCTCCTGAGAGTGAACCCAAGCAGATTACTTAGCCTGGCCTGGCAAGGGTGGTGCAATTCTGCCTCAGGCAGACATTTAAGAATCACTGCAATAGGCCCCTCCCCCAGAAGATCAGCAAGAACATCCAGCCAAGACCAAGCTCACCAATCAAGGAGAACAGTGGAACTCTAGAGCTAGGGGAAAGCAACACATAGAATTCATGGCGTTTTCCCCCACAATCCTCTAGTCTTGCAAAGTTAAAAATTTTTTTTTAAGACTTTGTTTATTTATTTGACAGACAGAGATCACAAGTAGGCAGAGAGGCTGGCAGAGAGAGGAGGAAGCAGACTCCCCACAGAGCAGAGAGCCCGATGCGGGGCTCTATCCCAGGACCCTGGGATCATGACCTGAGCTGAAGGCAGAGGCTTTAACCCACTGAGCCACCCAGGCGCCCCTATGAACAGACATTTCTGCAAAGAAGACATCCAGACAGCCAACAGACACATGAAAAAGTGCTTAACATCACTCAGCATCAGGGAAATATAAATCAAAACCACAATGAGACACCACCTCACACCAGTCAGAATGGCTAAAACTAACAAGTCAGGAAATGACAGATGTTGGTGAGGATGTGGAGAAAAGGGAAACCTTCTACACTCCTTGTGGGAATGCAAGCTGGTGCAGCCACTCTGGAAAAAAGCATGGAGGCTTCCTCAAAAAGTTGAAAATAGAGCTATCCTATGGCCCAGCAATCACACTACTGCGTGTTTACTCCAAAGATACAAATGTGATCTGAAGGGGCACGTGCACTCAGATATTTATAGCAGCAATGTCCACAATAGCCAAACTATGGAAAGAACCTAGATGTTCATCAACAGATGAATAGATAAATAAGATAAATAAGATGTGGTATACTATGGAATACTATGCAGCCATCAAAAGAAATGAAATCTTACCATTTGCAATGATGTGAATGGAACTAGAGGGTATTATGCTGAGCAAAATAAGTCAATCAGAGAAAGACAATCATTATATGATCTCTCTGATATGAGAAATTGGAGAGGCAGGGGTGAAGGGTTTGGGAAGTAGGGAAGGAAAGAATGAAACAAGATGGGATCAGGAGGGAGACATTCCATAAGATACTATATCTCACAAAACAAACTGAGGGTTGCTGGGGGATGGGGAAGTAGGTGTAGGGTTGTTGGGTTATGGTCATTGGGGAGGGTATGTGATATGTTGAGTGCTGTGAAATGTGTAAGTCTGACAATTCACAGACCTGTACCCCTGGGGCAAATTATACATTATATGTTAATAAAAATAATTAATAAAAAAAAGAATGAAAGTAGCAAACATATGTAGTATGTGCCTGGGCAATTTATAATCAATTCAGAAAATAATATTCTTATAATAGGTCCTTAATCAATCGCCTAATATCATCTGTGCATTTTCCAATATCCCTATGACCTTCTCCATTGGAAGATAGTTGGGAGCCTCACTGCATATAAGAAACACTGAAGTAACTAGCTGAGGCAAGGCTGTTCCAAATGGACCTCGAATCTGGGTGGGAAGTCTTCCTTTTCAAAACGATCTTGTTCACAAAATCCAAATGGAATCTGGGAGCAATAGCATCTTTGGATAAATTGCAGCCTTATGAGAACACTCTCCAAATGTGGTTCTGCTGGAATCCAAAGACTCAATTTTTATTCCAGGGCCTATCACTTAGTTTATAAGCTATGTGACCCCGAGTTATTTACTTCTTTGAGTTTCAGCATCATCACTGGTAAAACATATATGATAATAGTTCCTATAACTCCCATGTAGGTACCATGCACATGTTAAAGTATTTATTAGCAATGCCTGTCATGTAGTCAATGCTTGATAAACTTTAGTTATTCTCTATCATTCAGGTGAACAGTTACATAGAAAAGAGTCACCGGTAAAATTAAAGATCATTTGTGGAATCCATTTTCATTACCTTTAGGTGATAACATTAGAGAGTACACAATTATATCCTTATTCTCCTTAGCCACGTATGGTTTCATCATGGTCATTTCAGGAAGAGGTCTGGTTATTCTGTGTTTTTGTAAGCCAAAAGGATAACGCAAGAAAACACTTGGATTCCAGAAAGCCATCACTAGTGGAAGGCTTTCAGAAGCTTGGGGCCATTCTCAGAAGAGCTGCTTTCTAGCCATTACTGTTCTGAGACTAAAGCCACACTAAGCACACAGAGAGGACCATAATGCAAAACCAGAAGTCATTTATCAGTTCTGTGTAGCTTCCATTCTGTCAGAAATAGTACTGCTTGCCTTTTCTTCATTGTGAAAGGCAGCACAAAAGAGGAGATGGAAGAGTGTCAAAGATTTGGTTAGTTTTGTAGACTAGGGAGCCATCTAAGGTGAATAAAAGGATTAGTATGGGACAAAAGGAACACAAAGACTCAGTTTGGATTCTAAATCAGATTTCTGAGATCACCTGACTCAGCTCAATGAAAAGCCTCTTCTTTCAAAATCCTTTTACACCCACTAACAGTAGAAAAACAAGTAACCATAAACCAAAGTGAAACAAAAACTTTGATGGACATGTTCAAAAGGATTAGCAAAGTAAAGTTGTGATCCTCACCGAAACAAAACCTTAATAAATGTGGACAACGGAGTGTGGACAGGGGAAACCAACACTATACCATAAATGTCTTGGGCAGTGAAAAAGAGCAATGTGCCACTCTAGTCTGCTCAGAATAGTCTTCTCTCTCTTGCCTAAAGTCTTGGGTTTTCACATGAATTATTTGAAATGTGAATTTCTTCTTTACATTTTCGAAAGAATAAAAGTAAGACATTAAATATCACAATTTTGAAATGTGGTTTTTTACTTCAGAAAGAACAAGGTTATAGGAACTAATATGTATATTTTTAATTCTATGTATCACACACATAGGTAACACTTTTTGGTTGGTTACTTTTCTAAATATTTGCATGAATTATCTTGTCAATCTTCCCAATAATCCAATAAGGTAGAGCTATTTTTTTTCCTATTTTACTAATAAGGAAATAGTCTTAGAGGAGCTAAATAATTTGCTAAAAGAAGCTCAGTAGCTTGTGGTAGGGAAAGTCCACCCAGATCCACCTGCCTGTGAATCCTGTGTGACTACAGTTCACCACACTCCTAGAGAGACTCAGGATAAACTGCCAGAGCCTGATTTCTACAAGGACTTAATACCTAGCTTTCCAAGGGTGGCTGCCTTCCTACTAGGGGGTAAGGTATTGACTATTCTAGACCACAATGGTGGGCAGTAAGTCTCTGCTCAAGGCTTACTTCTTCCTTTTGTGAGGGTTAAATTCTCCTCCTGGTTCAAACTAACAAGCATAAGACCAAATACATTGCTATGTTGAACAGGCGATCAGTAATGTGAATGCACAAGGATTCCTGGCAGAAAGGATTAAAAAGTACATAGTTTATTTGGAAAGAGTGTTTATTTGAGACTTGGAACAAATGAAATTCTTTCTTTTAAGTGAGGGAATGTAGATTCTGGCACATAAACTTCTTTGCTAAAGAAATAAGTTATTAATCCATGCCCCAAGTTGTAAATAATTAAGTCAGATTCTTTCAGAACCCAGAGCCCTCCCTGTTAATGATGAAACCAATCAGGACTTTGTTACTCCATTGTAATTAGCATTGACTATGGCTAGGAAGAGACTAAGACAACAAAAGACCCTGAGATTTAGCTAGGTTCCCATGTTAGTTACCGAATCATTTTTCAACCTCACCTCCAACACCGTTGTGTCTTATCCCCAATCTCACTGCCTAGCTCTTCACCATGTAAAGACTTATATGAATTTGTAATGATCTCAGGTAATTTGCTTGTTATATCTCAACAACACTGTTAAGTCTTCAAGGCCCAGGACCAAAGCATATATGTCTTCTCAATCCTGGGATATAATGCAATAGTGTGAAAGTACTCTACATGTGATAAACCAAAACAAAATACTTGGTATCCTACGTTTTCACAAGCCTAGCATGGTTCCAAGCATACAGAATTACAGCATTTTATCACAGCAATAAAAACAGCTAAGCCCTTTTATATTTGTGAGGTACTTCAAATATGAAATGGTTATAAAAAATAGCAAATATAATCCAATTCTAAGACCTATGTATTCAGTTCTCACAAACACCCTGTAAGGAAGGGATGATAGTCCGCTCCAATCTCATTCCAGAATCTACTTCTTTAACACTCTGCTACTTTGCCACATACTAAGAGTACCCGGAGCTAGGAAGAATTTCCAATCTTCAAGTTAAAGATGGAGAGGTAAAGACACAGAGAGGGTAACCAGCTTCCATATGGTTAACTACTAGTAAATGGCAAAATAGAGCCAGAGCCTAGTCTGATAGTCATTAACTCAGAGATCTTCACTACAACATGCCTTCTTCTATGGGAGGCAATCCATATATGTAATTTGTGTGCAATTTTAATGTTTTAGAGGAGAACTGAATAATCTCAAAGCTTCTTGGTTCCTCACGTACTCAGTTATCTTTGCATATAAGTTATCTTTTATAAAACAGGAATACATAACTAATTGTTTTAAAGGTAGCATTCTTGCCACTTAACATTGGATGAAAGCCTATCTCTCAGCTAAGCAGAGAGGTCAGTGAAGAGAGTTGAATGATTTGAGATTCAGCTTGGTGAGGAATTTCAAGTAAGATTCTGCTTGATGAGGCATTCTGCTAATTTTTTTTTTCTAGCAGAAAAATAGGGGTTTAGGCTTATTTTGTTAATTTGTTTTAATTTTTTTTTAGATCTATTTTTGCTTACCAGGTATTTAAAATATAAGAAAAAGTACAGAATGTCTGTTCTGTTTGTTCATGTTCATGCAAGCAACTACATCCAAAAATAACTAGATTAAACACATCTTGGTATTTTACTGTTATGTGGTTCAAAGCCCACTTAGAAAAAAAAATGTAATAGAAACAGCCAATGCCCCATTACTCATCTGTTTCTTCTTCTCTCTAAATGTGACTGATCTGAAATTGCCATGCATTTCCCCTATGCATGTCTTTAACACATTTACTACATAGTAAGAATATACTCATAGATAATAGAATAATTTTGCATATTCAGAAATGTATATGAAGGGCTACATATTGTATAAATTCTTTTTAACTCTACTTTCTTCACTCATCATGTTTTTGTTTTAGCTTTTAGTTAGAAAGTGTTGTCTTTAGGTACATAAATTATATCTTTGGGTGTGAAGGCATATGACAAGTGTGAGCATAAGATATGATTATGAAGGAAAACATATATTTAAATAGCAGATTCCCATAAGGCAAAGACTATTGTGTATCTTAAATTATGTATGCATTATTCCAATGCAGGTGGTGTACTTCTTAAAGAAAATGAGAAACTAACATAATAAAATAGGAATGGAGACATAACAATGTCAAGTATTATGCATAGGGAACCAAGCTGTAAAACACAAGAGAATCTAAAACAAAGGAGACCCACTAAAGAAGGGTGGAGAATTCCAAATGGTCTGGGATCCTAGTCCTACTCAGCACTTACTTAGGCTTCTTATCCTATCATTGCCTCTCCACTACTCCTGTCCCCACATGCCTCCATCTCCTGTGCTTACAATGACTCTTTATCCTCTCTCTGTTCAGTTTTGTGTTATAGTCCTGGCAAGAAATACCAGTGGACCCTCCTTCTCTTCCTTTCCTTTGAAACTTTACCACCCAATAAAATCTTCTAAAAGCCCCCCACATGCCCTAGAAGCACCCTTGCAAATGTATTCCCTTTGACAAATTATTTTACACTTCTCACTTACTGCATTATTCATGCATTTAGTTTGAGTAAACTCCTCAAGGCATTTTATTCCTTTTTGACACAAATTTCTCATTTCCCATACTGTTGTTGTGTGACTAAAGCATAAGCAATTGTAAGTAATTTTAATAACTCAATGGTTTCTTGAGTGATATTTCTCCAGGACACTACTGTCAACCATATAAAATGTATGCACTGGTTTTATAACAGGTAAAAAGATTAATAAGAAACCCTGAAAGTCAGACCAATAAGAGTGCTGGTCTCTCACCCAAATACTAGATAAATGCCAGAAGTACCACCAGAGGGTCCAAGCTACCTACAAAGGAAGGATGTGCTCATCACTGTTGTTTACAATAACTTATCTGATGTGACAACAGTAAGAGGTTAAAAAAGACTGAGATTTAAAGTCACAGACTGTTCTTCCCCCTAATTTGGCACTATCTTCAATATGTATCATTATAGCTTACAGAGGCAAAAAGCTAGATAGAGGCTTGCCTTTCAATGCAAATCAAGGAGGAATGCCAAATCAAGGAGGTAAACACAGAATGCACTGAGAAAAAGAAGCAGTATGAGGACAGTGCTCCCTAGAGGGGCCTGCTTACCCTGATAAGGTCCACCTGGCTTGTCAACATTTTAATGAAATAAATAAATTCAACCTAGGTATCTGTAAAAATATCTAGAAAGATTTACAATTCCAAACTGCATTAAGATCACAAAAGATTAGGCGAGACTACAATGATCTGTAATTGGGACTGGCGATTCTGTTTTACTACTGTAACCCCAGCCTCAGATCTCTGACAGAAGATGTGGAGTATAGTGTGGCCCATAAGAAAACTTCTCTTCATCCCATACATACACTGGCATCTAGAGAATGTTCTCTCAGTCTACATGAAGTCTAGATAGTGCCCAGGACTTAGACATGTCTTCTCTAGTCTGTTTATATTTGCCTCTTGCGTGCCATACATGGCAATGTTATGGGTTAAATTATGACCTCCCCAAAATTCATATGTTGAAGTCCCAAGGCCCCATACCTCAGAATGTAGCTATATTTGGAGATAAGATCTTAAAAGAGATAATTAAGTTAAAATAGGCGGTTAGAGTAGGGCCCAAATTCAATATGACTATGTCCTTATAAGAAGAGGAAGGGACAACAGGGCTATCAGAGAGATGACTATGTGAAGAGGCAGCAAGAAGGAGGCCAGCTAAATCCAAGAAGACAGACCTCAGGAGAAACCCTGACACCAACCCTGCTGACACCTCAATCTTGGGACTCGTAATTTCCAGGACTGTAAGAAAATAAATTCCTGTTGCTTAAGACACACAGTCTGTGCTATTTTGTTATGGCAACCCCAGCTAACAAATATAATGGCAAAGAACATAAGTCTTGGAAACTCTGAATGTACCAAAAGGCCTACTCCACGATCAAAAGAAAGCATCACTTGGGGTCTTGAGTTCTTAAACGCCCTCATGGTCAGACCCAAATCTTTGTGTTTTATGCTACACCAAGAACTGTCTCTTCTTTTGTCTGGCTTTGTGCATGGCTTGTTAGTCATCCTTTATGTCATGGATTCTTTTTATTGATAGAAACATAGCAGCTTTAGATCCTGAGCATTGAGAAGAAACAAATTTTACATGGCCTGGTTTCAGGCACACTATCTAAAAGATAATCAGAACTCTTCCATGAAGAGTAACCTCTTGTCATCAGAAGTATGTATCTTGTACAGAATACATCTATCAACTTCTTCACTGTGATTTTCACTGATAAAACAACCTCCCTTTTATTAAACATCGATACACAATGCATTCTAAGCATTTCCTTGAATTGGTTTTAGGTGGGTTTAGAAAATTCATCCTACCACACTCACAGTACTGTACAGCTAAATTTGGCATAAAAAATAAAACCTGCTTATGTCTGGTTTCTGAAATTACTTTGCAGCTTGCAGTTCCTTCTTATCAAGGTACCAGTGATGACCAGTAACCGAGGTAAGTTTCTGTTTTCATTCTGCCTGAATTCCTTTTCATCTAGTTTCTGTTTTCCATGTTGTTCTTTTCCCTTTGGGGATTGATCCCTTCTCACTGTTTTGATCCTTACTTCTGAATCTCTATTTATGTAGTTCCCCAAAATGTACGCAAGAGCAACATTTAACAATAAATGTCTACAAGCATTTCCATATTTTAAAACCTTGGCTACCTATATATTTATCGCCTTGGAACTGACACCCACATTTTTTCAGCTCAGCAATACCACCCACCAACCCACACACCTGTGCCTTTTTCTCCATCATGTTTGGAGGACTGGAGGATCACTGTAACCCCCTCATGGGAAGAGCCATTTCCAAATGATGTCTGAGCTGAAAGTTGATCTCATAGTGCTGCCATATACACAGGCGTGATATGTACAATATTTAAAACCATGTCAGGCGTAGATACAGACTGATAACTAATGTCATGCAGCAATAATAAGGGATCTTTAAAATGATCATAAGAAAGGCTCAAAGGAACATTAAAATTCATGAAATATATTCTTGTAGGCCCTGGCTTTGTTAGGTGCATAACACCATAACACTTGCTAGTCACTTGAGAACCACAGGATCAAGTTATAATTGTAGGCACCCGTTCCCCATTGGGCTGGTACTCTCTTCAGTATCTCTGACACTGTTGGCAGCATTTCCCAGCAAGAAACCCAAGTCTTTTTCCTGCCTATTAAATAGATGCATCTTAATCTACTGAGGGTTTGTCACCTAGGTCCTCATCCATTCATTCATTCACTCCACAAAAACTGAGCTCCATATATGAACTAGGTACTAAATTTATTTTTAACATTTAATGAATAAATGAAATAATATGAATAGGTGTATGAGTGAACACATGACTTTAGCCACCTTGCTCACTGACTTTCTTTGTAGCACCAGTATAAAATCTCAAAATAAAAAGCCTTAACACAGAAAACGTGATGGGAAGGAAACCTCCTCTCATTCGCAGACTAAGAGAACCAGTAAGTGACATTTGTATCCAAGAGGCCATTGATAGACTGTGTTCACAGACTCAGAAGCTGTCACTACATGAAAGGAAGACGAGGTAACAAAAACAATGTAAGCTAATAATGATGGCAACATGTAAGGCTACTTGACTTGTATCATAAATATGTACATAGTCTTTTATTTTCAAATTAATGCTGACTAGAGATATATTGGTTTTCCACAACTTCCTATAATCCCAAAGAGGCTGATGTTCCATTTTACATATAAAGAAAGTGATTACTTTGTAGCTTGCATTAGTTCTCAGGTCTTCCGTTGCAGATTAGTGGTTTAGCTCAGTGAATTCTGCTGTATTTGGGCCTGGATCTGGAGCCACAATTCCTTAATCTAACACAAGAAGAGTTAGGTCATAAGCCTCAGAACGCCCATTTCCTTATCTGCAGAGAACAGTCAGAATTAACATGACTGCATTAGAGGAGCAGTTGTTCGTGCATTCTGGAATTTCTCTTAGAACAGGAACTTCTTCTTCTTCTTTTTCTTCCTCCTCCTCCTCTTCTTCTTCTTCTTCTTCTTCTTTTTTAAGATTTTATTTTTTTATGTGACAGACAGAAATCACAAGTAGACAGAGAGGCAGGCAGAAGAGAAGGGGAGAAGCAGGCTCCCTGCTGAGCAGAGAGCCTGATGCAGGGCTCGATTCCAGGACCTTGAAATCATGACCTCAGCCAAAGGGCAGAGGTTTAACCCACTGAGCCACCAGGTGCCCCTGAACATGAACTTCTTGAAGACAGAAATTAAGGTCATATTCACATTTTCTTGACACATGACAGGTGTTAAATAATGTTCTCAACAAATGACTAGATAGTATACTCTGGACAGACCTCCCCAAGAATGGTTTACTACTGGGCAAATATTTGAAGAAGAGCATGGCCAAACCACAGTAAAAATGACAAGTGCAGGGAAGAATCTGGAACTTCTTTATTTAAAATGAGGTAGCCTAATGAGCACATAAGCCTAATGAGGAAATGTGTTAAAGTTGAGGACATATTCATGTCTCAAATGTCTGAGAGAAGTAAATAAACGGTGCTGATGGAATAGACTTTCCCCACTGACTCTAAAATCCACGAGAGCAGGAAATATGTCTCATTTATCATTTCATCCCCTGCACTCAATCAGTATTTATTAAATGATGAATGAATGAATGAATTCAGTTATGAGGTTCAAAAGGTAGCTTTGTGTTTAAGCATACACGAACTTTATTCATAAAAGGAGAAATGATCAAAAGTAGAATGGCCTGCCTTTGAGTTGTGAGTTTTTCAGTATTCAGGCTGTTGAAACAGAATCAGGATGATCATACAGTGGGTTTCTTTTAATGGTAAGATCTTCCAATCTATCAATGCATTTCTAATTAGTTACCATATATCCACTGGATCAATTGATTCTGATAATTATACCCAAAATGAATGTTATAGTCACTCAAATTGCTTCACTAGTATTTTTATCCAACCATTTTAGAAGTCATGATATTAATCCAGGAACATTACATGATTATGTAGATTGTATGTAGATGTAGATTATGTAGTTATATAACTTCAGATAATCCTTTCAACAGATAGGTTTTGTAGTCTACAATTTCATTTGGTAGAGTGTTTTAGAAAGATGTATCAAACCCCTGTTCCAGGGATTCTTTCCAGTTACTTTATCCAATACCCAGAGAGTATTTATTATTAAAATGTTTACTCTTTTTCCTAAACAGAGGAACAACTCTCAAACTCACATCTTCACAGTTAATTATGACTAGGCTTCTCTCAAAGTCTACTTCTTGTACAAAGTACTTTGTCACAGAATTGTTTCTACTTAAGCACTGTTTAGTCAGGATTGCAGCTTTTCTAAGACTTTTTTAAACAATGGAATGTTTTGGAAAAATGATCTTCTTTATTAATGTAAGAGCTCTGCCCGTAACTTGAGTTAATTCTGTTGAGTCAGGACTTACTGATACATTCCTGAATTTACCCAGAGCTTTAAATGTTGTGTTCCAAGTGTCCTTTGCCCCTAAGGAATCAAGGAGTGCATTAATGTAGTTGTCACTGTAATATTTAATAAGGAACTTTGGGTAATATTTTAGAAATTTTCCATTTGAAGGTGTTTTTTACTCCTAAATAATACAGACACTATCAATATACAAATAGGGCTGGGAAGGCAGAAGAGCTTGTCAATTGCACTTACCCTGCATTCCCAGGATGTAGAAAAATGGAATTTAAGAAGTAGGTAGTCCAGACAGAAGAAAAGTCTTCAAATTCATCGTTTTTACTATGTATAACAGTTGAAATTAACTGTCAAATGAGCTTTGAATCTAGTTAATTGTAAATATACAAAATAACAACTTATGGTTAACACAAGCATGTCTATTGTTTACCACAAAACCACAGGAGAAGCAACAGGACTGAACTGCAGTACTAATGACAACAGATATCTCTACTTTCTGTGTTCTGTATGTTCTATAAGTCATTTAAGATAATAAGGATTCGGGGCACCTGGGTGGCTCAGTGGGTTAGGGCCTCTGCCTTCAGCTCGGGTCATGATCCCAGGGTCCTGGGATTGAGCCCCACATCAGGCTCTCTGCTCGGCAGGAAGCCTGCTTCCCTCCTCTCTCTCTGCCTGCCTCTCTGCCTACTGTGATCTCTGTCTAATAAATAAAAAATAAAAAATGAAAAGATAATAAGGATTCATTCAAGGACCTTCTACATGTGAATTCAACCAATGATCCATTATTTTTTTCTGCCATGTTTATAATTATTTGTTTACATGCTTACCTCTGCCACTAGATAGAAGATGATGTAATAATGGAAAGACTTTATGTCTCATGCATGCTGTGTGTAGTGCTTTAGATATGGCAGACAAACAATGAATACTGTTCTCTCAGAAGCAGTTACTTCATGTATTAAGAATAATAAAAAAAGAATAGGCCTACTTCCATTCATTTTGCCAGTGAGAAGAGGGAAAGAGAAGAGGGAAAGTGAGGAGGAATCAGAAGAAAAAGAAAAAAAAATTAGAGGAGACTGGCATTGACTAGAGTCCCATAATTAAAGTAATCAACTGCCATTTAAATTTATTTGGATCATTGTTCATGCATATGATGCCAGACTTGGCGCAAATCGGTGATTCTTTTCTTTTTTAAAAAAGATTTTATTCATTTATTTAACACCAGAGAGAGAGAGTTCACAAGTAGGCAGAGAGGCAGGCAGAGAGAGAGGGGAAGCAGGCTCCCTGCTGAACAGAGAGCCCAATGTGGGGCTCAATTCCAGAACCCTGAGATCATGACCTGAGCCAAAGCCAGAGGCTTAACACTCTGAACCACCCAGGTGCCCCCAAATCGGTGATTCTTAAATGCTAATTGACAGGTTGGTTGATAACTACATCCATGCTTCCAGGTTAAGTTGCTGCCATGTTCTAGATCGCCCTGAGAAAGATTTCCAAAGATTCTGCAAAAAATTGCATTTAGTCATTTTTTTTCATTTATTTATTTTCAGCATAACAGTGTCATTGTTTTTTCACATTTAAAAGCTTTTCACATCTTCTCCATTTTTTTTAAAGATTTAATTTATTTATTTGACACAAAGAAAGACATCACAAGTAGGCAGAGCAGCAGGCAGAGAGAGAGGGGGAAGCAGGCTCCCCGCTGAGCAGAGAGCCCAATGCAGGGCTTGATCCCAGAACCCTGAGATCATGACCTGAGCCGAAGGCAGAGGCTTAACCCACTGAGCCACCCAGGCGCCCCCTTCTCCATGTTTTAAATGTAATGTACAGATGAACACACCTAACACTGGTCTTCTTAAATCAGAATAACCACTTTAGCAAATACTCTTTCCATAAAGCTACCAATAAAGTCACAAATGGTTTGACATATTCTTTTGACTGAATTAAGTTAATAATTCAGTGTTTTATAGTCAGTAAAATTGGCAACAGAGCAATAAACTTACAGATAAATATACTCACAAAGATTCTTCACATCAGCGTGGCATGAGGTTTATCAGGCCTGGTCCTCAGCCAAAATTTTTAATTAACAAGATTTGCTTTCAATATCTCTCCCTTTTACCTTTCAACCTTGTTTTTACTTCAAATTTTGCCTTTTTCACAAAACAGCCTGTCTCCAAGTGAGGCACACCTTCTTGCTACTTCACATGACTCCCTTCACCTATAAAAATAGCCCAAGTCCCTTCATTAACATGGGTTTAACTACTCTAATTACTTGAGTTATAGTACAAAATGCCAGACAATGATTTGAAAATGTTATCCTTCCCAGCTGCCACTTTTATTTTTCACCAGTGACTTGCACCTGGGGTGACCAACTGTCTCAGTTTGTCTGGGCCTTTCCTGGTTTCAACAACGAAAATCCCAACTCTCAGGAAACCTCTCTGTCCTTGACAAACTGAGAAGGTTGTTTACTCTAACTGCACTGGAAGGACTTTAAAAAAACAATAATTGGGGAACACTTTTTTTACCCTTCTCTCTCCAACTGCATTTCCCAGTTGGAGATTTTTCTACTTCCTCTCAAGTCCCTGTTCAGAATGATCTTTTTCGCCCCCTCAGGAGCCCAGCATATCCTGTCTTTTATCCCCACCCACCACACTCTTCAAGAAAAATTTCCCAGATTTGTTCAGTGTGCTTTCTGGGTGATCTAAGCCTTCTATTATTTCTGTTTGCGCAATAAGAGACATTTGCCTTCCCAGGCATCTCCATGTTCACATAAAAAAATAAACAAATAAATAAAGGAGTCCAGATTTATATTACAGTCCCCACCCATGACACTCAGTCTGTTCTTAGACTGTCTTCATGTTCCCCACCTGCCAAAAGAAAATACTTTATCTGCAGCACGCAGAACCTTTAGTAACAACAAAGAAAACTCAAGGGAAATTCTCTACAAGTATGTATTATCCAGACCAATATTTTTCATTAGTTCCAATAAGCAGAGTTAGACACCACATCTTGCCTGTGGTAAAAGGACAATGCAGTGAAAGTGTTCCACCTTTCTAGTGTTTGTTTGTTTGTTTATTTGTTGTTTTGTTTTGTTTTTGTCAAGAGTCTACCATCTCTTTACAATTCTGTTCATTCTGTGGCTCTGAAGTATCAAGCAGTTCTCAAACATCTATGACTTGTCTGTGATAGAAAAACAAGGAAGCATAATTTTTAAAATGCTCTTTACAGGATTGTTAAAAGTCATTTGAGAAGGTTCTGGGGGAAGATGGCATAGTAGGAGGACCCTAGGCTCACCCTGTCTCACAGACACAGCAAGATAACACTCACATCAGTGTAAATAACCTAGAAAATGATCCAAAGACATGCAGAATAAATTTCACAACTAAATGTAGAGAAGAGGCCACATGGAAGAGGGCAGGAAGGGCAGAGACATGGTGGGGAACTAAACTTCTGGGGCTGTCCATAGGAGGAAGGAATAGTAGGGGCAACAAGAGAGAAAAACAGACATCTACACCAGAGACCCCCTCTGGGGAGGACAAACCCCCATATCATTTGGCTTTAAAACCAGAGAGGCTGAATTTTATGAGTTCTTATAACTAGTGAAACCTAAAACTTGGAATTTTAAAAAATCAGTAGGCTCAGCTTGGAGAGTGGGAGGGTGAGAGAAAACAGTCCCCACCCTTAAAAAGAAAGCACAACAAACAATCTGTGGAGATACAGCATAGAAGCAGCAGGTTGAAAAGCACCTGGGATATATGGGAAGGAGAGTTATTTATTAATTTCAGAGCTTGCCCAGAAGGACAGAAATCTCTGGGGAACTCCCCCAGGAACAAAGGAACCAACAGGCACCATTTCCCCTCCCCACTATACTCCCACTAGCATAAACTCATGACCATATGCTGGACTTGTTACCTAACCTGCTAGCACTGCCATCACGTGCCCCTTTCCCATGCTGTGCTTCCACTAATCTACCCCTCTGGACAGTCTGTCTCAGTCTCAGTGTTTCAAGACCCCTCACACAGAGGACTTGGGGCACACAAATCTCCCCTGTTGTGATACAGTAGATTTCTCCTCTACAATATGCTCTTGACCAGAGCCATATATCACAGGTCTGTCAGTGTGCAATCATCCCCATACAGTGGGCAGCACCACTCGAAAGAGATTCCTCCACAGAGGAATAAAGAGGTAAAGATAACCACAGGCACAAGTCAGATGGAGGTCCCAGGAGTGAGCTGGAGGTAGACAACTGGTCTGACTGCAGCCCAACCCACCAACAAAAGTTTCTCAGGGTGCAATACAGGGAAAGAACCTTGCAGTTTGGTACTACTGCATCTCTGGCAAATTCCTGGTGTGGCTCAATTCAAGCTCAAGGACTCCCCAGACTAGCTGACTAACACTACGGGGACCAAACACAGCCCATGATAAGACAAAAAGAGCCATGGCAGATGACTGGACTGAAGGAAAAAGTGGCTCAGCCATAACAGCAGAATGCATACAACACACATAGGAGACACTCTTCAAACACCAGGTTCTGGTGAATGGGGACACTGCATGGCAGAGCATAAAGCACTTCTTTTTCATAAGGCCATTACTTTCAAGAGCAGGAGACATAGCTGTCTTTTCTAACACAAAGAAACAGACATAGACAAACAGAAATAGACAAATGAGGAAACAGAGGAATATGCCCCAAATGAAAGAAGAGGACAAAATCACAGCAAAAGACCTGAGCAAACTGGAGATAAATAATAAGTTTGATAGAGAATTTAAGGCAATGATCATAAAGATACTCACTGGACTTGAGAAAAGAATGAGGACATTAATGAGACACTTTATAATGAAATAAGAAAGAACCAATCAGAGATGAAGAACAGAATAAATGAAACTAAAAATACACAAGATGGAATATAAAGAAGACTAGACACAGTAGAAAAACAAAGCAGTGAGCTGGAGGACTAAGTAATGGAAAGTAATCAAGCTGAACATGTGAGAAAAAAAATAAGGCAAAATAAGAATGCACCTGGGGAACTCGGCAAACCAAGTATAATAACATTCACCAATAAAGGGATCCCTGAAGGAGAAGAAAAATAAAAGGGGCAGAAATTTTATTTCAAGAAATAACAGCTGAAAATTCAAATCTGGGGAAGGACAGAGAAATCCAGGTCCAGGAGTCACAGAGAGCCCCCAAAAATATCAACAAAGGAAGTACACACCAAGACTCATAATACTTAAGATGATAAAAAAGCAGTGATAAAGAGAATTTTTTTAAAAAAGATTTTATTTATTTATTTGTCAGGGATAGAGGGAGAGAGAGCGATTGAACACAGGCAGACAGAGAGGCAGGCAGAGGCCGAGGGAGAAGCAGGATCCCTGCCAAGCAAGGAGCCTGATGTGGGACTCGATCCCAGAATGCTAGGATCATGACCTGAGCCGAAGGCAGCTACTTAACCAACTGAGCCACCCAAGCATCCCAATAAAGAGAATTTTTAAAGTAGTTACATAAAAAGGAGACCCCACAAGGCTCTCTGTTGATTTCTATTAAGAAACTTAACAGGCCAGAATTCAGTGGCATGATATATTCGAAGTGCTGAAAGGATAGTATTTGTAAGCAAGAATACTCTATCCAGCAAGGCTTTCATTCAGTAGAGAAAAAGAGGTAAAATCTTCCAAATCTTCCAAAGAAACAAGTTAAAGGAATTCATGACCACTAAACCAGCCCTACAAGAAATGTTAAAGGGAACTCTGTTAGTAGAAAGGAGAGACCATAAGCAATATTGAGGAAAGTGGGAAGCCCAAAAGCAGTAAAAATAAGTATATATGTAAAAATCAGGCAAGGGACTCATAAAATAAATGGATGAGAAGTATGACACCATATACCTAAAATGTGGGGAGGAAAGGAGTAAAGAATGGATTCAAACATGTGACCACTATCAATTTAATATAGATTGCTACATGCAGAAGATGTTATACACAAACTGAATGGTAACCACAAATCGAAAACCAGTAATAGATATGCAAAAAATAAAGAGAAAGAATCCAAGTAGATCACTAAAGAAAGCTAACTAGTCACAAGAGAAGAAAGGAATGGAGAAAAACTACAAAAACAACCTATAACGAGTAACAAAATGGCAAAAAATACAGTTACTTTACATGTAAATGGACTAAATGCCCCAATTAAAAGACTTAGGGTAAAAG
The DNA here is from genome assembly GCF_022355385.1 of Mustela nigripes. Taxonomy (NCBI): domain Eukaryota; kingdom Metazoa; phylum Chordata; class Mammalia; order Carnivora; family Mustelidae; genus Mustela; species Mustela nigripes. The sequence goes on along the minus strand of NC_081560.1, from coordinate 54,709,676 downwards.
AATGGATAAAAAACAAACAAACAAACAAACAAACACAAGACCTACATATATATTGACTAAAAGAGAGGCTCATTCCAAAACTAAGAACATGTGCAAATTGAAAGTGAAGGGAAGGAGAAGCAATTTATCATGCAAAGGGATGTGAAAAGAAAGCTGTAGTAACAATACTTATATTGGACAAAATAGACTTTAAGCAAAGATGGTAGCAAGGGACAAAGAAGAACACCTATCATCATTAAGGGGTTAATCCAACATGAAGATCTAACAATTATAAAAATATACACACTCAACATGGGAGCATCCAAATACTTAAATGAGTTAACAACAAATATAGAGGAAATTGTTGATTAACAACTGATAAAAAACCGTTGATAAAAGACTGTTGATTAACAGTAGTAAAATAACAGCAGGGGACTTTAATACCCCACTTACCTCAATGGACAGATCATCCAAACAGAAAAACAACAAGGATATAATGGTTTTGTATGACACATTGGAGCAGATGGATTTAACAGATATATTCAGAATGTTCAATCGAAAACACATATTCTTCTTAAGTGCACATGTAACATTCTCTAGAATAGATCATATATTAGTCCACAAAACAAGTTTCAACAAACTCAAAAAGATCAAGGTCATTCCATGCATCTTTTCAGACCACAATGCTACAAAGCTACAGATCAACCGCAAGAAAAAAATCTGGAAGGAGCACAAATACATGGAGATTAAATAACATGCTCCTAAGCCATGAATGTTTAAAACAAATGATCAATGAGGAAATTAAAAAATACATGGAAACAAATGAAAATGAAAACACAATAATCCAAAATTTTGGGGATCACCAAAAGCTGTTCTAAGAGGGAAGTTTATAGCAATACAGGCCCTTGAGACTCATTTGAGACTTTCCTTGAGAAGCAAAAAAAGTCTCAAATGAACAACTTAATTGTACACGTAAAGGAGCTAGAAAAAGAAGAACAGACAAAATCTAAAACCAGTATTAAAAAGGAAATAATGAAGATTACAGCACAAATAAGTGAAACAGAAATTTAAAAAACAATAGTTCAGTGAAAGAAGGAGCTGCTTCTTTGAAAAGATCAACAAAACTGATAGCCACACTTACTAAAAAAAGAGAGAGAGAGAAAGAGAGAGGACTCAAACAAAATCAGAATTAATACCACAGAAATACAATGGATTATAAGAGAATATTATGAAAAATTATATGCCAACAAATTGGACAACCTAGAAGTTACTGGACAACCTATGAAAACCTAGATGTTACTAGAAACATAACCTCCCAAAATTTAATCAGGAAGAAACAGAAAATCAAACAGACTGGTTACCAGCAATGAAATTAATCATTAATCAAAAAACTCCCATCAAGCAAAAGTCCAGGATCACATGGCTTCAAAGCCAATTCTACCAAATATTTAAAGAAGTAATGCCAATAAGTGAATGAATGAATGAATGAATGCATTGATTGATTGATTGATTAATCAATACCTATTATTCTCAAACTATTCCAAAAAATAGAAGGAAGAAAACATCCAAATTCATTCCATGAGACCAGCATAACCCTGATACCAAAACAAAATAAAGATACTACAAGAGAGCCCCAATATCTCTGATGAACACAGATGCAAAAATCCTTAACATAATATTAGCACTCTGAATCCAACAATATATTAAAAAAAATTATTAACCATGATCAAGTGGGATTTATTCCTGGGATGCAGGGTGGTTCAATATTTGCAAATCAGTCAATGCGATATATCCCATCAATAAGGGAAAAAACATACAATCATTTTAATAGATTCAGAAAAAGCATTTGACAAAGTATAATAACCATTCATGAAAACACCCTCAACAAAGCAGGTTTAGAGGGAACATACCTCAACATAATAAGGTCCTCATATGAAAAACCCATGTGAACATTATGCTCAATGGGGAAAAGCTGAGAACGTTTCCCTTAGGGACAAGAACAACATGTCTATTCTCACCACTTTTATTCAATATAGTACTAGAAGTGCTAGTCATGGAAATCAAAGAAGAAAAACGAATAAAAGGCATCCAGTTTGGTAAGGAAGAAGTAAAACCCACTATTTGCCAATGACATGATACTATATAGAAAACCATGAAGATTCCACCAAAAAACTATTAGAACTGATAGATGAATTCAGTAAAGTCACAGGATATAAAACCAATGTACAGAAATCCATTGCCTTTCTATACACTAATAATGAGGCAATAGAAAGAGAAATTAAGAAAACAATCCCATTTACAATTTCACCAAAAATAATAAAATGCCTAGGAATAAATTTAACCAAAGAAGTGAAAGACCTGTACTCTGAAAACTATAAGACACTGATGAAGAAAATGAAGATGACACGAACAAATGGAAAGGTAATCCATGCTCATAGATTGGAAGAATTAATACTGTCAAAATGTCCATGTTATCCAAAGTAATTTGGAGATTAATGAAATCCCTATCAAAATACCAACAGCATTTTTCAAAGAACTAGAACAAATCATCCTAAAACTTGTATGGAACAGTAAAAGACCCGAAATGGACAAAACAATCTTGAAAAAGAAAACCAAAACTGGACATATCCAATTCCAGACTTCAAGTTATATTACAAAGCTGTAGCAATCATAACAGTATAAACATTAGATCAACAAAAGAGGTAAGAATATGCAATGGGGAAACAGAGTCTCTTCAATAAATGGTGTTATTTTCCAGGAAAACTGGACAGCTATATGCAAAAGAATGAAACTGGACCACTTTCTCACACCAAAACAAAAAAACAAAAAACTCAAAACGGATTAAAGACCTGAATATGAGACCCGAAACCATAAAAATCCTGGATGAGAACATAGGCAGTAATTTCTCTGACACTGGCCATACCAACATCTGTCTAGATATATCTGCTAAAGGAAGAGGAATATAAGCAAAAATCAACTTTTGGGACTACATCAAAATAAAAACTTCTGCACAGTGAAGGAAACAATCAATAAAGCTAAAAGGCAACCTACTGACTGCAAATGACATCTCTGATAAAGAAATAGTATTCAAAATATGTAAAGAACTTATACAACTGGATACCCAAAAAACAAATAATGTAATTAAAAAATGGGCAGAAGACATAAACAGATATTTTTCCAAAGAAGACAACCAGATGGCCAACTGACATGAAAAAGCACTCAACATCCCTCATCATCAGGGAAATACAAATCCAAACTACAATGAAATAGTACATCACACCTGTCAGAATGGCTAAAATCAAAAACACAAGAAACAACAAATGCTGGTGAGGAAGTAGAGAAAAAGGAATTCTCTTGCACTGTTGCTGGGAATGCAAACTGGTGCAGTCAGTTTAGTAAACAGTATGGAGGTTCTGAAAAAATTAAAAATAGACCTACCATACATTCTAGTAATTGTACTCCTAGATATTTACTCAAAGAATAAAAAAAAACAATAAATCAAAAGGATATATGTACCCCTAGGTTTATAGCAGCATTATTTACAATAAAGCCAAGTTATGGAACCAGCCCAAGTGTCCAACAATGGATGGATGGATAAAGAAGATGTGATATATATATATCCCATGTGATATATACCCCAACATTATTCAGCCATAAAAAGAATGAAATCCTGGTATTTGCAACAACACAGATGGAACTGGAAAGTATAGTGTTAAGCAAAATAAGTCAGTCAGAGAAAGACAAATACCATATAATTTCACTCATATGTGGAATTTAAGAAACTAAACAAATGGAACAAAGTAAAAAAAGAGACAGACCAAGAAAGAGACTCTTAACTCTAGAGAACAAATTGATGGTTACCAGAAGGGAGGTAGGTGGGAGGATGAGTAAAATAGGTGAAGGGGATTAAGATTATCCTATGTATACTTAATCATGTACATTTAATCATGATGTTTACTGAGTAATGTATACAACAGTCAAATCACTATATCAAACACCTGAAACTAATATTACACTGTATATTACCTATATTGGAATTAAAATAAAAAATAAATTTAAAAACTATTTAAAGAAAAAATGCATTTGAACAAAATAGTTGATTTTAGCAAATAAAAAACAAAATGTTTTTTTATTTTAGCAAATAACAAACAAAAACTGACCAAATCCTTTTTGTTATGAGCTAACTGCACCCCCTAATTCATATGTTGAAGTCTTAACCCTCAGTACCTAGCCATGTGACTGTATTTGGTGATAAGGTCTTTCATAGGTAATTAAATTAAAATCAGGTCACCAAGGTGGGCCTTGATCTAATATGATTTGCATTCTTAAGAGATTGGGACACAGACAAATGCACCCGGGTAAAACCCTATGAAAACATAAGGAGAAGATGATCATCTCCAAGCCAGGACAGAAGCCTGGAACAGATCCTTCCATCATGGTCCTAGAAGAAACCAAAGCTGCCAAAACTTTGATCTGGCCTCCAGAATTGAGAGAAAATAAGTTTCTGTTGTTTAAGCCACCCAGTCAGTGGTACTTTGTCATGGCAGTGCTAGGAAATTAATACAGTTTTCTAGTAGATAAACACAGAATATGCCATGTGGTCAAAATAGAGCTCTCATTAAGGATACACTTAGAACCTTTCTGGAGGCAGGAACCCAGAGCGGGTGGATTAATTACTTGCAGCGTATTTGCAGCTCTCACATGGAAACTTGGATTCATCCTTAAGCACGCAGTAATCTTCTCGGCAATGAAAATGGAAAGAAATACAAAGGTTCTCTAGGAGTGTTCAAGGGAGGTTTTAGATTTTTTTCTTCCAGACTATCAGTGAAACCTTGTAAAAATGGCTTTAGAAATGTAACGTCAAGTCCTCTCTCCTAGTCTTCTCACAAACAACCTTGACTGCTAATCTCTTATTTTGCCACAACCCACAGTATTCCTCTCCACCCTGAAAAACATAAAAATACATTCCCTCCTGAAGAGAATTTCTCCACACAGAGAAAACTGAATATAACTGAACACATTTTAAACAGAAACTATATACCAAGAAAATGTTTATGGGCTCCTAAAGATGAATTAGGGTGAACTGTATGATCATGTGAATGATCTTTTTAAAAGCTGGTATGTCTGTAGAACAAACCAACAAACACACCACCTTTGTCAGCATACTTCTTTCATTTGGCCCTATTTTTCACCGATGTCTTGGAATCACCTAATTCACCTTGTTCATACTGCCGTTCTACCTTCCCCTTGGGCAGTATTTAGAAGTTACTAATGATTCAAAAGAGGAGATAAAAATCTCCATTGAAAAGTCAGATGGCTGAGAAAGAGAGAAATACCACTGACCTTGGGCTTGCTTTCATAACTGCCTTCAGAGAATATTCAAAAGATTTTGCCATGCTGTTTTTCACTGGCAGGCGATGCCACTCTATCCTAACTTTACGGTCCTATCAATTAGTCATTCTGGGAACTCCTCTATCCTTCTATCTAGCTTCTTTCTGGCAGCAGGTGAAGTGATTTCATTAGGTGATGGGTTCTACTTTAAGACTGAAGAATTAGGGGCGCCTGGGTGGCTCAGTTTGTTGGACGACTGCTTTCGGCTCAGGTCATGATCCTGGAGTCCCGGAATCGAGTCCCACATCGGGCTCCCAGCTCCATGGGGAGTCTGCTTCTCCCTCTGACCTTCTCCTCGCTCATGTTCTCTCTCACTGTCTCTCTTTCAAATAAATAAATGAAATCTTAAAAAAAAAAAAAAGAGTGAAGAATTAGAAGTAAGAGAAGATTTGCCCCTGGATCTCCTGGGTCCGGTGACCCTGTAGTCTCCATGGGGTTTTAGACGGCTCTGTCATGTCATCAGCAATTTAGAAAGTGGTATGCGGAGGATGGATATTGTAGGTGAAATTCCATTTACCTAGCCTCTGATTTAGTGCAGAAGTGTAGAGAAGCAGGCCCATTACCCAGCCTCGTAAGAAGGACACGGACGACTAGCCTCGGGAATTACACCTCAGGGAGAAAGTTATCCTGTTTTGTGGAATAGCACAGAGGTTAATCTCTCCTCACCTTTTTGGTGGAAAATTGCTGGTGGCCTCCCCAACATTCATCTCCTTCCGTTTCCCAAAACAACTCGATTTCACCTGGTGATCAGTGACTCCCAAACCTGGCGCTCTGGTTGCGTTGTCAAAAGAGGAGCCTGCGACCAGTTGTGGCCAATCAGAGGACCATTGATTATAGCTCTCCATGATTTTTGAGAGATGAGCACCATCTAAATTGGTCCAATCAGAGGGGCCATTCTTGGAAGGTTAGCGGGAAATACTCTTTTGTCCTCAGTGTTTGCTCAGAAAAGTAGAGCCATCATCAATGATGGGCCCTGAGGGTTTATTGTGATTATCTGATCTTCCACATTTGTGAGAGCTGGTCACAGTCTTGGTTGGCTCCTTTCTTCTGTCCTGGTGCTGAGCCTGAAATCATAGGTCAGGCCGGAAGAAAAAGACAGACACGGACCGGGGAACAGCAGACACAACTAGATCCTTTTGCCGGTCACTGGCACCTATGCTTCTTTCTCACTGACTCCAAATCTGCAGCCTCACTGCTGAGTGTAACCCACATAAGTAGTTCTCTCGCTGTCGACTGGCATGCACACCTGGCCAGGATTTGGCGATGGGAAAGAAAGACAACTGAGGGAAACCAGAGCTGCAGGCCAGGCAGCTACCCGCTGACCTGCATCCCTCCAACTAATGGAGTCAGGGTCTGCTGAGGGCCCTGAATCAAATCCTCCTGCAAGAGTCACCGTGTGCTCTACTGTGACCTAGATAGTTCCCAGATTTCACTTCAGGCCAACCTTAACCGGAAATATTCAGTGAGAATTCTGGGAAACTCAGTTTGGTTTAGCCAAGCTGACAAAGCTGAAACAGCCTGAATCTGGAACACCCGAAATGTTTGGCTGGAGGTTCTGCAGCCAACTTGAACCCTGAGAGGACAGCCCGGAGCGGCTAGCCTGCTTTCGTGGAGCCCACGAATGAAACCGATGTAATCAAAGGCAGAGAGGTGGGAGAAAGAAGCAATTTGATCCCATCCTTCAAGCCCCGAATCCGGTAATGCTTGAAACTACCCTATTGTTTTCAGATGTGGGGGACAATAAATTCTTTGTGCTTAAGCCAGTTTGAAACGGGTTTTCTGACACCAGTTCCTGATAGCCTGCAAAGCGACAGTCTTAACATAGGGCTGCTGTGTTTGCTTTAGCTGAACTTTCTTAGTTGTTTTGAAGAGCAGTCTGAAGCAGTGTGAAATCTATCTTGGAGAAAACCAAGCATCAGTTAATTTGTAACTTATTATTGATCAAATAAGGAGAAAGAACTGAGATACTTTCCATTTAAACACACACACACACACATACACACACACACACCACAAAGAGAGGAAGACAGTTTCCATTGTCCCTGAACAGACTCCTTTTCTTAGACTATAATCGAACTCTTCTAAATCTCCCCTTCACTTTCCTTCTTTTCCTCTGTGATGTAAGGTGCCTGGGTAAGCACTGAGTACCTGTTTCCTGGGAGTAAAAAAAGTGTATTTTCCTCCCACAAAATGAATTTTTCTAAGGAGTTTCTTGGCTAATTCTATTATGCCATTTAACCTAATATGTGTAAGATCAACCTTACACCAAATTTGTCAATTCTGAGGTCTGTTTAAAAGACTGAGCTTGGCAGAACCAGTATAAATAAAACTTTGATTTGATTTTTGACTAAACTTTGATTTTTAAGTATTAAAAATACTTAAATGGGGGCGCCTGGGTGGCTCAGTGGGTTAAGCCACTGCCTTCAGCTCAGGTCATGATCTCAGGGTCCTGGGATCGAGTTCCGCATCGGGCTCTCTGCTCAGCAGGTAGCCTGCTTCCTCCTCTCTCTCTGCCTGCCTCTCTGCCTGCTTGTGATCTCTCTCTGTCAAATAAATAAATAAAATCTTAAAAAAAAAATTTTAAAAACAAATACTTAAATGGATATGCTAAAAGTCCCAGTACACTCCATGGTTCAAATGTAGACTTAAATATGAGGAACATTTAAAAATCTGCTTCCAGGCACAAAAGGACAGTCTCAAATATCTCTACAAACAGAAAAAAAAATAGTTATAGATCCTCATAGTTACTCAAAGAAGAACAATTTAAAATGGAAATGTAGGCAGAGGATGAGCTATAATACATAATATTTAAGTGAATTGGCCAGTTCATCACCCTTCTCAGAGTCTCCTTCCATTTAAGTGTGGAACTACTCATTGGAAAGAGAACATCTGGCTACCTTATTTAACAAGTGCATATAATCATACTCTAATTCTGCAAAGAAAGTGAGACATATAGATGGTTCATGGTTCCCAGAACCCTGGGATCATGACCTGAGCTGAAGGCAGAGGCTTTAACCCACTGAGCCACCCAGGCACCCTGCAAAATCATCTTAACACTGTTTTATAGTTACACTGAAATTAATAATTTCAATTATTAATTACTAATCTCAAATTATTAACCTATTTTACCTCAAATGTTATGTTTCAAACAAGATGCAGAGTACTCAATTATTTCAATTAGCTTTCCAATCAAAATTATCATTTTGAAATAATAAGGTTTGCATTAACTCACTGTGAAAAGTTCGCTGAATATAAATAAGTGGAGCTACCATATAACGTGATGTCCATCAACAGATGAATGGATCAAGAAGATGTGGTATATATACACAATGGAATACTATGCAGCCATCAAAAGAAATGAAATCTTGCCATTTGCGACAACATGGATGGAACTAGAGCGTATCATGCTTAGCGAAATAAGTCAAGCAGAGAAAGACAACTATCATATGATCTCCCTGATATGAGGAAGTGGTGATGCAACATGGGGGCTTAAGTGGGTAGGAGAAGAATCAATGAAACAAGATGGGATTGGGAGGGAGACAAACCATAAGTGACTCTTAATCTCACAAAACAAACTGAGGGTGGCTGGGGGGAGGGGGGTTAAGAGAAGGGGGGTGGGGTTATGGACATTGGGGAAGGTATGTGCTTTGGTGAGTGCTGTGAAGTGTGTAAACCTGGCGATTCACAGACCTGTACCCCTGGGGATAAACATATATGTTTATAAAATAAAAAATTTAAAAAAGAAAAATGATTTCTCTGATGGAACGACACAAAAATTTGTTTATCTAAAAGCAAGTTTTTCTGGCTTAACAAAGATTCTTTCATTTCTAGAGAAAGGAAGGAAATTGTAGTTCAGTGGTTCTCAAAGTGGGGTCCCTGGATCAGCAGCATCTGCATCACATGGGAACTTAGCAGAAATGCAGCTTATTGGGTACCACCACAGACCTGCTAAATCAGGAATTTGGGGGTGGGGCCCAACAATCTGTGTACCAGCCAGCCCTCCAGGGGATTTTGCTGCTGCTGAAATTGGAGATTTCCTGCAGGAGACATTGCCTGGTCTAAGGCCTTGCAGGGAGATTGGAGCATGTCTGGCAGTGTGCTTTGGGTCACTGCTCGTAAAGCTGCTGCTGCCCTTCTAAGCAACCCTCCTACACCATTGTCTAGTTGATTTGAAGAGTTGGATAGTTTGCAGCTGTTCAAAACCGTACACATTGCAAAGCATTTTCACTAGGGTCTGTGAGTAATCGTGGGAAGTGCTGTAAAGTGCTTAGAATGTTCGTGTGTATGTGCTATGTGTGCTTTGCCTCACACAGAGAGGACATTATTTTGATGTAGATGATTAGTATTATTAATCTTAGTTCACATTCTCTTCCTGCATAGTCAAACAAATAAAAAAGACCATGAAATATCCTACTCATTAAATACTCATTGACATTTAAACCCATGGGGAACTTTGAGGTTACCTAGTTCAAGCCCTTTGTTTTATGGGTGGGAAAAGCAAAGCCCAGGGAGGCTGGGCGATAGGTCAAAGGTCTCTTAGGACGTAACAGGCAAAGATTTAAGTCACAGCTCTCCACTCTAGACTCCTATTTTCCAGAAGAAGCCATTCTTGTTGTATTCACTACTACAACAGCAGAGCTTGCTCTGGGATTCTCTGCTTTGATGTTACAAATTATTATCCAGTACTGATTCCCCATCCTCACTCCCTCATATATGAACTGACACTATTATTCAGAATTGCAAAGCTGTTATATTTAAAACCTTCTAGATTACATAAGCCTAGATATACATAAAGAGAAAGTCGATGTAAAAAATATATGCAGAAGCCACAAATCTGTACATTTAGTGAAATCTCGATGCTGAATATGAGATAAACACCAGATGCTACCTTTGTGCAAATTCAGGTTTCCTGTGTGCATATAATCACTTTTTATTTTGTGTTGTAGACAATAAATATGCATGCAAGAAACCAACATTCAACAATCATCTTATTCTGAAGAATGCCTTTGCGTTACCTGAACCTAGAATAATGCTAATATATGATCTTTGGAACTTCACTAACTAGGGTATACAGCAGTACATGGGAAACAACTTCATACGGAAGAGGGGGAAATTATGTGGGAGAATGAGAAGAAAAAAATATCTATTTTAATTAGAAAAACCTCTAGTCACATACTTTTTCAATATTCTTTTTCTTTATATTGTCTCAAACATTCCTTAGACATTAAGAAAAATTACAGAAAATATAATTGACAGCAGCATCGTATGAAAATTCAAGTTCTGAACCTTCTATTTATAGCATAGTATGATTTGAATGTACTCTACGGTATTTCCTTTTTCCTTCTATTGTATGTTCATGTCACATATTCAAACCTGTTCATTGGCAGTGACATTTCTTAGACCAAAGCCATCCATTCATGTAGCAAATGCTGCTCCTTCCAGAAGTCGAGTCATCCTCAAGGTCAAAACTTCATATGGTATTTCCTACATTACCGGACATGAAAGCGTGCTGTAACCATTACTGGTATGAACTGTTAATCATCTGCTCTCGCCTGTACTTCCTTAATTGGCCTTCATAGTAAGGCTTTAACAGAGGAAGTGGAGAATCTGTGGCTTCCATAGAAAAACTGTGACACTACAAGCTAAGCACTGAACTAAAATCTCGTCCTAATGCATCATTAGAGAAAAAGCCTGAGGTACTGAAAGAACTATCTATGATATTTCCAATTCCAAAATGCTTAAAGAAGTTTTAGATTAATGGCTTTTGATGTTTTTAATGATGTCAAGGATGGGATTTAAGTGCCTTATTAATTCCCTTGATTTGCTGCCAAATATTAAAGGCAATTCGTGATTACTGAGTTAATCTTTCCTGAGTATGAAATCCATTATATGAAGAAAAATATAAAATTCAGAAAAGTAGAAATGATTTACAAAAATATTAGAATATATTTATAAGAACAGAATGTTTGGACATGGGTTTAAAATTTTTCGGGAAGGATTTGTTGCAAGACTGTAAGATATCTTTGTATACATTAATATTTAAGCCATTGCTTCATCCTAGAGTTGGACCTCATGTTTTTCATTTTTTAAACTCTTTTTAAACTTCCCAGCCACAATCACAATCCATGATGCACTGTAAACCTGAAGTGATTTGTTTAATCTTACTCCCCTAATCAGCTAACAGGGTCTCTGTCTTCTCAGATCTTGGAGCCTGGAAAAACCCAGTTATTCATTCTGTACTATCGCTTCCCGAAATTCTCTGGTTTGCTGACATGTTAATAAGATTCCAAGAATGTTCTAAAGAAAGCAAAATCACCACTAAAAATGATTGTGTCCTGAACTTACATACTGTTGTTTTTTCCCCCTTCTCTCTGCATTTATTTTCAACTAAAATAAATTCTGTCCTTGAATGTGTGCATAACTCCCTGGGCAGGCTATGTTCTCTTATTATCAAATATAAATATTGAAAACCTTAAAGATTGTTCTTAAACCTAATTCAAATTACCTTTGCCAGCATAACAAATACCCCAGGGTAGGTGTATTAAAAGCTCTAAAAAGATTCTGCTTTTACTTTTTAGCCAAATGGACATGTTTTATTCAGGATCCCCAAACAAAATTCTTATTCAGTTCATTATATTACCATTGAGGGTGTGTCTTTCCTTCCTTCATTTTTTCTCCCTTTTAGGCCTGTTCTACTGGCTCCCTGAATCTCCTAAGCCCCAACTTCTGCCTGAGGACCTACCTCTTCTACCCTCCCAGACCAGAAGCAGTGCCTGATCTCCTTAGGGCTCATCATTTCTTTCCAAGAGCAAACATGCCTGATCCTTCGGATTCCTGTGATGGCTCTCCATATATCTGTCAACCTGTCCCTTGCAGTTTTTATTACAGATCCAATTTTACCTTTAACTGTATGTTTTAAATCTTTGTCTCTCTCTGTCACTTGGCAGTACTGAAGTCAGGGATCATGTTTCTTCTACTGTAAACCCCAAGCATCTATGTGCCTGCCTCAAAGTAGGTACACACATTCTATCTCTTGATTAAGTGACAATAAATAAATGACTGTCCAAAACACAACGCTGGCAGATGGCCAAAGGATTTAACATATGAGTAAGCACAAAACATCTTTTTGTGAGCTCTAGTTAGCATTTGTACTGGCCTAAATTACTGGGTAGTCTCTGTTTTCCAAAAGCTTTATGAAATGCTCTGGTAAACACACACACACACACACACACACACACACACACACACACATACAGACATACACACACACACGTTTACATGAGCCTTCACCTACAGAGATATCAGTGTTTTCGGTGGTTAAGACTGCTACACTCAACAGTGATAAATCAGTTTCCTAAAAACTAATTATTACTGATAAAAAATCCCTGAGATTTTAAGAACTACTCCACACTATGATCCTGAAAAAAAGTCCAAGTTTGGCAGGATTAGCTCTGTCCCAAAATGCTGGAAAAAGATGGTGAAAACTATAGTTCGTGGATGCAGACTGGAAAAATACGGCAAGCTTCCCTTAAAATGAAGTAGCTACCCTGTCCCTATAAGTTTTAATATGCACTTTTAATTTTTACTATTTTGCTATGTACTATGGTTTTTAGAAAGATAAATAAAACCAGGTTTTGCAGACAGAAAACTTACTTCACATTGCCAAATAGCCCTGAGTGTCCTCTCTAGTCCTTAGTCTCTTCAGATAAAAAATGGGAAGAATGTTAGCACACTCCACTGAGATATAAAAGATATCAAATATAAAAAACTTATAGCCCTGTGCCTGTCCACAGAGTATGTGTTTGCTTCTCCTCTCTCTTGACCTGCCTACTGGTAAAATTCCAGTGTTTACCCTGGGAGCCTCTAGTTTATCTGGGTATCTGTGTAATTATGCTAACAGTCATTTGTTTTAACTTAAATAAATGAAAAATAACTTTGAAAGTGACAGAGGGCTTTATTTTCCTCGCAACAACGGAACAGCTTAATGTTTGCATTTGAAACATATATAAAAATACATATTTGATTATAAAACCTATCTTTGAATTTTGTGTTAGGCTGTGCTTTCACCAGGGAAAAGATACTTTTTCAAACTTGAAAAATATAAGTAATACTTTTCTGAGATTCTTTTCTCACACACACACACACACACACACACACACACACACACACTCATGTTCCCCCTACCATTTTCCCTTCCTCCCCAGAACATACCCTTCAGTTTTATACTTCATCAGAAGTTGAGAATGCAGTTGCTCTCAAAAACTCTAAGGAATGTATTAGTATTAAAGCTCCAGTTAAGTCTCGCCACTGTTTGGTCACAGGATTTTTCATTCTGTCCAAAGCTGATTGAAGATCTTGTAACACGTCTCTGTAGCTGTTTCCATGGTGAGCACCCCAAGTATAGAGAAAATCATAGGCAGGTTTCCACATCATCTACAAAGAAAAAAAAAATTAGACTGGAGTAGGGGGGAAGTAAAGCAGAGAAGAAGATAGATGCTTTTTTAAAAAGAAGTTTTAAAAGCCTCTTAAGACATTTTAAAAAATGGAATACCAATTATGTGTGGATTTACTTAATATCATAAAAAATGTTTTAGTAAGTATCACTTCCCTCGTATATCCCTGTATTTCTAAACCTGGAGGTTTTTAAAATAATGACTATAAGTAAGGCCCATTTTTTTTCCTTGATCCATCATCTAAACATTGTATATTACCTTAATCTGAATATAAAATTCCTTGCACAATTTTTTGATAACATTGAGATGTTACCGAGATAAATTTCTCACTCTCTGAGAGCCTTTTAAGGTAAAAGTAATGACTCTTTTATTGTAATAGTATCTGCGGTGAGCTTTATGACACCACATATCAGAGAAGGAACTATATGGTGTATTTAATTCTTTAAGTAAGTCATTTTACTTGAGCAAGTCTATAAACAAGGAAAAATGTACCTTCATGATCAAGTCAAAAGGAAAGCAAAAATACAGTTCTCTAATTAAAAAGAAAATAATTTAATGAATCACTTTATGACCAAAAGAAAGATCAATATTGAATACTTATTTATGCTTTCCCTGAGCACCTACCCGTGCCAATGACATCATTGTTTCCATAGAAATAAATGTACGTCAAAGAGGAACTTCATGTTCAAGCATGTATGTAATGGTAACCAAGGCAACCAGGCTCAGGGAGAATAAAGACAAAGGCTGAACAAACAAGACAAATTGTAGAACACACACACACACAGAAACACAACCAGCTTAAAATAAATTTTCTCTAAGAAAATGAAAAAATGAACCATGCACTTATAATTGGAATATTTGTAATACAAGATTTATTTGGGTTCACTAAACTCATTCATTTGTGATTTTATCACTTGCAAAATGCAGGAACACAGACTATGAGCTCAATATTATGTAGAGCTGCCCTCTTAAAATAGAGCCTCCATTAACAGTAATATCACATGAAGTAGGGCCTTGGGATATAATTTTTTACCCTGCTTTGATAGCCTCATATACTCTACAATTGAAATTAAAAGAATGAAAGACCTAAATAAGGAGTTTTGTTGTATTTCAATTCAATCTACATAAGAGGCTAGGCATTGAACCCAAAAGACAGTTTGATGTTATTTGTCCAAATTGGCATTCCTGAGAAACCACAAGTAGTCATAGCTTCACCTCTCTTAATGAAGCTTGACTCGGCATGGTACCAAATGGAAAATGATTACCAAAGTTATATCATGTTCAGGTGGTCACAGCGCATCATTCCAAATGGTCTCAGATTTTTTATGTAAGATTTACCCTCTCCAATCAGGCTTATAAAGAACTGACTGTATCTTCCATCACTGATAGACTGTGAATGAGGTGTTCTTTCATCTATTTTTCTGAACACTCACTTTGAAACCAAACCTTCCAATTACTGGTTACCACAAATAGCTCAGCAATAGAAAATGAGTTGAGGCATATAACAGAGCCTTTTTTTTTTTTTTTTGGCAGATTCAATCTTGTCTGTCACTGCTCAGAGGCAAAGATGCACTAAACAAGCAGATTAATTTGTAGTCAATATATTCTAACCCTCTGCAAAAGCTTTGAAACCTGTATTCTATGTTGCATTCATTTAAAATTCCTTGATGCCCAACTAGTTGGCACATTAATTTTCAAGTTGTCAGATGTTGTTTAAAATAATGATGTTTATAGCCAAAGTCTTCTAAGATTTTATGCTAACTCCTTTAGTAAGTGAATGATCAAAAAAAGATGCATTTGAAGATATTTTATAATAAATAGCAACTGGGAACATTTTGGTACCAAGATGATGGCATATATCAAAAAAAAAAAAAAAAAAAAAACCAAACAAACCAGATGTCTCTTAAAGAATCACAGTGGGTAATTTTCACGTTGTGCACTCTTCTGTGTGCAGAGTCAGAGTAACTTCATAGAGGCAGCCAAAATGGCTACACTGCCTTTCCTGGCAGAAAAACTCTGCAAACTCTGCATCACACATCTTGCTGCAGCACGGCGGATTGCTATGTATAGAAAAGCCTTGAGGCATATTCAATCATGCATCAGTCCCTGGGTGTTATCTGAAGCAAGAAAGGTACCCAGGTGATGCAGGAATTGGAAACTACATATTCAGAAGAAGTCCAATGATACAGTTATCTACTCACTTATGCAGAGAGCCATATAATGTTCTCACATTTGGCAATTTTAACGATAGAACATTTCAGTCAGCTCTTTCAATTCAGAGAAATTTGGAGTGCTTTCTGAGCCTGGACCCTAATTAAGACATCTGAAAGTGTAAAAGGACTTCCCAGGACTACTCTGAATTAGTCAGAAAAGCAAGGAGGTATATTGCTTTAACTCACTGAGGAGTCTCTGGAGTCTAATCCATAAACTACATAGAAATGGGTACAACAGCTCTGGGCTGAAAACACTAGGGCAATGGTGAATTTCATGACTTATACTACAATGAGTATATATTGCATTCCATTTTTGTTTCTCTTTGCAGCAAACTAAACCTGAATATCCCTTTAGTGTGAATCTGATCTGCTACATAAAACATCATTCATGGCCCTCAATAGAGATAACAGAGAAAGACTAATGTAGCACAAACACAATGAATATATTCAAGATGCATTGTTGTTCATTAATTAATTATATCACTTATTAAATCAAGAAATTTTGAGCAGCTACCACTACAAAGAATTTTGTTACAGAAAGGAATAAAATGATGAGTATGGCATGGCTGGATTTTAGAAGCTCTTAGTACAGAAGGGAGAGAGATATTTGTGCAAACTCTGGCCCAATGTATGATTAGACAGGATTTGGTCACTACTAACAGTTAAGAAAAACTCAAAAAATTACTTTCATATTTTCATTTAGTGTAATTAAAAAATGATAGTCCCATTGATTGAGAAGCTTTATGGTATAATAGAAAGAAAGACAGGTTTTGGTGTCAGAGTTCTGGGTTGACCTCTGAGTTACATTCCCTGTTGGATGGGTCAATTTGAGTAAATTAATCCAAGTATCTGAGCTTTGTATTTTGCACTCTATAAAATATAGAAAATAATTTCCAGGTTTATGTCCAAAGCACCTCCTGAAATGTCTGGTGTATAGTTTGCATTTAACACATTTTAATAGGATATGAATGGGTAATTTGGGGATAAGAGAAAGATTAGGAATCTAGCTTTAGCCTTACTGCATATGAGGTGAAGGAGGAAGTATCTCTAGCTTCAGTAAGACATTAGAATAGAGATACGACCTCCAGGGAGCAGCCAAGAGTTAGTGATGATGAAATCATGAATGGCGGAAAATGCCAGGGAAGAAAATGAAGGGATGGAAAATTTAACCCTCAATTAAGTCTACAGTTAGGGATCACGAATAAGAAATAGAAGCAATAAAAAGACGGAGAGAACCTGGTGTCAGAGTAATAGAAAATGAAGTAGGGTACTTTATGGTGCAAAAGTCAAGGACCGATAGCATCCCAGAAAAGACATTCAGCTCACAGCAGCTTCTTAGAGCCTGTTGTTCCCATAATCTCCCAACTGCAAGTTCAGTGACACCAGATGGAGAGGTCACAATCATCAGTGTTAGGAGTTTTTACACCATGCCTTACAAAGCATGACAAAAATCCAGCTTCCATCAATGCAATAAATAATCAGCTGTCCTTTTGTGGCATAGCTATGTGATATTTGACTCAAGTCCTTAAATATTTACACTTTTATTTCTTCGGCACTTCTTTCTATGCCATTCTACGTTCCTTATTCAGCAAGTGAACACGTACTATCGAAGGCAAAGACAAAAGGGAAAACTTGCGTACATTAATTTAACTACAGACTTCATGAAACTGTGTCCAAAAATACATTAAAAGCCAAAGTATTTTCAGCTTTGTAATCATTAAAGAGGAAATGAAGTTACTTTTTTCTGGAAATGTTTGAATGAATAAAATAAGTAAAATAAACAATTTTCTTTCCAGGATGACCTAAGTCCTCCAAAAGCTGGAAGTGACTGTGGACTGCTTAGCTCTCTTCCAGGTTTATGTTATCTTCTATCTCTTCAGCTGTTTGAAATAGCTCTCCTGCTGAAATAGTTCTCCCGCTCGTGTTCAGTGTTATGATTTAAGGGATGATATGCCGAATCTCTGCACTAATGCTTAAACAAATCAAAAGTTGAGCATGCTCCTGAGAGTTTGTTTTTGCTGAATTTTTCTTAACCACAAAACAAATTCTCACAGCTTTCTCATCACTGTTACAGTTACTGGACACACAGGCCTCACTCTGACTCCCTCACTCTTAGATTTTTTTGAAGGTTAACTTCCTGATGTTATGGGTTCATCTTTGACTAGGAAACATGAGGCTGAGAAAAGCTTGGAGCTGTTAATTTCTCAGAGGTGTGTTTTGATCTCCCTCTGTAAGCAGCAGCAGCAGCAGTAAGCGTTTAACCTAGTGAAGGTTAGTAGTTTCCAAAGTCCTGGCATTTGTGTAAAAGAATTATATCTTTGGTTTATCTTCTAGGTATTAAAGGACAAAGAAAAGAGTAAAAGAACAATAAAAGAAGTAGTGAGATGTTAAAAGAAATGAAACAGGAATAAAGATTTAAAGAATAGTTTTCCAAATTTAGAGAGCTTGGTCCCAGAAGCCAATAAGACTCATTAGATAATGCTCTAGATAATGAAATGCAACATGAATAAAAGCAATTCAGATCTGAACACAGCATTCTATGTCTTTTTTTAGCTTGTAAAACATGAATAGCATAAAGAATGCAATTGGTTAACTACATTTGGATAATTACATTTTGCCACATTAAAAGATTCATAACCCACCTACTTTCCTCATAAAACTCTAGGAGCAATGTCTCATTTTAAGTATAATTAGCTGAAGAAGTATTAAGGCAAATTTGCCTTATTAACGATTATTGCATGTGTTCTATATTCAGTACATCATCTTTAATATTCAAGTGGGCATTCTATCACCTGTAATTCATAACTACCTAAATATTGTTGAAGATGAGGCTACAATTATCTTCAGAAAGAAAGGAGGCTAACATATTATGGGGGGGTCCCTATTTCTTCAGAAAGGAGATGGTGCTTGATTCTCTTAGAAAATTCTCTTTGCATACATCCAGCTCCATTTGGTCTAGGAATAACCACCTGAATCATCAGGGATTAAACATAAGCCACAGGAAGACGGAGGACACACTCCTTGCCAGTGCATCTACTCAGAACAGTCTAACATCTCAGGAGAACCTACTGGACAAGCCATTCTCACTATGTCACTAACTCACTAACCAGGAACATAAGTCAGGTCACCTAGCTATAAATTCAGGGCATTTCATTAAAGTATAGCCACGGATTTATTTCAATGTTAAGCAGATTTACATCTTAATATATTCAATGTTAAAAGCTGATTTACATGTTAGCTGGACTCTGGTCATCCAAAATTCCTTGCTGTTTGTGATCCCTCAAAATAAACCTTAATAAAAAAAGAATCTAAAAAAAATTTAAATCTAAATCAAATATTGATGTCTCTAAATTCATTTTAAGATATCTTTATAATATTTAACTAATATTTATTAATATGATTATTATTTCTACTTGATTTTCAGTGTGTAATAAGACATATAAAGTAGAATTAAACCAAAGATCATGCAAATATGGTAATAAATTCCACTACAATGTGATTTTTTTCTTTATTTCATTTTCAAAAAATGGAGTATCTTTTGAAATTAAAGATGGCAGCAACAAGCATTATAGTATTGTACAAAATAGACTATGATAATCAAAATATTATGTCACTGTGCCAAATACCTAGCACAAATAATGCAGAATTAAGCAATTATTCTACACATTTTACCACTGGCAGATGAATTTCCACATAACACTTTCCCGTTTTTTAAGAAATTATAAATGTATCTCTTTCTGTAAAAACCCATCAAACCACACATTCAGGTACCAAGGCTAGAAGGGGACAATACCACATCCTTGTAAGCAGAATCTAGGACTTGCTGTGTGAGCCAGAAAATCACAAGAATTCAAGGACATGCCTTTCATCTTTTGCAAGAGATATTTTCCAAGGAAAATTAAATGTTGTTAAACTGGTTTAAAAAAAAAAAAAAACTGAACAGCCAAGATTTTTTTTGTCATTTATTCCCACGCATTATCATTCTGCCAGTTTCTCAGAAGAGAAACCTTGAAATCATTGCTGACTTTTACCTTACCTATAATATTCTTTTTTTTTCTTAAGATTTTATTTATTTATTTGACAGAGAGGGATCACAAGTAGGTGAGAGTCAGGCAGAGAGAGAGAGGAGGAAGCAGGCTCCCTGCCAAACAGAGAGCCCAATGCAGGACTCTATCCCAGGACCCTGAGATCACGACCTGAGGCGAAGGCAGAGGCTTAACCCGCTGAGCCACCCAGGCACCCTTCCCTTATCTATATTCTTTCTACAGTTACTCTCAGCCATATTACTAAAAACTTACTATACTTTATTTCCTTTTCTAAAATCACTCAGAATCACACAGTTGTCAAATTCACCTCTTAGTCAAAATAATAGATAATATATATTTAGTTATTGCAAAGGGCAAATCATTGTTTCAAATATTTCACATATATTGTTTCATTTACTCCTCCAAATGTCTGATGAGCAAGATAGTATTTTTTACCTCATTTTACAATTTAAAAAAAAAAGAAAAAAAAACTTCTAGAAATGTCCAGTAACTTGCTGAAGTTCTTAGGGCTAATAGATGATACAGGTGGACAAGGAATCCAGACCAGGAATCTTAACCACTTGCTCTGGCAGTCATTAAAGACTCTATTGACTCCAAATATATGTCGCTCTGACCAATATTTCCACCCATATCTTCCAATATTTACTAAAATGTTCTTCCCTCCAGTCTTCATATTCTCCTCAGTAGTCTCTAGAAGTCATTGGTATCCAGAAGCACTGAAATCCCCTTCCAATCCTTTCCCATTATTCAAATGCTACCCATCCTTCAAAGCAAGGATGTGTCTGCTGACAGCTTTTTCCCACTTTGATCTTCTTTTATTTAGTTAATTCTGAAAGGAGTTATCATCTATTGTGCAAAGTGGATACAACTGTGTGTAAAACATATCTGGGTCTGGATCCCAGTTCTATACTTAATAACCATGTAATTCTGGATAATTTACATAAATGCATTCACTATCAGCATATTGTGAAAAGTCAATAGTTAGAATGGCTTCTTTACAAAGTCTATTAAAATAAATGGGATACAGTAAAGAAAATGTTCATAATGATTAGGCGACACACAGTAAACATGCAATAAACTGCAACAACTATTACCATTTTCATTTTCATTTATTTCAGCATCAAATCATATGCCTCTTTAAAATAAAACACCTCAAATATTTAGGTGCCTGGGTGACTCAGTCATTTAAGCAACTGACCCTTGATTTTGGATAAGGTCATGATCTCAGAGTCGTAGGATTGAGCCCCACATCTGGCTCTGTGCTGGGCATGGAACCTGTTTAAGATTCTCTCTCCCTCTTCCTCTGCCCCTGACTACCCCCCTCTCTCTCTTAAAAAAATAAATAATAAATACAAGTTTATCTCAATTCCCAGGCCAAATAAAATTTGGCTTAGAGAGAAAAAAAGTCACATATTTCATTCTGTCTGTGATTTTTGTAGCTCCTAATGCTCCAGTGTTAAGAACTGATAGTCCTAGTAAATGTGTTAAGTGTACAGATGAATTAAATACTGAGAGTAAGGATTCAGAGGAAATATACTAAATAAGTAGGAAGAATTCCATATAGAATTTTTATTCATCTATAAAAATAAATAAAATTAACTGTTTGAGGAATAACTACTTTGTCATTTTGATCTAGACCTACAATAAAGTGCTTGGAGCACTATAGCTGGCAGGCAAAAATGAGGAGGGACAAAGTTATAGCTAGAAGATAAAACAGAAAATCAGATCCTCACTGATTGAGTGTTGACTACAAAAAGACTTATAAATACACAGTGCCAGTCATAACTCTATAGGTGAGTAGTTTCTGATATGAGAATAAATTACAATTAGCAATGCTGACTTCCTCGGGCTTCCATAGTTAGGGTGGCCCATTCTGGCAGGTCAGAAATAAAAAATCAGCCTTGACACGCTTATTTGTGTCAGTGGCTGAGGTGGAGCCCAGTAGGGTAGAAGGTAATTTGATTAGAAGAAGTGATGTTTTAGTGTCCTTGGTAAATAATTGCTCTTATTGAATGAGATGGAAAGAGCATATCCTTTATTGTTAGGCAGGTGCCGATGGAAGACAGTTGCTAGGAAATGTGTCATATATACTATTAATCCCCAGAAGGATAGATAGAAAGTATGCAATTTAGGCCAGAGAATATCTTAGCTCTGACATCCCCAGCATTTCCTCTTGTAAAATCCAATTTTCTTTAAATAGGTTATTTTTCTAGTATTTTGTTGATTTTGTTTTTTGAGTTAAAGCTCTAAATACCTTCAGAAAAACTCCAATGAATTTTCATTAACTTTCACAGGAGAACCTTGGCAATGATTAAACACCTCTATATAGCATAAATGTATTTTCTTCTCAAAAGAAATACTCTGACAAACATACTGCCCTCAGAATCAGATTCCAAGTTTTGCTTTTATGTAGAAAATGAAATTTCACTAGAAAAGTTGAGTAACATTTTTTATAACTAAGGGAGATAGTTAGTTTAAAAGTGACACTCTCAGAAGTCTCCAGAGAAAAGGTTCTCTTTTTTCACTATTTTTAAAAAAGATTTTATTTATTTGACAGGGAGAGAGAGAGAGAAAGCGGAAGCAGGCAGGGTAGCAGACGGGGAGAGGGAGAAGCAGGCCTCCTGCTGAGCACAGAGCCTAGGTGGGACTCAAATTGTAGGTCCCTTGGATCATGACCTGAGCTGAAGGCAGACACTCAAGCAACTAAACCACCCAGGCACCCCCAGAGAGAAGCTTTTCTTTTTCACCTCATAAAAGAATGAGAAATGGGCAAAAGTACTCAAGGAAAAATCTGACATACTATGAATAATCTCTATTCTTTAATTGGATTGAAGTTTAATGAAAATGTAAAGGCAAATTTTGGTAGTATCATATGACAGCTTGAAAAAAGAAAAAGAAAAAGTGAAATGAGTCCTTTAACCCCCACAGTCCTGACTACATCTGGCCCTGCCACTCAGCCACCATGGTGGATTTGGTGTGGGTGGGCAGAGTATAGTTAAAGTACAAGGGCCCCAAAGCCAAAGTCTATGCTCCAAGCCTGGTTCTAAGAGTTCCTAGCTCTATATGTTTAAGCAAGTTACTTAGCCTCTCTGCATCTTAGATAGTATTAGTATCTGCCCCAAAGTTTTTGTTGAAAGGATTAAATAAGGATTAATTTTTGTGATGCTCTTGGAGCAGTGTCTGGCCCACAGTAAGTGCCAGATAACTGTCTTTGAGATAGAATAAAAATAGAAGTAAAGGAAAAGGGAGAAATTGAAGAAGAAGTAAAGTGAGTGAAAGAGCCCAATTGTAGACATTGGCACACATAGAGAGGAATTGCTGGGAAGTGTGCCCTCTGAGGAAGTGAGATAAAGGAAAGGGAAGCCGCATGGGAACGAACCACCAGGCCTCATATCTCCCTGCCCCGATGCTGGTTCCCTCCCTCTGCACACTCTACCCAGAACTAATATCAGCATGTTTTGAAATCATTTCTTGACTTGTAAACTGATCATATTTAAAAATAAGCTCCTTCCTGAGAGAAAAATAATTGTACAGCTGTAAAAAAATTAGCATACATTTACCCTTTGGTTTAAGTGGCCTAACAGGTAAAGACTCCTCTAAGTTGGGATATACCATGCATAATTTTCTAAGCATTTAATAACACAGATCAGAGTGATGATTGTTAGCCTTGCCACAGTTAGTTGAATGATAACCTCTAGAAAGACATCTAGGAACTTCCCTTCCTGCTTCTGAGTATTTTATCAAACTCAGACATAGACTTAGTCATTTGTGATTTGGACTGTGCAAAAGTGAATAATGGAAAAGTAGGCTGTTTGTTGGCTTCCATCAAGATTTGGGAGAAGACAAAATATAAACAATCACAGTTAGAGAGAAGTTAGATGTTTAAGAAACCTGAGAGAGTAAGTAACTCTCTGGTAAATAATTCTCAAGAAAACCTTTTTTTAAAACAAAGCCTTACTAAGAAAAAAAAGTCTGGCTTTCAACTAGGCAACTTTTTAAAAATGAATCATTTTTTTTTTAAAGATTTTTATGTATTTATTTGACAGACAAAGATCACAAGCAGGCAGAGAAGCAGGCAGAGAGAGAGGAGGAAGCAGGCTCCCTGCTGAGCAGAGAGCCCGATGCGGAACTCAATCCCAGGACCCTGAGATCATGACCTGAGCCGAAGGCAGCGGTTTAACCCACTGAGCCACCCAGGCGCCCCTAAAAATGAATCATTTTTAAAGTAGTTTTAGGTTCACAGAAAAATTGAGAGGAAAGTATAGAGATTTCCCATGTATATCCCACTCATACACATGCATAGCCTACCCCATTATCAGCAGCCTCCACTTGAGGGGTACATTTGTTACAGTTGATGAATCTACAGTTCACCCTGGGTTCACTTGTGGTGGTGTATAAGCTGTGGGTTTCGACAAATGTCTAATGACATATATCCATCACTATGATATTATATTGAGTATTTTCACTTAGTATAATTTCTGTGCTCTGCCTATTCATTTCTCCCTCCTGACACCTGGCAACCACTTATGATCTCTTTGCTGTCTCCATCCATAGTTTTGTCTTTTCCAGAATGTCATATATTTGGTATCATACAGAGTAAAGG
The DNA here is from genome assembly GCF_022355385.1 of Mustela nigripes. Taxonomy (NCBI): domain Eukaryota; kingdom Metazoa; phylum Chordata; class Mammalia; order Carnivora; family Mustelidae; genus Mustela; species Mustela nigripes. Next base: position 54,684,991 of record NC_081560.1, on the reverse strand, counting down.
GTTTTTTTTCAGATTGGCTTCTTTCACTTAGTAATATGCATTTAAAGTCCTTCCATGTCTTTTTACAATTTGGTAGTTCATTTCTTTTTAGTCCTGAATAATATTCCATTGTTTAGATGCCAGTATACTACACTTGATCCTAGCCAAAGGCCGAGAAGCGATAGGTGCGCCAGTCTATTTACCCATATACCTACAGACTTGTGTGGACAAAAGTTTTCAACTCTTTTGGATAACTACCAAGGGCTGTGACTGAGTGATGGTACAGTAAGGGGGTATGTTTTGTTTGTGAGAAACAGCCAAAGGGTCTTCCAAAGTGGCCATTACCATTTTGCATTCCACCAGCAATGAATGAGGGTTCCTATTGTTCCACAATCTCGACAGCATTCAGTGTCGTCAGTGTTCTGGATTTTGGCCATTCTGTTAGGTGGTGATATCTCAATTAGACAGCTTTTTAATCAATTTCACTTAAATATCAGAATAGTATATCCCTCATAATGTTGTCTTTTTTTTTTCCTCTTTATTAAAGGTTTTGTTGTCTTTTAGCTCATACACTAAAAACTCATTTGGAGGTTGTAATGTCCTTTTCAGTGTATAAAGATAAATGTAGTCTGTAAAGGGGGAAATAGGTCTTGGATGCTCTTGGCTAAAGAGTCTGTTTATGGGAGTCCTTGCTGGAGAGCCAGGCTCCAGGAACTCTGAAGCTTCTACTGCAGCTGCTGGGATTCAATTGACTTGATTTGGCTTCATGGAAAGGTTGTCTTGTTCTGCTTATCCAGCTGGCATAGTTGTTTTGTTTCAAAATAAGAAAATTTTCTCAAGAAATTAAAACCCAGCTCTATGCCCAAATAGGAAATGGGAACATGGCTTCTGCCTCCTACCAAGTCATCATCTAATCCAAGACCACCTTTCCTTAACTGAAATATCCTGGAAATGTTTTCACTCATGTGAGAAAGATAAAGAACATTTTATATGTGATCATCACTGGAATACTTCCATTTAAGTCCATAAAAATGGACTCACTTTCTTTATGATAAATAGAGAAAATATTTACCTAATTAGGTCGATCAATATACATTTGTTTTAATATTAATAAAAATAGTTGCATGGAGAATATTTACTTTGCAGAAAGTGTTGTTCTTCTGTATTTGATGTCTATAGGTCTTGCTGTATACAAAATTGTGAAAGAGGTAAGGAAGCTCTTAGATGTTTCTAGTTCTCATTACCAGTAACCCCACATCATCCACTTCCTTAATGCTTGTCACTAAACATTATTTATTACAAATGACTAATTCTGTGACTAAGGCTGATAAATGCTTATTGTTCTGAACAATGCCTTTGTTCTGATTTGGCCCCATTTCCTCCCTTCAAAGTTTATCTGTTCCTGCCTCAAGTTCTTATAGCCCTGCTTACTGACTAACTAGCTATCCAATTTGGTCCAATTATTTGAGCAAAGACCATGTTAACATGCAATAGAAGAAACATCAATGTATTTTAAAGGTTCTTGATGCCTTTGAAGAGTGATGTGTGTATATTTCAGATAATGTTAATGGTTATGGGGTGATTTCAGTTAGTGGATCCTCTAGACACTCCCTCATTTAATCCATGTATGTGGTGTAGACTTGATTACATTTGATTTACTTGATCTGTAATTTTTATTATTTGATTAGACGAAGAGAAATCTTACCTCAGCAGCAACATCTCCAGCTTTTCCTCGGTGAGGAATTTCATATGCTTCCATCTGTTGCTTTGTGAGTTGTACTAACTTTTCAGCTAGTTCCCTCCAGCTTTTTCCAAGCTTGACAGCTGAAGTCAGAATAGCAGCCTCTTGGATGAGATGTGCTACTAACCCTTGGCAATCCATCTTCAACAGAGCCTGCAGCAACAATTACATATCATAGTTAAAATCAACTAATTTGGGCTTTCTCCTATAAGTAAAAATTTTCATTATATTTTCTAGAAACTGGCATCATTTTTCTCACCACATGTATATTTGAGGTTTCTAAAATTCAAAAAGCTGATTTACTTTTAAGCAAATCCAATCAGCAAAGTACAGAGGATATGACTAGACCAAAATTAGGGGAGATTTAAGCCCAAATCAGTGACTAATTATAGGGCCTTGGGTAAACCACTCAACTAATATGTTTCTTAATATCCTAATTGGAAAAGGAAGAAGTTTAACTAGACACTTACAAAGATACCCTGAGGTTCTAGCAGTCTATAATTTATCAACCCAGGGATGATTATTCACTCTGCAAAAAAATAATTTCTTTCCTTACCAGAGAATTGGTTACAGGATTTCTCTAAAGAATAAGCACACTGGTGCTGGCAAATATTACTCTACTTTCCATCAAAATGTGATTTAAAACTCCCCAGAATGATGCCTCTTGCACAAAAATGAGATACTCCTACAACTTTGAACAAAGCTGTAGATATTTATGGCTTCAGAAAATTAACTATCTCCCTTCAGCACCAGTTTAACTGTGTTAAATAGAACCACGACGTGTTAAAGATAAAACACTTGGTCCTCAACGATGCAAAATGGAAACCCACCAGGGAATCTTCCCTTCCCTTCTTAGTAAGGCATCTGAGCTTTGTCAATCACCATGCATATTTCAAACAAATCTATGAGTTTTCCTTTGCTATGAATATATTTTTAAAACATGGAATTAGACCTATTTATATCTCTTCCCTGTTAAAACAAGCAAAGAAACATGTGTGGTAGCGCCTTGTCATTTAACAGCATTAAAAAGCTTTATCCATCACTATGAAACAATATGTAAAAATGAGTGACCAAGTAAGGCAACTAGTAAAGTCCATAGAATATTCATGGCTCTGGAAGCATTAGAAAGACCACCATGGTTTTTATACATTGACCGTATTGGTCCATAAATTTATGGTGAGGAGTTATGATCTCAGGAGAAAAGCAGCACTGAGCCAGGAGGCCCTGGAAGGTGCTTTAAGTAAATCGTGGAATGGTTTTAGCAATGCTTATTCTAGTTTCTTGTTTTAAGGAAAGGAAATCTGTACTTGGAGTTACACAATCTGAATTTAAAATCCAATACCACAAAGTATAGGGCTTTAGATAAGTCACAAAATATCACTGTTTAATGATTTTTAAAATGGATACAGTGGTAATACCACCTTCTCTAGATGCCTACAATCTTTAGGAAAATTGAATCAGATATCCAAATGCCTTTAGGAAATGTCAAGTGTCAAATATATGAGGACAACCAGTCTCAATGTCTAGATATGTCTGAGGGTTTTTGAACCCACAATCTTTATTAGCTCCCTTCCAGCTCTCCAACTTAATACATAACTCAAGAAAAACACATACTTATTATGCAGATAAAGTTTCAAGAGATGGCCTCTATACCCCATGCTCCATCATCTTCTGGTCAGATAACCAGGCCCAAACTCCATCCATAGAAACCCTGAAACCTTCACTGAGCTGTGGTATGAGTTTTTAGGAACTACTCCCTTGAGTGAGTTCTCCATCAGCACTGTTCAGTTAAGTTACCAAAGCCACTCACTTAATTAGTATATACCAATACAAAGCAGATATGATTAGGCTAAAATTTCCAAGCCATTTGACCAAAATAACCTTTTCTTTTTTTTTTTTTGTCACTAAGAGAACAAAGAAAGCAAGTTTCAAATCAAGCCTTCATGAGTCCATGCTAAACATGAGCTAATGCAGAGATAATGAGAGGTAATGAGCTGCTGTAAAAGGCACATGCAGCTTCAAGCAGGTAGATCAGCCAATGACTCTGAATTCCTCGGTGGAGAACCCAGAACACTGTCATAAAACACCGGATACTGGGGCTTGGAAAATTTAACCCTGTCAGTATCACTGTAGAATCATAAAAATGATAAAGAAAAGAAAATGTTTTATATATATATATGACTTCTTGTTAAATTATTGTGAGTGTCTCAAAGTAAATTCTTCTCCAGAAATCTCTCTCCTCCACATGCACCTGGATGAGAGCTGTCCTCTTCTCTGTGAACCTGCCTGGGTAATCCTACCCATCTCTCACAGGGTACTGGCCTTGCACAGTTACAGCAGTATTAACTACACACCAATACATCTAAGTCACACAAGCTTCTACACCACACCACACACACACACATACACACACACACACATACACACACACACACACTCATAACAGTTTTAGGAAAGTGGAGTAGTTTTAAGGGTGGCTTTGGAACCAAAAAGGTCTCAAACCTTGTCTCTGATGCTATTCAACTGTGGGATCTTGGGCAAGTTTCCCAGCCTTCCAAGAGTCTGTTGGTAAGATGAAGCTCCTACACTTACTCCAAAGAGTTTTTGGCTAAGTGAGAGATGTGTATGGAGAGTTCAACACAGGGTCAAACACATACAGAATGCTACAGCATTCTTAGCTATCATTATTATTATTTATACATTTATATTATAACCACTTTTAGGAATATACTTTTGGTTTTTCTCTTTACTTTTATGAAATACTGTATTTCCACTTTAAAGGCAAACCGGGTCTTTAACTTCTTTATAACTCTCCACTGAGCCTTACACTGAAGTAAATGCTATCGTGGCGGGAAAAAAATCCTGAAATTTCTATTAAAACATGAAGATTAAGAAGAAAGTTAGCAATATCACTTTTTGGGTTGTGATGCATCACACACATGAGAAGAATATTAAGCTGATAAAGTGAAGACATTGATAATATGGGTTTTTAAATTTTGCCAATATGTTTTAAAAACAAAACACTGCAAATTAAAAAAAAAAAAAACTAAATAGTGGACCTATAAGAATGGACAAGTTAATTAATCTTGTTTAAATTGGCTTTAAAAAAAAAAAGACTTATTTATTTATTTTTAGGGAGAGATCTAGAGAGAGGGGGGAGGAGCAGAGTGAGAGGGAAAGAGAACATCTCAAGCGGATTCCACACAGAGCACAGAACCCAACAGGGGGCTCAATCCTAGGACCCTAAGATCATGACCTGATGTGAAATCAAGAGTCAGAAACTTAACCAACTGAGCCACTCAGTCACTCTGGAAAAGTACGAGCAGGGCCCACAAGCAGAGGCAGAGAGACAAGCAGACTACAGGTTCAATCTCACAGGGGCTCAATCTCAGAACCCCGAGGTCATGACCTGAGCCAAAACCAAGAGTCTGATGCTAAGGTGAGTAACCCAGGGACCCTGACTATTTGCCTTTATTTATTTTCGTGTTATTGGAGCTGCTCTGATATTTTAAGAGCTATTCAATTACTTGAGAGAGGAAGAGAAGAGATCCCTTAACTGCTGTATTCTAGCACAAACAGAACTTTAATATTCCTTTGACAGATGATCCTTGGGAGCCTTGAATTTTAAAACTAAGAAATCAATTATATGATCTTGTAAGAAAATATCTATATTTACTATAAAGTAACTTTAGTTTATTTGAAACTGCTGAGAATTTTTTAACTTCTCTTATATGTTTCTATAAATATTCCCAAGTTAATAAAATTCTCTACAGTAAACAAATTACTGTGAAAAGCAATACTCACCACAATAAGTTCATAAAGAAACTTCCTGGTATTTTTATCTGCATGGCAATCTTCCTTTAACTTCTTTACAATATAGGAAACTTTTTCTGATTCTTTGTCAGCTTGTGTTTGGTCAAAGCCTTCTAGTGCCAGATGTGAGTAACCCAAGACTTCAGCTAAAACTTTCCAATCATAAACTTTTTCTGACACCGAAGTCAATACAACAGAGTAGATGTAAGTCAGTTTTTTAAAGGGTAGGGTAATTTGTTCGAGAAGATTTCTGGTTGTGAAAACATTATTGGACATAGATATTACTTGTTCTTTTTCAATTACCTTGACATTTTTGCAGTGTACAAGCCCAACCTTACCTCTCAGGACTCCCACATACCATTCTTTCACTTTGGACTGCCCAATGGCTTTTACCTTACCCTCTCCAATAAGAGCTACTGTGTCCCCTTTGAAATACTCAAGTAAGTAGTCAATCTTTTTTTGTCTTAGCACTGTCTTCACAGTTATCCCATAGTTGGTAAAGTTCATTTTTTTATCTTGAAATGTGGGGTATTTCACACACACTGCTGGCAATAATGGAGCAGACTTGATTTTCTTCTCTTCCTGCAAATCGCCTAACCGATTTGAGAGCCTTTTAAGGTTGGGAGCTGGATCAGGTGTAGTGACAAAGAACTGTGTAACTGCTCTACCATTGGGAGGCTCCACCTGAACACGGAAAACAAATATGTGCATTTCTCTGGAGTCAGCTAAGGAAAATAAAAACTGCTGATGAACTACTTCGCCTGCTAGCAACTGCTTTTGTTTAATTTCTTTCCTTTCTCTTTCTGCCTTTACTTCAAAATCAGGATCACATGAAAAAACAGAAATACTTAAATCTTGTGGCTTGTCAAGTAAGAACGAATGCTTCCCCCAGAGCTGAAACACAACTGGAGATGTGTTTTTTGCACCCTTCTTCATATCAGAGATTGTAAGCTTTCCTGGCATGTAACAATGTCCACAAACTGTGAAAATAATAGTGAAGCTGGGATGAATATATCTGGGACCATAAATTCCAATGGAGGTGGTTTTGTGGATACAATCCCAAATGGTGGCAGCTGGTGACTGAATTGCTTTAATTTGTGCAGCAACCACGAGGTATGTCACCTGGCTCAAGTCTATTAGCTTGACTTGGATGATGTCTTTATAAATATAGCAGTTGTTTAACACTTTGAAAGGGCCTTCTTTACCAGGGCTGTGTAAACACACCATTTCTGTCATGACTTGGCTGAAAGGATCCTTTCTCACTTTAGCCCCTATTTTCATCTCCAGCAAAACGGCTTCCATTGTATTTAGGTTGCCTAATATGATTTCCAACAGTGGGCTAACAGTGCAGGAAAGATCATGGTTAAGCATTTGTGGAGGTTCCAGAAATGCCCTTAGAGACACCTCTTGGAATTCTCCCACGGCTACATGGCCTTGGGGCACATGAACAGTGATACCTGATTCAGGTAATTGTACTGACCCTCCTTGGTGGCTTACTTTGCAAACTATCACCGTCTCTGCTACTTGTGTTTGGGCCCATCCCGGACTCTGATTAATTATATTCAAATCCAGGCAGGAACGGGCCAGCTGGCGTCGACTTAACCAAGCCATTTTATAAGCCTCTCTATCATTCTGAAGCCATTCTAAGTCTTGTTCTAGTATCTGGCCGGAGTTATGTATATTCTGATGGGCATGTGCTGTGTCATCTAAAATGTCCAAAAGTTCTGAAACACTTTTAGATCTTGCAGATGTCCGTGAGGAAGACTGCCTGAGTAACTGATGCACATCTAGTTCATCACCAGAGGAATCAAAAGAATTTCCAGTTTCTGTTTCTCTAAAAAAAAGAAAAGGATCTTCCTTCAGGATGGAAATATTCTCTCTCTTCTGGTTATTTCTTAGCTGAGTTATGTCATCCAAAAACGGGTTAGAAGCAGACAGTTCATTCCAGAAGGGATTTGTAACCTCGGAAGCCTTATTGCCCTGACATGTGAAAGGATCCGGCCAATGGAGAAGAAATCCTGGGTCTGTAGATTCTTGTTATTTAGACAAAAACAAAACAAAACAAAAGTGAGGTGGCATCCTGAGATACAATCAACTAATTATTATTATAGCTTAAAAATTCAACGCTTTTTATTTTGCTTTTTGATCTCCAATTTAATAGCTCCTACAAAATTAATGTTAAATTTGCTCAAATTTTCAAGTTGTGAGGAAAGAGAAAATGTTCTGCCAGTATATTTTGACTATGTTTAATGTTACTTTTTCTTAAGACACTGTGATTTACAAATAAATGTTCAAAAATTTAGATAATAATCATTTGAACACATTTCCTTGAAAATTACCCAGACTACATACGTGTATGCCTTATTGTTTTATGTTTCATTTTCACAGAAGAAAACCTCTGAACAAACAAAATAATTCAGTCAACTATCCAAATTTTTCTAAACACCGAATAGTCAGTCTCATTATATCTAGAATATTCATTTAATGTTTTTCTTTTATAATAGTCCCCATGTAAAAAAATCAAGTGCATCCGTTAATAGTCAAAGTAATTAAAAAACAATATGCCAAATTAGACAATAATGTAGTTCTTAGATTATTTCCTGTAGCTTTGCTCTGATAAATTTTAATAACGTTGATATTTTTTCATGAAAAACATTTCATGAAAATGAACATTGAAAAATAGATCACCTTTAGATTTATTATTTGAAGGAATTCATTGAGCTTTTCCAAGTTTAAAATGACAAAGAATAGGCTTACCGCTATGAAGTGAAAACATGTCATTACTTTGGAAAGTGAATATTTTTAAGAATTGGCAACACATGAAAATATCTACATATGAACCATAAGGAATTTCTATATGTTTCACAAGTATTAGTCATTTTTAAATGTTTAGAAATTCATACTTGGTCATTTCTCAATAAATATTGGTAATGATTCTGTGACCTTGGTGAAACTGGTACAGCTTTCATGAAAACAAAAGCCCAACTGGCCAGCCAAAATTGAAAAATGAATCCAAGTAAACTGACAGACTTTTTTGTTTAGTACACAGAGAACTATATCTTAATTGAAATGGGTTTTAAGCATCACACATTAAAAGTTAGAATGTGCATTTGAAAAATAAAAGTTGTATTTCTCTTATTTTCATGTTTCTTTCCATCTGGTTTCATCTAACTCTCTTCAAACTTACCTTTCCTCTGAGGATCAGTTCAATTCTTTCACTCTTCATGAAAACTTCTTAGCCCAGTTCAACCTCTAGAGATCTCATTTACCCCCAAATTTATTATATTTACTGCATATATCATTCACTTAATAATGAATTTTTGCCTTCTCAGAAGATTTATATAATCTGCTGACTGTGCTATTTCATTTTGCTCATTTTTTAATGATAGTGTAAGTATTTGCATGATAATTTTATAATTATTTTAATCTTCTGTAGCTCTTTGCAGAGTTAAGCTTCCAATAGTTATCAATGCTGGATAAAAAAAAAATTACAAGTTATAGATTCTCGTACCTGTAACATGGAAATTTCTTGAGGATTTTTGAGCTTCCATGTCAAACAAATTTCCTTCAGACTTACTTCGTGAGATTCCTTCTAAGCAAAACTGGGATCTTTTATTGGTTATCATTTTTCCACCTACAAAATAAATAAATTAATAAATAAATAATGTTTATAAGCATACATATACAGGTTGGCAGAGAAACTAAACTTAAAGTATTCACACATACTTAAATAGAAAACTGCAGTGTGCCTGGGTGGGCTCAGTTGGTTAAGTATCTCCCTTAGGCTCAGATCACGATCCCAGGAGTCCGGGGATCAAGTCCTGCACCTTGGGCTCTCTGCTCAGCAGGGAATCTGCTTCTCTCTCTCCCTCTACTCCTCTCCATGCTCATACTCTCTCTCTTACCTGTTCTGTCTCCCAAATAAATAAATGAAATCTTTAAAAAGAATAGAAAACTGCATTTAATAATACTCTACATACATCCTCTACTTCTGGTGGGATGCTGGACTAAATATCCTAAAATATGTATCAGCACTTCACTGAAAAATGCTTAGACTCTGGATTAATACCAACAAGCAAAACTAGAATGTATTACTGATCCTATAAAAAAAATTGGTGAAAATTCCAAGGATAACAAAAAAGAATAGTAAGCTACAACTTCAATAAATAGGAAATTCCTCTTTGGTGATTGGAAGACAAACATTCACAAAACTAGAAATTCTTCCTTAAGTTCTTCTATACATTCAAGGCAGTTGTAAGAGAAATCAAAACATTTTATGTATATGTATGTGTTTGTAACTTCTTAAGCTACTTTAAAATTTATATAGAAAAGCAAAGGGCTAATAATCAAGACAATCCCAAAAAAGAATAAGAAGAAAGTGAAGTGTGCCACCAGCATTTAGTTTAAATATGTGCTAAGTAGGACAATGTGAAATGAGAACAGAAACTAAGGACACACAATACCTCTACAAACAGACACACCCTCACATGAAAACTTGATGAATGACAGAATTCGTCACATAGAGCAGTGAAATGATGATTCAGTAAATGGAGGATATACAGCTTAAAAAAGTTACATTAATTATACACAAATCAATTTTAAGAGATTTAAAGACTGAAAAGCAAAACTTAAAAATAGAGTCCAAAGAATTATCTTTACACTTTCTGGGAAGTAGAGAATTTCTTAAGCAAAGCACAAGCACAAAATGCAAACCATATTTTAAAAGAATGAGAAATCCTACAGATAAGTCAAATGAAATCATTTACAAAAATTAACAACATAAGCCAAAAAGTGGGAGAAGATAAGGATTGGATTCTAAAAGACTCCTATGAATCAGGAGCACCTGGGTGGCTCTGTCAGTTGAGCTCTTGATCTCAGCTCAGGTCTTGATTTGGGGCCCTGAGTTCAGGCCCTGCATTGGACTCCATTCAGGATGTGGAGCCTACTTAATAATAATAATGATATAAAGAAATTTAAAAGACTCATAATCAATAACCAAAATAAAAACAAAATTATAGAAAATTTTGGAAAAGATCTGAACAAATATTTCTTTTTTTTTAAAGAATTTTTTATTTATTTATCTGAGAGAGAGCATGAGAGAGGAGAAGGTCAGAGAGAGAAGCAGACTCTTCAAGTTGCTGAGAGCCCGATGCGGGACTTGATCCTGGAAGTCCGGGATCGTGACCTGAGCTGAAGGCAGTCACTCAGCCAACTGAGCCACCTAGGCGTCCTGAACAAGTATTTCTTTAAAAAATAAACACAAATGACCCAAAGGTATATTAAAATATGCTCAATTTATTGGAAATCAGGGGAATTCTAAATAAGATTGCATGAGGTACAATTACACCCATCAAATTTGCCAAAATTTTAAAATCTGCAACACTAGCTTTGGCAAAGATGTGGAGAAAGGGAGAAGTCCTACATTCTCCTAGTGGAAGCGTCACTAGGCATAATCACTTAAAAATCAATCTGGCATCTTCTAGGAAAGGTGCTTATACCACAGTACCCAGCAATTCCAATCTCAGCTATCCGTGCGACTAAAGCCTTGTATATGTATGTCGGAAGAGATACGCATGAATGTTCATTATGTTACACTAACAAAAAACTGGATTACCCAAATTATCCTTTGCCACATGAATGGATAAATAAATATGGTGTTTTAATTCACTAAAGTACCATGCAACTATGAAAACGGATGAACTACAATTAAAAGCATCAGGATATACTAACTGGGAGCATCCCATTGCTGAGACTCAGCCTTCTCTACATGTATGTTTTCTCTTTGTCCCATGAAAACCCTGAAAAATAGAAATTTTCTGTAAGATTTTACAGAGTACAAGAAACAAATCTCAGCAATGGGGCATAACAAACCTACCAGGTCAAACAGCTGGTGAGTGACTGACCCAGACATAATTCCTCATGAACATTATGGCTACTCCATACTGTGCATGACTCAGGATGCCATACACCCCCTCTCGGACTCAAGGTTCCCAACACTACACTCTGAAACTATGCCACCTTCTAGTTCAAGCTGCCAGGCATGCGAAACTTTGACTTCTTGTTCTCCTTTAGGTGTTAACCACACCTCTTTCACCTTTGACTCTAATTCTCATACTCTTCTTTCAAGTCTTTTACTTTTTTTTAATTTAAGATTTTATTTATTTATTTGACAGAGAGAGATCACAAGTAGGCAGAGAGGTAGGCAGAGGGGGAGGAGGAAGCAGGCCCCCTGCTGAGCAGAGAGCTGATGCGGGGCTCGGTCCCAGGATCCTGAGATCATGACCTGAGCCGAAGGCATAGGCTTAACCCACTGAGCCACCCAGGCACCCCTGAAGTCTTTGACATTTTATTTCAAAGACATTTATTCCATCTTTTAAAGAAACCAAAAGACTTTTCTGGTATCAAGTAGTAAATAACAAAATTAAATGAGGAGAGAAGAAAGAGAAGAGGAAAGGGGGAGGAAGGAAAGGAAAGAAGGGAAAAACGTTTTCCAAATATAACGGATAAACAAAGTCAAAACTTATCTCACAATGTGGCATACTTAAAAAATCAAATGGTGTATAGCAATTTTTTCCTCTGATAGGTGAAACTACATGGGAAGGTTGGGTGAAAAGCCAAATTGTGCAATATGCAATTTATACTGAAACCTCAGGTTTCCTGGAAGATCTTCAAAATTCTGTGGTTGGTTTTACCAAATATAATGTCCAAAACTAAAGTCCTTGGCACACCACAGGTATCCAAAGCTTTAGGTTAGAAAACTAAGTACATATCCTTGAGCAAAATTAAGCAAATCAAATTAAAATGAGTAGGAAAAAAAGGTTTAAATGAAAAAAATATTGTTCAAAATGATAAAAGTATGTTTTTTTTAATGGAAAATCAATTAAGACAGAAAGCTCCTTAAACTCCTTAATTTCTTGGGGGAGAAAAGAGCAGAAAGGAACAATTTATATCTAGGATTCCTTTGAGGCTAACAACCCCTGATGTAAAAAAAAAAAATAGTTACAACCCAGTGAAATGCAGTTAGAAGTCCTCAGCAACATAAGAATCAGGATGACTTATGCAGCTGGGATCCTGGAGGGTCATAACGTTTCAGGAACAAACAGGAGGTTATCAGCTATAATTCTTTGTGGAGTATCCCTCTTCTCCAGTCACCCAAGCACATCTTCATCGTCCTTTATGCCAGTGGTTCTAAACCTCAGTGGTACCATAATCACCTGCAGGATTTGTTCTAAGATGCTTTGCTGGACCCACCCTGCAACTCTGATCCAGAAGGTCTGGGGTTGCACCCAAGATTCTGCATTTCTAATGAAATGGCCAAGTGATGTGATGTTGTGGTTTTGAGTGGGGGGAGAGGAGCACATCTTGAGAACCACATTCGGAAAACCACCATGCTAACTTCTTTCCCTGGTGCGTGTGTGTGCGTGCGTGCACACACACACACACACACACACACAATCTCACAGGACTTCATCCTAAATATGACTTTTTGTCTTTGAATACAGGGAAGAGTCAAAAAGCCTTTGACTGAAAGGACTATGATGGTGACCTATGGAGGGCAGTTTTTGTTTACACAGGTGCAAATAGCACTCTCCAGATTTATCATTTCCCTGTGTTTTCTTACAATTAAGTGTCATACTCACTGGCAATTGCTCTCCCAAAGGGAATTTTTAAAATTTTGTCTAAAGAGGCATGAGTCATTCTTGGCTAGAAGAAATAAGTGGGAAAAGAGCAGTCTACTACTCACTTAATTGGGGACACATTCTTGTCAAACATGTCTCTTACAATACACATATTCTGATTCTACATGACCCATTATTTTTTTTTCTTAAAAAAAATAAACAAAGTTTTGCTCTTCATTTATTTTACTGTTTAAACTAGGCCTTAAGCAATTAGGAATATTTACCAGCTGTACAACTTAGCAAAAGATCCCAGAAAATTTGGGGGTAGAGCAGGAGAGGAGTGTTTGCAAAAGCTTATACAGGGACGCAATAACTGCTAAAATAATTATTTCTTTAATGTGTTCCTTTTGGCGATTCACAGACCTGTACCCCTGGGGATAAAAATATATGTTTATAAAAAATAAAAAATTTAAAAATCTAAAAAAAAAAAAAATGTGTTCCTTTGTTGGGTTAAATAGGTAAGTGCCTGAGTAGAGCCCTGCCTGGAGCCCTGCAGTGAGTCCCTGAGCTCAGGTCTGGCTCTGCACTCAGCTCAGAGTTTGTCTGTCCTTCTCCCACCCACTCTGTTCCTCCCTGTGTGCTCTCTCTCTCTCTCAAATAAATTTTTAAAATCGTTAAATAAATAAATAGTCTGAGAGGCTCATAAAAGAATACTGTAGTCAGTTGATGACATGCACCTGCTATGATTTTACTTGATGTTGCCATGGTGTGTGTAGTGTTACTGGATGTTATGCTACTGGATCCAGAGAACCTCTGGATGGACGAGTGGAATTTTCTGATTGGTAGTGTACATACCCCATAAACCAATAATTAAATAGTTTATCATCTCTGGTCATCAGCTCAAAGATTTAAAAAAAAAAAAAAACTGTTAGGGTGATTTTTCCGCAAGGAAAGTGGTTTTACAAGATTCTTCAGGGTGGGCAGCAGGGTCCCTTCGACTTTAAGGTATTGGTAATACGCAATAATTTCTATGATGCCTCCAGTCTTGGTAACTCGAAATATTCCATCTTGTTAATATTACCACATCAAGATGTTTATCACTTTCTTTATATCTTATTACCCTTCCACCATTGGCAGAACTGAAGTCCAGGAGAATTATGATAATTGTTCAGGCCAACATCATATTAATGAGCACAAATCAGGAACAAAGAAACAGTTGATCAGAAATTGTTTTATGTTCCGCTTAATGAGGGAGTCAAGGGACCTTCACAGAAGCCTGAGTCTGAAAGGGAAAAAGTAAAGGACTCTAAACAGATACGCAAAAGGAGTATTTCAGTCTTGTAAACGAATAACAAAAATTTGCTGTCATAATGATATTCATTTTTTTTAAAGATTTATTTATTTATTTGACAGAGAGAGATTACAAGTAGGCAGAGAGGCAGGCAGAGAGAGAGAGGAGGAAGCAGGCTCCCTGCTGAGCAGACAGCCCGATGCGGGACTCGATCCCAGGACCCTGAGATCATGACCTGAGCCGAAGGCAGCGGCTTAACCCACTGAGCCACCCAGGCGCCCATAATGATATTCATTTTAAGGACAGAGTTTGTGTGTGTGTGTGTGTGTGTGTGTGTGTGCATGCCTGTGCACACACACAAACACCCCTTTCCTTAATTTAAAAAGAATTTGAAAATGTTTACAAATACTCAACCAACACAATATGTTTAAACAACAAGCAAGTGTATATTATTCTTCAGTAAGAAAGTTAAAAACAACAACAACAAGTAAGTTATTCGGGTGATACTTACAGAAAGAGTTAGTAGGAAACCCAAAATAAATAATTTTATTAACATCATGCTTTAAGTTCCATATATTGCTAGGAAAAAACCACAAATCTGGCTCTCCCTTTCTCAAAGAGATCACAGCAAGGAAAACATTGTTAGTTACATGCCTCACAGTGTGATGGTGAAATATAAATAAATCACTTAGCAGAAGCACCAGCATCATCAGGACTGCTGGGAACAACACCCTTACCCTGCTGTTTTCCCTAAGTTCAACACCAGGTCCTTTTCATGGAACTGTTTCTTAATGTGTACTGATGGCATCTTGCCCAAGGGCAATCATGTCAGACTGGATGGAAATCAGCGGGTCCAGCTAATCAGCCATCTGTCTCCTGATCCAATCCAAATACAAGAATACACGTTAGGTTACAAAAACCCAGGATAGGTCATCTGGTCTGGGAAAACCCATCATACTTAGTTTCTTTCAACTGACTTTGTTTCTACTTCTTAGAGTATATGGAGTTAGATGTTCTAGCTCTTGATGAGGATTAGAGAATAGCACTTCCTCTTAAAGATCCAATCAGCTAAGTTAAAGATGAGAATCACACTCCAGTGAGACAAGTAGCTCAAATGCAGGTCTAAACAGATGATTCTACATTTGTAAATGGTGGCTGTGACATGGCCTGAAATGTTCCTCTGAGCACAGTTGCATTATTGCTCCCCCACAAAAGCATATGAGTACTAATCCTCTAAGTCATGGATCAAGGCTTTAGTACTTTCATTGTGGAAAACATTTTAAAAAATTTGTTACCAAATGTCCACTGTTGCCATATAATATTCACAGTGATGTGAATCTCAAGTTTAACTTTAAGTGATGCATGCTCCTAGAAAACCTTCAAAGATAAATTAGGTGTATAATCTGTCCCTAGTAACTGAACAAGTTTGATTGTTTTATGAGTTCTTGGATACAATTTGGCTATGTAACAGTGACCTTAACCCTTTATTTTTCTTGCACCCTTCAGTGCAAGAGAAGCTTCCTGGCTAATTTTTTTCAAAAGATAGAGATCAACTACTGATTCAAAAGAGGTGGAGCCAGAGTCAGATTTACAGTGTGGCTAATGAAGCTGAACCTGTAGGGCCCTCGAACCTGCACAGCCCTCTCCAAGGCCCTGAGCTTAATTCTTTGTTTTCTTGTAAGCTTCATATCATGCATAACTCCACCACTTTATAGAATATTCGACATCATGAGATTGGTTTTTCACCTACCAGCAGTATTTGTTTGTTTCTTAGATGTAAATGCATATTTGGAAAAGTCCAGAGAATACAAGCTTTGGAATTAGAATTCTCTTGTTGCAGACCCTGGGTATAAATTTGAGAGAGTTACTAAACATTTCTGTGATTTTATTTATCATCTGTAAAGAAGAAGAAGGAATAGGAGGAGGATGAGGAGGAGAAGAGGAAGAGGAAGGAGGGGGAGGAGGAGGAGGGGAAGGGAAAGAGGGAAAGGAAGAAGAAGGAGAAGGAGGAAGAGAGGGGGAAGGGGAGGAGGAGAGGGGGAAGAGGAGAAGGGGAGGAGGAAGAATAGCAAGTATTACTATGTATTACTTTTATTATTATATACTGAGCCCACAATCTGCACAGTACTGCTTTAATAGTCAAATGGAATACTGTATGAAAAGTGGCACAACCAGCTAACTCCTTTTCTTTTCTTTTCCTCTGATTTCTCCCTCCTGTTATTCCTGAACAATAGAAAAAATTTTTTCAGCTGGACCCACTCGAGAAGCTTGAGTTCCTCTCCTTCAGATGGCTTGAGGCTCTGACCTCACTCCCTAAGTGAAAAAAATGACTACTGACCAGTCATATCTTGGGACTCAATCTCCTTTTCATCACTCCCTGTAGAACATTTTAACAGCTATTTGCATTACTCCTACCTTTTGACAACAGAGGCACTAAGGTACAGTAGAAAGAATACAGGCTTTGACCTGAGACAGTTGGGTTTGAAACAAAGTTTAAAAATGAATATATTGGGGGGCGTCTGGGTGGCTCAGTAGGTGAAAGCCTCTGCCTTTGGCTCAGGTCATGGCCCCGGTGTCCTGGGATGGAGCCCCACATCGGGCTCTCTGCTCAGCGGGGAGCTTGCTTCCCCCTCTCTCTCTGCCTGCCTGTCTACTTGTGATCTCTGTCTGGCAAATAAATAAATAAAATATTTTAAAAAATGAATACAGTGGTCTGAGCATCACTTTTTCTCATTAATAGGGTGTAAATATATCTACTTTAAGTAGTTGTAGCAATGGTATATGAATTACATTTCAATAAACTGTTTTTTTAAAAAAGCTTTTGTGCAGATTAAATACTATAAATCTCCAGTTAATACCAATCACTGTTGAAAATGATAGTTTTTGTTTGTTTTATTTTCTCATATCTGTGTCAGTTCTGTTGGTTTTAATAAGGGTAAAAGTGGTTACTGACAAAGATACTTAAGGGATACTGGAAAAGAGAAAGAAGGAAAGGCACTGTGGAAGTTTCATTGCCATTTTAGCTTAACTGAATATTCAACCTGATAATGCTCTTTTCACCTCTTTAAAGAGCATAACTGAAAAAATACTGAATTTTTCCCAACCAAAGTTTGTCAATCCCTTTTCAAAATTAATTTCTCAAAATTAATGTTTTACAGCCAATAGCTGCTCCGTTAGTGGGTAGAACCAATTATAAGATTTCCAAGATTCTTTGCCAAGAGAAAAACACCCTCTGACAAATATTTTGTATACACCCACAGTCTTTCTTGGTTTGAACTTAGAACACTGGCATGAATCATCATACGTATCATCCGACAAGTCTACCTTCTTGACAGAAAGAAAATATCAATGTTCCGTGGCTGTTAAATGAGAACAGAGGGTTCATGATAATTGCTGTGAGGAGCACATGGATGAAGTTTGGTAGAACAGGAAAGATTTTTAAAAAAGAACACTCATTATGCCACATCAGCCTATGCATAAAGCAAGAGTTTCCCCTAAGTTCTCCACAAT
The DNA here is from genome assembly GCF_022355385.1 of Mustela nigripes. Lineage (NCBI taxonomy): Eukaryota > Metazoa > Chordata > Mammalia > Carnivora > Mustelidae > Mustela > Mustela nigripes. The sequence goes on along the minus strand of NC_081560.1, from coordinate 54,667,038 downwards.
TTATCATGTCTAATTTTTAATGTTTCAGGGACTCACCATGTTTTTATGTGTCAATTTTGTAAACTGAGAATAGGGTGTAAAGTATGGATGTTTATCAAAGTATAAACTTGAAAAATACTAACATGTGTACCTATGTGAATATATATATTCAGATAGATAGATGGATGGATGAATGGGTAGATAGATAGGTGGATAGTTTCAGTGATATATATGAAAACTATATACAATTTATATATACATATATATAATTCAGTCAAACGAAATATTTTTGTTACTAATAATGCTTCGATATTCTCTGAATGCTGGGAAACTAGAGGATTATTTCCTTTCTGGGAGACAGTTAAATCTTCAAAATTTCACTTATTTGCAGATAGTATCAAGTAGTGATAGAGTGTCCAAGAACTCTGAAGAAAGAAGTTAAAAGAAACCCAAATTTTCTTATGTAAGATTGGGAACCAACAGAAATGATCAATTTTAATATTTTAAACTCTGTTTTATTATTCCATTTTCAAGTATTATACTAATGGAAACAGCAAATTAAACACAAAGAAAATCATCCAGAATAGAGTGAATGGAATTATCCACCACTGTCCTTTTTATTTCATTAAATCAGCCTGAAAAATTGAACCTATTCACTTAGCAGTCCAAATGGACTGAAAACCTTTCCAAGAACAAGTCCTCTCTCTTCCTCCCCAACGCCTCCTTCTTTACATTTTTTTAAATTTTTTATTTATTTTTTATTTTTTTATTTTTTATAAACATATATTTTTATCCCCAGGGGTACAGGTCTGTGAATCACCAGGTTTACACACTTCACAGCACTCACCAAAGCACATACCCTCCCCA
>NC_081560.1:54646985-54665792 GCF_022355385.1 Mustela nigripes | reverse complement strand
TGTGGCTGTCCAATTTTCCCAACACCATTTATTGAAGAGGCTGTCTTTTTTCCATTGGACATTCTTTCCTGCTTTGTCGAAGATTAGTTGATCATAGAGTTGAGGGTCTATTTCTGGGCTCTCTATTCTGTTCCATTGATCTATGTGTCTGTTTTTGTGCCAGTACCATGCTGTCTTGATGATGACAGCTTTGTAATAGAGCTTGAAGTCCGGAATTGTGATGCCACCAACGTTGGCTTTCTTTTTCAATACGCCTCCTTCTTTAAATGCAAGGGTAATACTCAGGCTTAAGAGTTGTGTTTCTCTCTGCTGAGACCCTTACTGCTTTGTAGGAGAAGTGGGCTCCTCAGATACAGATGGGGAAAATGGCAGGAGGCTCAGAGTTCTGCCCACAGGACCACTTGGTGCCAGGTCAGGGTCCTCCTAGATGGCTGTTCTGGAGCTTTGTCCTGGTCGGCATCCTGCCCATTTGCCCTAACCAGGTTAGTGTAAAATGGTGGTTCTCAATGGTTCCTCTGCATCAAAGTCAACTTCAGAGCTTTAAAAGAAATATGTAGATGCCCAAAATCTACCCCAAGATCCTGGTATGGAGCCCAGATATCATTATTTTTAGAAAAAGCTCTCAAGAGATTCTGATATACAATGAAGATTGAGAGCCACTAAATCATAAATTGTGAGGTGATAAAAATGTATTTGTTTCATTTTTTTTTTAGGCAAACATGTCACTGGACATAATAAAATATATGGCAGTCTAAGATGCCCACCCCTACAAGGCAACCTTCCAGGGGCAAAAACACATATTAAGACATTGTACTAGACATGGGGTATCAGGATGATAAAGGAAAACTGTAGGACTCTCTTCCCTGTGAGTGGCATGGCCTTTTGCCTAGGAACTGTATCTAAGACTAGTTCTACTCTAGATTAGGGACAAAGCCTCTCTCCTTCACACTGCTTTGCTGGGGTTCAGGTTTCCCTATCTTTTCTTAGAATTGTAAGATCTAGATGGAGGTACTTCTGGATAATAAGAAAACATAAACGCTGGCTTTTAGCATAAGTCTTGGTTCTACCTGTCGCTCAGGAAGACAAAGTTGGCTTGTGCTCCAGGTGGCATTTTCCAGTGCTCACTGGCTCTCTCTCTCTCACCCACATGTATATCCCCCAAAATATCTCTCTGGTTAACATTTTTCCAGTAAAATCTCTTTGTTATTAATACATAATACATTTACAGAAATATGAATCTCTCATTACAATATTTTGGCCAACTCTCTTTCTAGGGAAAAATGTTTATTTCCCCTAAACTCAAAGGAACATTTTTAGCCAAACAATTTCATGAAAGCATAAAGTTTCATTTCAGATGAAACCAATAGAACACTGGAACCATAGTAGCCATTTCAAAATCAAGATGGTATAAAGGACATGTGAATTTTGCAGCTACTGGCACTAAGCAATGTTGGGTTTTTAATTTTTTTTTGTTTTTATATGACTACCTTAACTGTGTGGTATTTAACACACACATGTATTTTACTATTTTTTGTTACATTTTTAGGAAAAGGGTTGAGGGTTTAGAGTGATATATAATGCATTATCACTTTCTTCATTTAAAAAGTTAGAAATATAGAACCAGAATGTCTGAAATCAAAGAACAAATTATTAACTTCAGGAAGAAAATTCCCGAGTCCCTTTGTGTCTATTAGATGACATTTTAAACTATATTGTTCAAGTATACTCTTGTATACTTATTTTACAGTTGTGTGATTTATACATTTCTGCTTGAAGATGTGATTAAATTTCCAACCATAATTTTGAAGGTGTTAAATTTTCTTGTCATTCAGTTTTTGCTTGATAAGTTTCAAGGCTTTGTTGTTAAACTCATATAAGTACGCAAAGGCTATGTTTTCTTAATGACTTTTCTCTTTATTTTCCTCTAGTGTTTCTACTTATCCCTGTAAATGCTTTCTGACCTAAATTCATTTAATGTGATATTAATATTGCCATACCAGCTCTCTTTTTATTATTGTATTTTATAATTTTAAGACATTTTTTACATGGTTTAATATCTCTAGAAATCAAGATGCATATGCAATTGATACTAGATTTTCATTGGCTTTGTTTTTTTTCACTACGGTATTACATAAAATAAGAGTGTGTATTAAAATGGATGGTATCATAAACTCAAAGAAATACAGTAATTACCTGGAATATCTTTTACAACCTCCTTATTTCAACCCCTCTGGCTGATTAGTAGGTATGCCACTATAAGCAGCAAATAGCTGGATTTTTTAAAAAATGTGTGTTTTTTATTAACCTCTGTCTTTAAGTAGTTGAATGCTATCCTTCTATAGTCACTTAAAAACTCTCGACTTTTACTCATTTCTACTATCTTATATTGTGTTTTGCTTATTTGCTTCTATTTTTCTCTTCCTTCTCTTGGATTTACAATATTCCCTTCTTTTTCCTATTCCACATTTCTAAACACATATCAATTTTCTCTTCAACTTCCCAGTAAGATATAAAGGATAAATAGTATGGTCCTCTCTAAAAAGTAGAGAAACTGAATCTGAATCACCAAGACAATCACAGAAGCTTACAATTTGTTGTTATAATAAATGAACTAATAAAAGACAAATGTTTTTAAAATTCTATCAATATCCTAGCCACTTATCTCTTGTAAACTTTCATAAGACTATGTTAAAACATTTATTTCTCCAGCATATATCATTTGGTATTTGAACAATAACCAAAATAACCATTTCAATTAAATCCACACAGAGAAACATAAACTAAAATGAAAATGACATGCAATCATGGAAATGAGGCAAGAAATAAGGAAGAGTCTTAAAACTGACTCATATGGGGCGCTGGTGTGGCTCAGTGGGTTAAGCCGCTGCCTTCGGCTCAGGTCATGATCTCAGGGTCCTGGGATCAAGTCCCGCATCGGGCTCTCTGCTCAGCGGGGAGCCTGCTTCCCTTTCTCTCTCTCTGCCTGCCTCTCTGTCTACTATGATCTCTCTCTGTCAAATAAATAAATAAAATATTTTAAAAAAAAAACTAATTCATATGTCCAAGCTAAAAATGACATGGCACTTATACGGAAGGGAATAGAAACGTTCTTTTCAACAGATTTTAACCATAAATAAAAATGAGAGAGAAAATTAATACTGCTGAATTACCAAAGGAAGAGGATGAAAATAGAGGACAAAGTGAGAAAAATTCACTTTTTCTAAAAAATATTTCATTTATTTATTTGACAGAGAGAAACATAGCGAGAGAGGGAACATAAGCAGGGGGAGAGAGAGAGGGAGAAGCAGGCATCCTGCTGAGCAGGGAGCCCGATGTGGGGCTCTATCCCAGGACCATGGGATCATGACCCGAGCCAAAGGGGAGACACTTAACCAACTGAGCCACCCAGGCGCCCCAGAAAAACTCACATTTAATGTTTTTAAATCATTGCAAATAAAATACGGTAATAGAAAATAAAGACACTGAAAATAAGGCAAATCTGACAGAAATGGGAAAAAGACTATCTAATGGAGATTAACTTAAATTTGCAGTAACTACGGACAGCTAGCACTCACTGGGTATCCTCTGTGCGGGGAGTGTTCGAAATGCTTTGCATCTGTTGTGTCTTCTAACCCTCACAGCAGGGCTAGGGGCATATTATTGTCTCCTTTTGGCAGATGGGGAAACTCAGATACATAGAGATGAATTCACTTATCCAACATCACACTGTAGAAAGTAAAGGGGACAGGAGCCAAAGCCTGAGAATCTGCTTCAGGGTCCACGCTCCCAATGACTACATGCAGAGTCCTTCTGTGGGCAATGTCCCTGAAGACCGGAATGCAGAAGGCCTGGAGTAGGGAGCTTCTGAGTCAACAACTACAAGAATTACTACCCTGTGGCCAGTGTTCCTACTGCATCCACACTGGGGTCCCAGTGCAGGAAAGCCTTGCCTATGGGCCCCTCGCTTGTTTTCCTTCCTTACTTCCTCAATTACCTCTCCTTGTCATGTAAAAGCATCTTTGATCCTTATAAGCTCAAAGGAACTTGCTAACTGGAAAGTTAATTTTCACTTTTGCAATATAAGGAAAATGAAGCATTTACCAAGGGCATTCTAAATGATTCTGGAAACACTCACCAGAAAAAAAAGTACTAGCCCCAAAACATAAAATATTTCTTCACATTTATAAAAGTTTAAATAAATTATTATTTTAATCAGCAATGTGTGGATTTATGGCTGTGGTCGGAATGGAACACCATAAAAATGTAGAACCACATAGAAAAGTGGGTAAAATAATAAAATAAATATAGGAGCCAGAAATACTGAAAATATAAGATCAGTCTGTTATACTTAAATCCAGTGGGAGAGTTATTAAAATACGATGTGGAAACTTTCAGAAGATTCACATAAAACAAAAATATCTAAGGACTGATTTGAGGAATCTGGATTATTTTGCTTGAAGAAAGGAAATGAATTTATAAATATTCCTAAGGGAATCTAAATAATAATATATTAATTATACATAATGATATCCATCACTACACAATTTCAATGCCAAAGTAAATTAATATAAATATATATAAATATATAATATAAATATTATATTAATATAAATATCTTATAGACAAAATTGAATAAGTTATGAAACACTGCATCACTGGAATATTATGCAGTTGTTAAAGAAAATCTTGATAAGTCTGTAAGAGCACAAAATATGTTTATGAGATTATAGTAAGATGGAAAAGCTTAAAACGTGGCCCAAAATCAAATGCATAGAACTATCATAATCATATTTTATAAAATCAGAGGAAGGGAAACGAGACTGGAACAACATACCCAAAAGTACTACCAGGACACGTGTGTAAGTGGTAAGAATCTCAATACTGATTTTTGTTTTCCTTTTGTCTATTTTTCTAATGTTTAATGAGATATGATCTCTTACTGTGAAAATATCTTTACCTGAAGTGGGTCATGGTAATTAAATTAAATTTTTTAAAAAGATTTTATTTATCTATTTGACAGACAGAGATCACAAGTAGGCAGAGTGGCAGGCAGAGAGAGAGGAAGGGAAGCCGGCTCCCCGCTGAGCAGGAAGCCTGATGCGGGGCTCGATCCCAGGACCCTGAGATCATGACCTGAACCAAAGGCAGAGGCTTTAACCCACTGAGCCACCCAGGAGCCCCTCATAGTTTGTTTCTAAAGAGGGACACATTTAGGGTAAAACAGGATAAAGTAGAAACCACAAGAACAGTTTCTTAACTGTGTTAAGAAACACAGTTTCTTAAAACTGTGATCAATTCTAACTTAAATTAGTATTTCATGGCAATCCCTTGATTCCAATAATCCTTTCACCTTACAGGACCAGCAACCTATTGATCTTACTGCCTTCTCACTGCCTCCCCTCCAGCTGCTTCCCTCACAAACCAGTCTTTGTATTTCAAAGTGACTTAATAATAAAATGAGGACATCTAAGACATAGAATAACTGTAAATAGGCAGTATTTCAAAGGTAGAAAGATAATTATTCAGTTAATAACTATAGGACCAGGCTTAAAACGGTAAAAAAACAAAGCTGGGATAGCCAAGAGGAGCACCACTTGACAGGTGCTACAACAACAAAAAAAACCCACTTTACATGTTTATTCAAATGTATGTATACCAGACTATTTTTTTTTAAAGATCTTTATTTATTTGACAGCCAGAGATCACAAGTAGGCAGAGAGGCAGGCAGAGAGAGAGGAAGGGAAGCAGGCTCCTCACTGAGAAAGCCCGATGCAGGGCTCAATCCCAGGACCCCAGAGATCATGACCTGAGCCGAAGGCAGAGGCTCTAACCCAGTGAACCACCCAGGCGCCCCTACAACAGACTATTTTTGCTGAAGATAACTACAATTATGCCAAATTAAATTTTTAATTTTAAACAGTTTTCTTCTTACCTTCCTCTATTCAAAACAGTTCAATCCTACCATTTTAATTATTATTTAGCATTTGTATAATATTTGAAGCCACAAATTAATTAATAAACTAACAAATCACTAATATATTATTACTGGAGCCTGACAATAAATAAAAAAAATTTTGCTTAATTCAAATTTTGCAGAACTAACAAAGAAGATGAGATTCAAGGCATTAATAAACATTACTCTGTCGATTTTTTTGTTCAAAAAGGAATTAGCAGTGCCTTTTTCCACTCCCACAGAATGCACAGACTAAATTCTAAAGCATGAAAATCCTGGAGCAGTTCATTTCTTCAAATGGCAACAAAGCCAAAATCTGTAATTTTTTGTTAAACTACAAAAAAAGGGGTGGAAATAAAATTAAAAAGGAGTCTTTTATTGCAAGCTTTTTTTCTAATAACCCACTTTTTCATTTTTGAGAGCCTGTCTGTGAACTAGTAATGATGGACTGATCAACGGACATCTTCCTGTGATTTCTGCTGTGAAAAATTCAATTTGACACTGACAAGAAAAATCAGTATTGCTCCCAATAGTGTTTGCTTTCTGTTTTGTGAAAATACAGTCTTCCCTCAAAACACAATGGGACCTGGGACACAAAGCCTATAAACAAGGGAGGCTATTAAAAACTCAGAAAACAAAGCTCCAGGATTTCACGAATGACTTGCTCACCTTTCTGTCTTGCCAGCTGCACTAATCTAAACATTCTTCCTTAGACATTTTATCCATGTCTACAAAAGACTAGCAGTAACACAGCACATACAGGGTCCTGTAAGGCAAATAGAAGCCAGATAATCTCCTTCATTCTTCATCCGGAGTTAAGGAAGCTGGTACAAGGTGTATTACACGGTGGTCTGAAAACACAGCTGGGGCCTGGATAACGGTGTGGGCACTGCTGTGGACGTACCACTCACCTGAGCCAAGGCTTCCAACAGTCTATGCTTGCGGGGGCTGGGATAGCCAAGAGGAGCACCACTTGGCAGGTGCTATGATATCTGAGATGGCATTGGTCATTCAACCAAGGAAAAAATTCTGTATAATGGGTAACTAGAATGGCCAGAAGATGCTGGAGTGCATAGTTTTGTGCTGCTGAGGTTAGAGACCCAAAAGCTCGTCGGAAACACCATGACTCTGTATTAACCTTAGTGATCTGCATGACTAATAGAATGCAGAAGGAACTGGTATTGCTGGGATTGCCAAGTCTAGATTATAACACACCTTGCATCCTCTGTCCAGGTCTCTTTGAAAACTTACTCTGGAAAAAAAGAAGAAAGAACAAAAGAAAGAAAGAAGGGAGGGAAAGAAGGAAGGAAGGAAGGAAGGGAGAAAACTTACTCTGGGTGAAACTAGCTGCCATGTGAGGAATCCAGCTGCCCCGAGGCCACCTTGCTGGAGATATACATGTGCGTACTCTTGTAGACAGTTCCAGCTGGGCCCCAACTCCTAGTCAGCCCCTACAAGGTGCCAAGCATGAATGTGAAGCCACCTTGAACCCTCCAGACCAGCTCATCTGCAAGCCAAGAACTATAGTTCATACCATGACGAGCAGAAAACCAGCTGATCCCTACACCTAAATCTTTCAGCTATCAAATTGTAAAATATAATAAAATGCTTATTTTGAGCCACTAAGTATTGGGATAATTTGTTATGTAGCAAGAGATAGTGGGTTGTGGTCTTTAAAATAAGGAAAGAAATGCACACTAAAGCAAATCATCCATATTAAAGGTATCCAAGTTATGCTAGCTAATGTAATTAAATCACAAAATGCATTATTCAGGAATGAGGTGTTCTTATAGCTTAATGTTGGATTTAAAAATTAATACAATATTTCAAGGAAAATATTTGACAATATGGAGTTGATACAAGTTGAGCTTATGGTCCCTTACTGTGGTGAGTCCTTTCAAGGCACTGGGAGGGCCTCTAAAAATTTATATTTATAATTTGTATTCTTTTTCTCAAAGGGTCCCCTTCCCATGTTGTATAAATTTCAGGCCCCACAAAACAGAGTCTGTCCCTGGGGAGTGCACATTAATAATCCTAAAACTTTTTTAGCCCTTCTCAGTAACTTACATTTTCCCCAAGAAAATAATTCAAGAAAAAGGGGGACAGCTAAGTTTATATTATTCTTTATCAGAGCATTATATATATTAGAAAAATAAACTGAAAATAACCCAAATGCTCTATAACAGATGAATAATTGAATAAATTACAAACTATCAACTTAGGGCACAATGTAATCTTTTTAAAAAATACTCACAAAATCTCTAATAACATGAGAAATTGTCTATAGTATGGCTAAGTGAAAAAGCTAATTTGGAAAGTTTATATAAACTATGATCTCAAATATAAAAATGTATATATTACATTAAAACTGAAAAGATTAAAACTGAAAAGAAATTTAGAGAAGTGAGAATGGTTACGTTGATATGATGGTCATGAGATGCAACTCTGCCTTTAATGCTTTTTATTCACATTTGTTTTTTTAAGTCACATCCCATTATGGTCACTGTAAGTGATGCAAACTCTCTCAGAAATCAGCGTCTGAGGTTTTGTAAGAGGGATCCTGTAAAAGCTGTGGCTAAACTCAGGGAATTGCTGTAATGCCCAAAACTCAGGAAAGCAGACCAACCAGGCTGTGGAAGGCCACTTCTCTTATGTTTGCAAAATGTGATGTGGGAAAACAAATTTGTCATTAGGAAGGTAAACTCAGACTCTTGGGGAAGTTTGTCTTCTTTCTCTTCCTCTTTCGCCTCATGAATGGCAAAGTAAAACTGTTTGGAGCCAAAAATCGAAAAGCCAACACTGTCGCCATCTCTGTATCTGCCATCTTTACACAAAGAGAAATGAACCCATACATGCACGCACATACAAACACATGCATGAAGCTTCATTTAGACATACTGAAACAAAATATTAGCTATTGTAATGATTGTTTTGGATATTGTGACATGGTGGCCAGAAATCTCAAGGTCTGGAGGCTAGTTCTGGGTTTGTGGCCAGCCAGGTATGTGACTCAGTGACATCTTGCTGGCTGAGAGCCTCATGCGTCCATCTGTAAAATGGAGGGATCGTCAAGACGTGATCGCCAAGATCCAGTCTGTTGTCACCACCATCCAACTCTGTTCATAAATGAAATGGGGTAGATTTAAAAAGCAGGGAATTTGTGAAGCTATACTGGTGAGTGGGTTTTATCTCTTTGTTATACCATACTTCAAAATACTAAAATTTCAAATGACAAAATTTTGGCCACTAAAAAAGAACTGAAAGGAAAGCCAGATTCTGACACAGTTCACTGGTGACAGAGGCAGGGGACCCAGCTTTCCTTCTCCTCCAAAGCAATGTAACCAAGTGATGACCGCTGTCACCCACCCCGTCCTTTCCTTTTGATTTTCATTACAGTAACACAGGGAAAGATATTTTAAACTGACTCCATGGCAGAGGTAAAAAGGGCCTCTTAAGTAGGTCTCTCTCTTTTCACTGTGCCTCACTTGGGTGCTGGCCGAAAGCCAACTCAGCCCTCGGGGTTCTTGTCGCAGAGCTTCAGTAGGCAACTAGGAAGGCAAGAACATGCCAGGTACTTCACTTCCACCCAAAATATCATTTTGCTGCATTCAAGAGCAAGAAGGAAAGCCTCCCTTTCAGGTATGTCCCCACGATGTGAATTTAAACTCGCCTACCACATCTTTCCATTAAAAGCCACTCTAGTACTAAAAAGGGACATGCAAACCATTTACAACACATAGTTCTTCTACTCTTAACTCTAAATCAGTTTGAATCACAACACAAGACAGCATTAAAGTAAAGTGTATTACTCCAGCCTCCTATCAAAATGGCTTTTACAGAGTGATGGCTCAGCACTACTTCCTTGGTTTTAACTCATGGCACAGATGAGATGTGACACACATGAAATTTCTACATATTTTTGTAAAACTGTAATTAGGGAATTTGCCCATTGTGTTATCATATAAAGCCCTGTATGGATAATTATTCTCAGAGCTTAGGGAAAGGAAAAGTTTCTTCCTCCTAATCTTAAAGTTTTCTTTTATTAAAAGACTAGTGTCACCTCATGCTCTGGGTTTTACTTTGGCTACTAAGAAAGCTTAGGCTAGGTTTTTGTGCATTTGCAGTAATATCCCTGTATTTCCACTTTCAGTTTGTTTGTTTAATATAAGTTATCTCCTCCCCCAGCCCGAACCAACTATATCCTGTCATTATTATTATGTGAGGTTTAGCTTCTCTTGTTAATGGTTTTCAATTTTATTGTATGTATATTTTTATGATTGGATACTTCAGGTCATATCGGGGAAAGATAATGTATAAATATATAACAGCATGTGTTGTTATATGTATACATACATCTGTTGTATGCAATATATATTATCATTGGTTGTCACAGAAAACATATCTTTAGAACTGTAAAGACCTTAGCAATAATTTAATTAAATGGTTTCTAACGTCATTCTCTCATGTATGGAGAACCTATTTCAGGAAATATGTCCAGAACTTAAAGAAATACAGTTGTAAAATAAATAAACAACAACAAAAAAATTTCATCTGGTTGAAAGTTAGGGGGATAAAAAGCTCACTACCTTCACCTTACTACCACCCTGTCCACTGCAATGAGGGGCTCTGGAGTCACTCCACAGAACTCATATTTTCCATGATACATATTTAAATACTACTGATCAACTTCAGTTGTCTTCTTCTATAAATACAGAAACTAAGACACTGAAGTTATGAGTTACCTAAAAACACTTACCTAGTTGGTGATTGGGTCAATATCAGATCGCAGGTACCCTGATTTCCAGATGTTTATTTTTTTCAGAACAGAAAGCTAACTCCCAATATTGTTTTAACATTAAAATTGTGGTGCTTGAAAAGAGTCCCGTAATTTGGGATTTGGTTACAAAGTAAAGAAAGTCTGAGATCATCTTAAACTCAATGAGGCAGCAAACACTATGTTCTTTCTTCCTCCTCCCAGGCCTATCCAGCAGGAGCTGCTCTCTCTTCTTCTCAGATTTGCTTTCAGCTGGTTCTGTCATTTGCCTAGTCCCTATGCAAACCCATTAGAGCTAAAGTTTTTGGCCCTCTGAGTAAAGAATCATGTGGTCCTGCCTTTTTTGTATATTAAATAAGCATAGCTACTAGAAAGATTCTGTGGAATCTTAGCGACAGCTTGTTTTCCTTTCTTGGGCATTTTTAAAGTTGGCCTGACTTTGATTTTTTAAGATTATACATATCACATTCTTTTTTCCATTTAGAAAAGCCTGCACATGTTCCTGTGTAGGTGCCATCAATAAACTGGAGAATAAATTAACTTGAAAGCATGGTTTATTTTACAAATGTCTCCAGATGAAAACCAAGAGAGTAGAACGTAACTGCATTATGCACAATGGCTTCAGACAAAGGTCTGGATAGACCGTGGAAAGTTTAAAAAGCCATATTTGAGTTGCAGAATTCAAAACCATGATTCTTTACACTCAATTTCAGATGAAGCAGAAAACTTTCAAATTTTGATCCTCTAATAGTAGACTTAACATCATGACTTTTAGAAGAAACGTCTTTACCGTTTTTCATTTTTAGTCCTTAAAATATACAAGCTTATTTTTTCACTAGAATATATACACAATTTCATTTATGGAAAGATTTATTTAATAAAAACCATTTGGGGGCACATGGACAGCTTATCGGTTAAGTGTCTGCCTTCTGCTCAGGTCATGATCTCCGGGTCCACCACGCTGGGCTTCCTGCTCAGGGGGTGGGTCTGCTTCTCCCTCTCCTCTGCCCACCCTCCCTCGCTTGTGATTTCACTCTCTCTCTCAAATAAATAAATGAAATCTTAAAGCACACACACACACATGCACACACACACACAACCATTTCAACATAAACCATTTCAAGGACGATAAGAACCAAACACCACTCTCTAGTGGTGAAACCTTGAAAGAGCAAAGTCCTGAGGGCAGACCATCTTTCTGTGGGTCTGACAGGCACTGCCTCATCCAGGTAGAGGGTCTGAAGTTTGGTTATTAGCAAAGAAACCTCAAAAAGATTACAACATCTGGAGGGTCCTGAGGCATCAGATACCTGGGGCCTGGAAGAGTATGGTGGGAAGATAAGCAAACCACTGACAAAAAGATATTGATCAAAGCAATGTCTGATCTCCTTTTGTGAGGACTGGGGAAAACCTGGCAGTAATTAAACTAGTGCCTAAGTCAAGTCCCAGGAACTTTTCTGAATCAGAATTTGCCATTGAATCCAAATGCAGCATGGGAGATCAAGAGGGATAAAGAGCCAAGAGAATCATGCTATTTCAGGAGGTAAACAATGAACAAAGCAAGGCTGCCAAAGACTTGAGTTTAATGGATGTTGGTCTCCTAGTGGGCAAGAGGGGATGAAAGGGGATCAATTGGCCAAAGTAAACACTGAAGGCTTACCCAGACGAGTAAACATTTTGTCCAGGCTCCACCCTTTGATTATTCAATCATGTCTTGATAAGCTCCTGAAGTCTGCCCCAGGTCTTAGCCTCCATCCTGGAGTTCTCCATTCAAATTTCAGCCTCATTTTTAGTCTTCAGTTTTTCTCTAGTGAAGCAAGATTTTTATGAGCCCTACCAATTTGTAAGTCAGATCACATGTATATTATCCAATTAATCAGCAGAATCAATCCGATATACTTCAAGCAGCCCTGATACAGAACAAATCTTTCAAATGAGAAGCAGAATAGACTAAAAAGTAATAACTGGCATGACAACAAATAGTTCATGAAAAAGAGAGATCTACAGATGACTCTTAGTAAATCCTTTGCCCATAAAAGTATGATGGTGAGACTATGCAGAAAGAGTCTTTTCTAAATGATTAAACATTACAAACTACTTTTAAAAATGCAAAGCCCTCCATAAATACTAGATCCTATATGATTTATTATTCTGTTGGCAATAAAAAAAAAGAAGGATGATAATAATAGTAATTTGAATTTATGGAAGGCCTGTCATCTCACTTGTCCTTTTGAATGCCAGCTTATTAATCCTCAAAGCTATCTTAGGAGAAAAGTAGCCAATGTTATTAGCTCTTTTTGCAGATAAGAAATCGAGACACAGACAGATTATGTGGCTTATAAAGGCTTGGACAAGGAAGCTGAGGGTAGAAGGAAAATTCCTTAGCTACAAAGGTGGGAATGTGGTCCATAGATAAAGAGTTGGCAGGTTTGACCTCCTCCTGTCCAGACATACCAGAAAGTAGGCACCACCCCAAACAAAGCTATCTGAGGCGAAAGGAGATTACACAGAGAAGGGACCTGAGAGTGTGTGGTGGAGTGCTGGAGGCAGAATTCAACGCAGGAGAAACTGGTGCACTACACAGGTGGAGGGTTTGGCTTGCCTTGCTCAGCACAGGGACAAGCTGACATCGTCTTGGCCTGAAGCCATTCTCCTACTCTAACACAACCCTCCCCTTCCACATCTTCCATCAACTCTAGGGAGATCATCACATAACCATCAGGAAGCAATCACTTCAAAGCCATGTCCTGAAATAAGGATTAGAATAAGGGAATAAATCCCATTGCTCAAATTAAATAGGAAGCACACAGGGACGACAGAGTGCTTATTAACATGAGAATCAAACACCAAAAATGAATGAAGAGGAAATCACAGAGGTGAGTCAAGAATACATAAAGTGCCATCACAAATAATACTGCAGAATCTACTTTCAATCCTACCTCCTCCTTTTAGTTAAAAAAGAAAAAAAGACTATTTTTATTTAAAAATCAATAGTTATTGTTATTTGAAAATAAGGTTTTTTAAAAAGTGAAGCTATAATGTATTATTTGTTTCAGGGGTACGGGTCTGGGAATCACCGGTCTTATACAATTCACAGCACTCACCATAGTACACACCCTCCACGATGTTCAACCCACCCCTCTCACCCTCCCCATAAACTTTAAAATGAATAAAACTAAATGTTCTGTAAAATAAATCAATAAGAAAGTTGTGAATTATACATCTCTTCATAAAGGAAAAAGGCCTTATGAGCAGGATTTTAAAGCAGTTGTGATTTAGCCACATCCTGTATAATTATTAGCAACATAGGGACTAAAGGAAAATATGTGGCTATCCCATCTGCCATACACACACACACATGCATATACATGTATATACCTGTTTAAAAGATTACCAGAAATGGACAGCTACAGAGAAGCATGAAAATACCTCTCCACTAACAAACAGTACTAAGTTATATTTCAAAATAATGACAAAAACTGAAGAAAAACACCATGACATTCAAGAAGAAAAGAAGTTACTGAGAGACCTCTGTTATCAACATTCTCAACCAACTTACTGATCATAACAACCAATCCTGGAAAAGAAAATAAATTGTCAAATCATAACAGGCAAGAATACACAGGCTAATCACAGGGACTTTGAACTTTAGGAAACTGCCAAACCCAATTCAAGACAAGAGAGGATCAAGCAATGTAATTAGACAAGAGAGCCAAAGCACCACATGCTGCCATTAGTATCTAATTTCCTCTTTGTTTTGGCCAGGAGAAATATTCCCCTTTATGTCCAGTTAGGCTTCTAAAGACATCTCTTGACATAATAGCCTAGAAACATGGGTGTTTCCTACATTTGAAGTTAATAAAAACCAGGCAATATTTTCATGCCTATCCCTTGTTTTCAGGTAAAGTGGATATCCCATGAGAACACCCAAATCTCTTATACTGGCCAGCATCCATTCTGATAGGTCAGTGTCTAAGCCATATCCACTGTTGAATATTTTTAATACCACTCTGCACCCAGGAAAGTGTTAACCTAAGCCTACCCAACCTAACTGTGCATTTCTCCTTTTTAAACCTTCAAAGATGACTGGGTCTTATTTAGTAGAATGGATTTCTACTTTTATGTTTCTTTATTTAAAAATAGATCTTCTAAAGAGATAGAAGTGCTTCTGTATCATCAGAATTGATGACTTGAATGTAGAGATGACCTTGATGGGTGCTGGTCCAACCCAGCAGAAAACACACAGCATGTAGGTATTACAAAAGACAGGGATGAAAGTAGCAGCTGGGATCATAAGGACAGGAGACACCCCTCAGCCTATCTGCCCCAGTGTATCATGTAGTGTTTATGAAATGGGTTCTGAAGATTGCGCTATCTGGGTTTCAATGGCAGCTACACTGGAATGTGTACAATGAAGGGTGAAGAGTGCTTCAGGTAAAAGAAATTTGATACCAGGGATAGAGAAGCAAGTGTGAGTGTGGCTCATTCAGGAAGCAAGTAGTTGAGGAAGGCTGGCCCATAGCAATGTAGCAGGGATTAAGGTGAGAGGACAGAGGAAGTGGCAAAGGAAAGGATGCAGAGGCCAGCAGAGCTGGGCCTGAATGACCTTACAAGACATGCGGAGGAACTTGAACTTTAGCCTGAAGGAAAGAAGACACAGAGGAGTTTAAATCAAGGGAATGACAAGATCTGATTTATGATTTACATTATAGAAGTATGGAAAGCACAAGGTAGAGCAGAACCAGACACAAAGAAAATTGGCAGCATCCTCAACAAGGAGAGGGGTCGTGGGAGTGTACAGAAGTAAACAGCTCAACTCATTCTCTATCATTCACTCCTGAGTTCCCAGGGACTAGAGTTCGGCGCTCAAGACCT
The DNA here is from genome assembly GCF_022355385.1 of Mustela nigripes. Classification (NCBI taxonomy): domain Eukaryota; kingdom Metazoa; phylum Chordata; class Mammalia; order Carnivora; family Mustelidae; genus Mustela; species Mustela nigripes. Next base: position 54,650,190 of record NC_081560.1, on the reverse strand, counting down.
CCTTAGTTTACATTTTTGAGCTTCAGCCTCCAAAGATGCACATGGAAGTAACTCCCTTAGTCCATGCACCAGCTGGAATTTTCTGGCCTCTTAGAAAGGAAGGGTGTGTGTGTTCATACTCACTGCTAATGATCATTTCCTACCATTGCTCCTATACTCCTCACTACCAGTAAAACAGTCATTTGTAATAAACCATTACATGTTTAGTGTGAAGCAGTTTTATTATAAATTTCATTGATCATTCATTAAAAAAAAAATACAGAGAGCAAGTCTCAAAACAATCTAGACATATCCAAGTCAGTGAGGAACTTTTTAGAGACCCCTACTGAAGTGAAGGAATAACGTAGGTAAGAGCAGACATTTAGGACTTGTTATTGTTACTAATACCCTTCCCACTCATTAAAATTATCTTTTAGTTGCACCTATCTCTGTAAATAAATGTTATGGATTGTAAAATGGCAGTTATCAGAAAGGAGAAACAAGACTGTGTTGTTTCCCACCAATAGTAATGACGTAGAGAAGGGCAAAGTCTCCTTCCCTTAGGGATTGATTTCTAGATCTTAGAATATTCCCCACTGTATTGTGAAAGCGGAGTAAAGCTGATTTTATATTTTCTGCTTGTTTTGAGGATCAAAAAATGTGATTTAGAGAAAAGAACATAGGACATGGAATCAAAGAAATTGATCAAGTTCCTAAACGTCTCTGATCTTCATTTTTTATCTATTAAGTAGGAATAGTAATTATGACTTTGACGCTTTGTTTTTTAAGAATTAAATGTTTAAATGTCTATTATAAGGACCAAATAGCCTGTGGTTTTCGGAATGTTCCAAATCTGCCCTTCTGTAACTACTAAACACTTGAAATATGTCAGCATAACTGAGGAACTGAATTGTTAATTTTAATTAATTTAAAATTTAAAAGACACATGTAGCTATGATTGCCATCTTGGAAGGTGCAACGTGGAATATGGTTTTAGTTTCAATTATTTCCACTGCAAATTAATTAACTCTACTCCACTCTGGAAATCCATAAATTCGTATACTGGACTTATTTAAGACTGGTTCCTTATATGTAGGCAAAGATAGGTATGTGATCATTTTAAAAACACTTGTGAGATGAAATCAGAATGCAACTGCATTTCTGTCTACCACTTTCCTTTTAAAAATGTATTCACGGGGTTGGGGGGGGGGCAGTTTTTTCCAATACCACTAATAAAAATTCCCCAGTTGGCCTCGTGTATCTTCTGGTCACTCTTAGACCGAAAGAAAATTCTGCGGTTACTTTAAGTTGTAAAACACAGCTTTGTTTCATAAATTAGAATGTCTCATCCAGTATTTCCTTCAGTACACTGGACTCCCAGCTTAAGACAGATCCCCCTGCCCTGCAGCTTTACAGCCTTTGGGGGAGGGAGTGTTGTGTGCCCCTTTTCCTGCCACACCTCCTCTATCACCTGACTTACAAGATCCTGGTACTGAAGCCTCCAAAACTGGGGAATGGGGAAGGAAAGGGAGAGAGAAAACAGAACTTTTTTATTCTACTGGTATGATGGAAAGCTGCTTTTGTCTCTGCTGATGTTTATTGCTGGTACTCTGTGTGTGTGTGTGTGTGTGTGTACACGCAACCATGCACAAGTGAGCTCTGGGAGATCCTGAAAAACTTATGACTGCACCCCTCGTGAAATGAGCCACGCATCTATCTAACTCTTTTGTCAGCTACTCCTTCAGCTTTTTTTTTTTTTTTTTTTTTAAGCAGAAAGACACGTCAAGCTTTCCAGGAGTTTGCAATAAAGCCACTTCCTCAAAGCTTGAGATAAAAAGTACCATTCCTCACTTCTGCCCTGCTGCATTGGGTTAGCTCTCCAAATCATTCTCACAAAATCCTGTGTTCTTTCTCCCTATAGTTTTTTTTATAACCTAGAAGTGAGAAAGGAGCTCACGAACTATAAAAATATCCCCAATTGGGATTTTAGTCAGATACCTCTTTTTGTATCTCCAATCAATTGTCTTAGAATCTTAGCCAAAATTTTCAGTTTAATATTCTATTACTTTGCAAAAATGACCACTGTAGCTGTGTTAATAGTTAGAGACTTCAAAGCACATAACAACTTTCAATAGGAGATTAGTTCGTAAGTTTTGACATATCTATAATGTTGTGGTAAAAAAAAAAAAAGTGTGTATCTTCGTATGTGATGATATGAATCAATCATCAAAATATTGAGTAAAAAAAAAGTAAGGACTCCAAATAATCCATATGTTTAGAATATTGATAACTGAAAGAATTCAGAGGAAACTGCAAACTGCTGTGCTTCTGAGGTCAGAATTTGCAGATGAGGAATCTGAAACCTGGCGTTTTAACTTACTTTTCATTCTCTAAGCTTGTATATTATTTTTTCTTGTGAGTAAGAATAACTTTATGTTTTTAAAATATCTTTGCAAATATATTTGGACAGATATTAAAGCCTCTCTTGATTGTTCAGTTTTTAAAAATACTATTTTCAAGTCTCTCTACCTGGCACAGTCTCTAACACCTTTTTATCAGCCCTAGCTTCCCAACACAGATTTGTCTAAATGCTAGTCTGAATGAAATGCGCTACCTAAATAACTGGCCAGCTCATTTATAGCATCAACCTTTGGAAACTTGACTGAAACACCAAAGATAGGATAAATGAGTCTATATTATTGAGTAAATAGGTCAGCTGTAACAAACATGCTTTCTTTTCCCAGGAGAATACAGAAAAACAGACTGGATTACAGGTATTACATTAAACTACATTCATTAAGTTTGTAAGCTACATGTAAATACAGAGGGATTTACTTAACATCTGGATTATTTGAATCTTTATATTCGAAGACAATTTTTTACTGAATTTTCAGTATATTGAAATAATCCAAAAAAGAGAATCACCCACTGAGAGGTATCTGTTGGAGACATGCTACTTTTCAATCACACAAGGTTATGGCCTGCTTCTATAGCTTAGTCTGAGGGTCTAGAATTAAATTTAGCTATAGATATGAAAGAGAAACTTTTAGTAAGTAAAAAGAAAATTTGGTATATGAACTGATATGTGAATTAATACACCTTATTTCTTTCGAATGACAAAAAGTAAGAAGAGAAACCCATATAAAATTTTGCCTTTGGTAAATTTTCATGAAGTTAAACTGGTTAGTTTCTAGTAATGTCATTTTGGTTATGATATATTTCTTGT